>NC_061510.1:273856460-274162960 GCF_022539505.1 Lolium rigidum
GCCCATGTATGCGGAAATCGTCAACGCGGGGTACATGCAAGGTTAGACAAACCTTACATCACACTTGTACACATATGTTAGGGACAAATGCAAGTTTTCAAGCGATTCCGACGCTCCGGTGATCCGTATCTTGGGAAACCCTAGGGCGGGGACCCCGCGGATCTACCCCTATAGCTTTTTTCGTGCGAGGGTTCACCAATGGATTTTTTAAATTTCTTTGCTTTGTTTAGGACATATGCACATGGAAACCATAGGTTTGGAATGAAATAGGCCCCGGATGAGCGCGTAGCGAGGAGTTTCCGGCCGATTCGGACGCTCCGGTGGTTTGTATCTAGGGAAACCCTAGGGGGCGGGGACCCCGCAAATCTACCCCTAGGGTTAGGGTTAGGGTTAGAGTTAGGGTTAGCAATGGACTTTTTTCCTTTGTTTTAGGTCATGTGGTGGCAAGTATGGATCCATGCTATCTAAGGTTTTCCTCCGGTTCACCCCACCGGTGAGTTACGCCCTATACGTCCGGGACATGCCTAAGTGCCGTCGGCGCATGTGCGTGTAGCCGAAAGACCCCGGGGTACAACATTAGACAAACAACACCACACCATGCTGGTGGTGGTGTTTTGTTGGAGAAGAACACATGGGTATATATAGGGAGGCGAGGGGCTGAAACGGCGAGAAAAGCTGGCGGGAGAAAATGGCGGGAAAAATTGGCGGGAAAGATTGGGCGGGAGAAATGGGCGGGAAAAAGGAAAAAAAGATGGACGCTAAGCCGACGGTGCCCCTCGGCATAGGCTAGACAGCTGACGTCATTTTGGCGGGAGGGGCGGGAGGATTCGGCGGGAGAAATTGGCTTCAGCTACGCCGACGGGCCCCCTCGGCGTAGGCTTCACGCCGTCAAGGTCCCGTCAGGGCATGGCCGCGGGGCGACGGGACGGGGTCGCACCCTCAACCTATGCCGAGGGCCACCGATACGCCGAGGGCCACCCTCGGCATAGCGTGTCATACGCCGAGGGGCGCGATACGCCGAGGGGCGCTTCGAGCAGCTGGGCTGACCGGGCAGTACGCCGACGGCCCCGACATTTGGCCGTCGGCGTACGCCACGGCCGTCGGCGCAGCGCGGCATTCCTGTAGTGAATGGTAGCATGGTCCTTATTTACGATTCCTTAAAATGTCCAAGAAAGTTTTGAACTTTATTTAAAAATAATAAAGGTAGAAAACAAAAAAAGTTTAGTAGAAATTTAATTGAATTTGATAAATAATTTCGTCCAAATTAAATGGTGGGTGCCAAAGGACATGCACATTGTAATGTATCAATAAAGAAAACTGATTTGAACCTAAAGTTCTTTATATCTCCTTTTTTAAAGATTATACTAAACTTTCTAAACATATGAAGCAGATAATAGTTTTTTATATATATTTAGGATGGATGAGTGCTTTCAATATTAGCATAAAAAATTATACTATATGACTAGCTTCGTCGATCTGATTTGAAAATAATATTGTCAAGTTGTTTGATAATTCCATATTTTTATATATATCATTTGTTCTCAGTTTAATAACTTCATGTTCACTGATGAGTAGAAATAAAATAGCTCATGTTTGCAGCCGCGAGAAAAAACATAAAATAAAAGTTGCTTTGACACAAAGGGAAGTTTGCTCTAAAATTGCTAGACTTACATGCAACGTGTGTGTACTGAATCAAATTTGGCAATTAATTTCGTGCTACAAATCATGTGCGTATCAGTTTTAACAATCGCCGAATATTTATAAAAACCCAAATTATATCAATATTACTTTTTGGTACATATTTTTTTCAAGAGCCCGCGGCAGCAAGTGCTCTTTTTTTTTCAAGGAGCAGCAAGTGCTCAACCCGGTGCTCGTTGCTACTACTTGCTAGAGATGCTGTGATACTGGAAGGAGGTGCTCGATCTGTTCGAATCGTTAAATGTGGGGCTTTCCCTGTATTCGCTCTCAGCCGTACGTACATTCACGACCGACCTAAGCAGTACACCACAGCAACAAGCCAACAACAGCGCATCTCATTTGTCATTTCCATTCTTTGCTTCTTCACATCATTTCGTTCCCCTTGTTACTTTGTTCTTCCTAACACCAAGGACCAAAGGTTTGCATCTCTGTTTCTCTCTCAGTGACCATGTTACAGGTGTTTTGGGTTGTTCAATGTTTCAGAAAAAGAGTGTTTTAATTCATGCTAACATACGTCATTTTCTTCGGAAGAACCGCATTGATGTAATCGCTTACGATTGAAGAATTTCTCAGGCGAATCAGAGTCAAGACAATGGTGAAGATCTGCTGCATCGGCGCGGGCTACGTGGGCGGCCCGACGATGGCTGTGATCGCGCTCAAGTGCCCGGACGTGGAGGTGGTGGTGGTGGACATCTCGGAGGCGCGCATCGCCGGGTGGAACAGCGAGCGGCTCCCCATCTACGAGCCCGGCCTGGACGACGTCGTCAAGCAGTGCCGCGGCCGCAACCTCTTCTTCAGCACCGACGTGAACCGCTACGTGGGCGAGGCGGACATCGTGTTCGTCTCCGTCAACACCCCCACCAAGACCCGCGGCCTGGGCGCCGGCAAGGCCGCCGACCTCACCTACTGGGAGAGCGCGGCGCGCATGATCGCCGACGTCTCCCGCTCCGACAAGATCGTGGTCGAGAAGTCCACCGTGCCCGTCAAGACCGCCGAGGCCATCGAGAAGATCCTCGCCCACAACGGCCGCGGCGTCCGCTACCAGATCCTCTCCAACCCGGAGTTCCTCGCCGAGGGCACCGCCGTGCAGGACCTCTTCTGCCCCGACCGCGTCCTCATCGGCGGCCGCGAGACCCCCGAGGGGCAGGCCGCCGTCAAGGCCCTCAAGGACGTGTACGCGCGCTGGGTGCCCGAGGACCGCATCATCACCACCAACCTCTGGTCCGCCGAGCTGTCCAAGCTCGCCGCCAACGCCTTCCTCGCGCAGCGCATCTCCTCCGTCAACGCCATCTCCGCGCTCTGCGAGGCCACCGGGGCCGACGTCACCGAGGTGGCCTACTCCATCGGCAAGGACAAGCGCATCGGCCCGCGGTTCCTGTCCGCCAGCGTGGGGTTCGGCGGCTCCTGCTTCCAGAAGGACATCCTCAACCTGGTCTACATCTGCGAGTGCTACGCGCTCCCGGAGGTGGCGGAGTACTGGCGGCAGGTCATCGGGATCAACGACTACCAGAAGAGCCGGTTCGTCAACCGCGTCGTCTCCTCCATGTTCAACACCGTCGCCGGCAAGAAGGTGGCCGTACTCGGGTTCGCCTTCAAGAAGGACACGGGCGACACTCGCGAGACGCCAGCCATCGACGTCTGCCGGGGACTGCTCGGCGACAAGGCCGTGCTGAGCATCTACGACCCGCAGGTCACGGAGGAGCAGGTGCGGCGGGACCTCGCCATGAACAAGTTCGACTGGGACCACCCGCGCCACCTGCAGCCCGTGGGCGAGACCGCCGGCCAGCAGGTGCTGGGCGTGGCGCCGGACGCCTACGAGGCCGCCCGTGACGCGCACGCCGTCTGCATCCTCACCGAGTGGGACGAGTTCAGGAGCCTCGACTACATCCGGATGTACGACGCCATGCAGAAGCCGGCGTTCGTCTTCGACGGCCGCAACATCGTCGACCCGGAGAAGCTCCGGGAGATCGGGTTCATCGTTTACTCCATCGGCAAGCCGCTTGACCACTGGCTCAGGGACACGCCAGCCGTCGCCTGAGATGCCGCCTAAAATCTGTTAGCCAAGAGTCTCGTAGTTTCGCCAGGTGACTGTTTGGAGCATCATATGACATCCACTAGCTTTACATGCTGCAAACTTGGATGTATGGCTGCGTACTCCAGCCAAGGTTTTTTTTTTTTCTCGGCTAGCAATTTTTACCGGAGGCCACCGGAATTAGCAGTTAACGCGAAATCTCGGTTCTTTACCGACCGAATTACTTCGAACAATTTTCAATTCAAATATTTTTGTCGTTAAAACAAAGAATTAAACCATCGTATTTACACATTACTGTTTGCTAGCCAAGTGGTCAGGTCAGCGCGTGAAAAAATAAAAATTAACCACCAGTAACAACTCAAACCGGAGATCTCAGGAAACAGCAGAAGGGTCTTACCACCACAACGGACAATTCTATCTGTTGAGTACCGCGTTCGATTGGTATTTAACCTTATTTTTTCTGACGTATAAATTCAAATACAACCGATTTTTTTGTCCGGTAGCAATGTTTCTCGGAGGGTACCGAGATTTCCGGTTTCCAGCGAGATTTCGGAAATCTTGGCCGAGAAAAAAAAACCTGACTCCAGCTATGTAACGACTCTCCTCTCCTTTGCATATCAGATCCCCAAAGCCCCAAATCCCATATGTACCGATCCAGGTCCCCCGAACAATATATACGGGTTGAAATTTGGAAGCGCAGATCAGAAACGCCATAAACAAACTGCATAATTTAAACATCCACTACATAGGTGGGATGAACAGCGGTCCTGGGCACCGCCGCGGCCGGTAAAATATTCTATGTTAATGGCACCGCCGCGGCCGGTAAACAAAATGGAGCTCACCGGGGAGCTACGTGTCGCGGCGGCGGAGCCGACAACTTAGTCGATGTCGAGCTCGATGTAGCAGGCGTCCTGTGCCGCCTGCTCGCAGAGCCACTCCGCCTTCTTCTCTGTGTCGCGGCGGCTCTTCTCCTCCACTAGCGCGGTCAACGTGCCCAGGGCCGCGTCTGGGATGAAGTCGCCCGCCATCAGCACGGGCGCGGCCATCTCGAGCTTCGCAGCGAGGGCGGGGATGTAGTCGTGCTCCGTGTAGTCGCTGGGGTCGAACCGCGGCCCTGGGGGCGGGGCGCTTGAGCTCGATCCCTCGGTAAAGGTGAGGCGACGCGGCGCGCTGGAGCTCGACGCCTCCAGGTCGCACGAGCTCGAGCGGCGCGGCGACGGATCCCGCGACCTCGATGCCTCGAGCTCGCGGTAGTACTGCGACTCGCGCCGCGCGAACGCGCGCGGCGGCTTCAGCCCTTGGTGGAGCCAGCGGTACGACCCGCGTATGCGGGCGGCATCGAAGGCCCACCGCTGGTGCTCGAGCTCCCCGGCGATGAGCTTGCGCGCGGGGACGGATCCAACGCCGCCCACCTTCCCTCTGCCGCGGCCTCCTCGACCTCCGCCGGACACCATGGCACGCGGATTTCTCGTCGGCGGGAACAGAACGGGCGGAGAGACGGATGGGGTTCGGCCCCCATCCGCGGCCGCCGAACGCCATATACAGCGGCTGGTTAAGGGTTTGGGCTGCGGCCTGGAAATTTTATCCGGGCCAGACCACCGATGCGGTGTCTGGCCTGGCCCAAAAAAATGGGTGAAATCCCCATATTGGCCCAACTTGTCATATGCGGGCCAATATGGGGGATCTCATAGAGATGCTCTAAGGTGTCTGTGGCCCTTTATATTTGTAGATACTGTAGTATATAGACTTGATGTTTTGGGAAATTCCTCTACTTGCATGGCCTCCACTGGTGGCAGCTCAATAAGCCATAAGTAGTTCAGGTTTTGCTGTTTGGGTTGTGCTGGAATGCAACCCATAAATTGTTCAGGTTCGACAGTAGATTGGGTTTTGCTTGCATGTATTTGTGAACTCTAGCCTTTTTTCTATTTACATAAATGATAGAAGGCTTGTCGTTTTTCAAAAGAAAACGTATCAATGCCCATAGTTACTCCCTCACTCGCAAGTCACAACAAAGCATATCATATTATCATGATCAATGCCCAAAGAAGGCTTGTCTTTTTTTCAAAAGAAAACGTATATCAACGCCCAGCTTTTAATTAACAAAGCATGTGAGATTGTTACAGAATGTTGTAGAAACAGCTTACAGGCAACACATACAGCAAGCATATAAAAAAAATGAAGAACAACTTGAGCATCGAGGCTATTGTCCAGCCAAGTAGTCTCGGTGCAAAAGAGGAAGTTGGTGAAGAAGACCGTCGTCGATGAACTCACACCGTCGTCAACCTCTAGAGGGCAAGCAGAGTCACAAAGCCATCCGTTTCCACCTCCAAAGAAAGCACATTGCTTTCTCTAATCTTTTTATGCCACAGGCCTATGATCTTTTCTTTTTGCCACTCTCGAAGGAAGCTTTGGTGCAATTCCATCTCCTTCAGGCTATGCTGCTAGATCTGGAGCCAGCTATAGATACAGATACCTGGACAATAATGGGTAACGTGATGACTACTAAACTTTCATCTGTTTATAGTTCCTTCATGGACTTTGGGGGCATAATTTCAGTTTTCAATGGCTATGGCAGGGGTGTTCTCAGTAAAAACACAAAGTTTTCTTCTGGCTGCTCGTTCACAATAGATTGAATACCAGAGCAATGCTACAAAGAAAGAATTTCTTATGGATAATACACATGCATCATGTGTGAGTGTGACCATGCTGAGCTGAAATCTAGAAACCACCTTTTCTTCTTTTGCCCATTTTCTCAACTATGCTGGCAATATCTCTGCCCTTCTTGGACACCTCCTCTTCAGCAGGACATTCAGAATATTATTGCTAGGGTGAAGAATGAATTAAAGGTGCCTTTTATTGATGGAATTGATCATGTTGACTACTTGGGCTATTTGGATGATCAGGAATGACTTCATTTTCAAGGGTACTACCCCTAATCTATATAGATGCAGGAAGATTTTTAAGGATGAATTGACTCTCTTGGTTCATAAGGCTTCTAGGAAGTCTTATTCAGGGCTCAAAGCTTGGGTGGAGAGATTTAGATAATTCGGTACCCCGTTTCCTCTTTCTCCTTTCTTTAGGCTTATGGCCTTTTAGATAGTTTTTGTTGTTGTTGCTTTCCTCTAGCAACAGCCTTTTGTACAACCTTACTTTATAAAAATTATAAATATACGTAGTGGAACCCACTGATTTGCCTAAAAAAAACATTGCTTTCTCTCCCCGGATCAAAGGGCGCCGCACTTGTCACGACACATAAGACATAAGTTATCAGGAGCATACAAAGAAGATGCGGTGAAGATTGGCGTCGGAGCTACCCAGCTAACCCAGGAGACGCGGGCTCGTGCTCCGGGAAGTTGTTGCAACTTGAGAGGGGAGCACTCCCCCTCTCACCCAGGCCGAGGGCGTCGACCCACCGCCAAGCAAATTCCAGGGACGAAGAGTAGCATACGTACATGCCCAGCTGTAGCACCACCACACCTAAGGAGCAACCACTACCAACTGCTTACCATCCACCACCGAATTTGTCTACTAACCTCACTATCTCAAGACGACGCCTCCAACAAGGAAACAACGTCGGAGCGCCGCTGCCGCCCAAGCCGAAGCTTTAATCTCTAAGCATGCTTAACGTTTGGTTGAATTACATATTAATAGTCAAACTTCTCACTCGGCCACCCATCCTCAAATTGCTTCCATCCCATCATGTTTAATTTTTTCGTTCCTTCCGGATGAGCTTCCGATAGAGGAGTTATTCTTTGTTGACAATAGTCCCCTATCAATCCTATTAACCCTTAGACCATGACATCACACTTCTTTATTATTTGAATTCCAAGCAATTATATGACTAGAAAACAATGAATGCATTATTGTTTTTAATACTTGAAACAATAAAATAAATTTGTGCAACTGGAGGATGACCACTAAGTTCAATGAAAATGAGCGATCGTCGATCATGGGTGAGCAGGCTTTGCCGTCGCCCATAAATTGCAGGTTAGCTAATTCCTAACATTCCACGAGGAAGCCCCGGGCATATACAGAGTCGTAATCTTTGACTTCACATGCACCGAGGTCATGACGAGGTGCCCGGACCACGGAGATGCCACCAGTTTGGTCGTCATGGAAGAAGAAGTTCGAAGTTTTCTTGCTATGTCTCGCTCATGTCGATGAAGTAAGGTCGTTTAAGTTGTGTCCGAAACTCATGTGTCGTTGAACTATCTTCGGTGTAGTTGTGTCCAAAACTTGGTCTTGTGTGTCCATGAACTATGATCGTAGTAGTTGTGTCTAAATCTGGGTTGTTTTGTGGTACCCCTAAATAAATAATAGCCATTAATTTTCGTCCATCCAATGGCCCAAAATTTTTCATACCACTGTTGAAAACGAGAGAGGTATGTCGGCAAATCCTATACACCGACCAGGTCGGTGTATACGAGCCACCGACCACCCCCCGCGTCGGTGTTGGGCCGGCCCATTTAGACTGGTTCGTTGACTGCTTCCCTTCCCTTCCGACCAGGGTTCCTCCGCAGCCGCACGGTTCGGTCCGCAGCCGCAGGGTTCCTCCGCAGCTTCTTCCTCTGCTTCCTCGACCTCATCTTCTTCCTCTGGTTCTTCTCCGGCCGCGCATGTATTCCCTCCTCCGCCACGCCCCCGTGCGCGTCTAAGGGTTCCCCATCGACCTCATCTTCGCTGATCTGCTTCGTTATACCCATCGATGGCGGCGGAAGGTTAGATCCCGATCCGTTGCTGGTTCATCGTTTCGCCTAACTCGCGTTTGATTTTTAGCGGTGGGTTCGTATGTTAGGGTTTGTTCAGTGATGCTTCGTCATGTTTTAGTGTTTCGTCATCTAGAGCAGACCTCAAATTGTCCGCATCACCGGGGACGGAAATGGGGTTGAGTCCCAAAAGACGGAGACGGTGTGGATCTGCATCACCCCGTCTAGAGTTACAGATGTTTTTGTTGTGGATGATTATGTGTGTTGCTTTTCGATTTGATTCTAGCGCTGGCTTCGATGATCTGTAATTATTTGTAATTTCCCCCTACATTTCTTGCGTGGCAGCCACTGTCAAGTATAAGAGATTACATGTAAAATCCATTCTAGATGCTAGCCACTTGATATTTTAAGACTTTTTTCATCTGGTTTCTAAATGTAGCAAAACGTGGTACTTCTCTTTTTTTAACATGGTATAGTTTTTTATCTGCTTCAATTTTCTGGATTTTGCTATTGTTAGAACTACCATGTTAACAAATCATTAGGATTTTATCATAGGTTGTGTTGAAATATTGGGCCCACTTTTAGTGGCCCAAATTAGATTTCAGTTTTCCCTATAAATCTCAAAGCCCACATAGTGGCAGCCTTGTGAGTTTGAGCCCAAGTTGGTGGCAGCTCACTAGTGAGTGGCAAGAGGTGGGAAGTTTAGTCCCACATGGAAAGTTGGGAGGAAGTTAGACCACCTTATAAGGTGGGTTGTTTCACCACTAGTAAGTGAGTGAGAATAGGAGTGCTACACGCGCGCTCCTCCTCCTCCTCGCTCGTTCTGCGGTAGTCGGGCAAGAGATTATATAGGCTCAGGAAACCCTAGGCAACGTGGGCCACGCCCACGTTGCCTAGGGTTTCCTGAGCCTATATAATCTCTTGCCCGGCTACCGCAAACATACCGAATACACGAGTTAGGGTTTCCACCTCTCTCTGCTTGCGCCGCCATCGTAGTCTACTCCATCCCGCGCGCCGACGTGCATCGGCGAACGGGAGAGCAGGTCTCCGGAACCACTCGTCCTTGCGATCCTGTACGGGAGAGGGCGAATTAGGTTTTTGGGAAGCGCTCTGCGCGACTGCTCAAGCTCTTCATCACGGGTCGCCTTCCGTCCAAGTCGGGCGGTGCTGCCTACCGTCGTCTTCAACGCCGTCTACTTCGACCCGTCGTCCCCGTCGTCAACAACGTTGTCATCAACAACGTTAGTGCTGCGACATCATCTGCTACACCTCCACCGCCACCTCCACCAGATCGGTACGTGCGACATATCTCGATCTATTCAGCGATGGATGTTGTATCGTTTGCCATGCTACTATTCATGTTGATTAATGCATCTAGTATGTTAGAGTTTCACATGTTAGTAGTTGTTGTCGTCATGCTTAATATTCTGGAATTAATCATGGAAATTGTGCCTAATTATCCAACAATCCAAAAACCTAATTGTAGGCAATTTCCTGAGTTAACTATGGCTGGTTTCTGTTGATGCATCGAGGCCGGATAAGTTTGCTTGGTGTGCACTTTAAGAGGTGGCAGATTAAGGCCACGCTGCGGCTTACTCATCCGAAAGTGTTCCATGTGAGTAATGGTCTTCCTGAAGGAACTATATCTGACCAAGATCAGAACAAGTTCAAGGAAAACAATACTCTCTTCGTCGGATGCGTACTGAGTATTCTTGCTGATCGTCTATGTGATGTGTATATGCACATAGTAGACGGTAAAGAGCTCTAGGATGCACTTGAATGCTAAATTCGGTGCAACCGATGCGAGCGATGAACTGTACATCATGGAGAGCTTCCATGACATCGGGATGGTGAACAACCGTTACGTAGTCGAACAAGCTCATGAGATACGAGTGCATTGCGAAAGAGCTTGAACTCCTTAAGTGTGCCTTACCGACAAGTTTGTGGCTGGATGCATTATTGCTAAGTTGCCCCCTTCATGGAGGAACTTTGCCACAACTCTCAAACACAAGAGACGGGAGATATCGGTTGAAAACCCGATAGCGTCTCTTGATGTTGAGGAGAAAGCTCGGGCTAAGGATACTACCGAGAAAGGAGAGGGTCGGTCTAGCGCCAACATGGTGCGGAAGAAACCCTACGGCAAGAACAAAGGGAATAACAAGCCCTCCTTCAATAAGCCTATGAAGACTACAACCTTCAAGAAGAAGAAGATGATAAACAAAGCAGATCCGAGTTGCTTTCCTGTGGAGAGACTGGCCACTTTTCTAAGGACTGTCCAGAGAGGGCGGACCGCAAGAAAAAGGCGAGGCAAGTCAACACGGTGACCGCTAGCAATGCTGATGGGTACGGTAATCTCTTTACTGTTCTTTCGGTATTTCAATCTCCATGTTGGTGGATTGATACGGGTGCTAATGTTCATGCGTGTGCTGACATATCCATGTTCACTTCTTACCAGGTCGCCCGGGATTCTTCCGTCTTGATGGGGAATGGGTCACATGCTTACGTTCGTGGTGTTGGCACGGTAGATGCGAAGTTCACTTCGGGGAAGATCGTGCGAGTGAGGAACGTGCGGCATGTCCCTACTATGAACAAGAATCTCGTTAGCGGCTCCCTTCTATGTAGAGATGGGTTTAAGGTTGTTTTAGAGTCGAATAAAGTAGTTGTTTCCAAGTTTGGACAATTTATTGGTAAAGGCTATGAGTGCGGAGGCTTGTTCCGCTTTTCGCTTTACGATTTCGGTAATAAGTCTGTGAACCATATTTGTGGCAATGTTAGTGATGATACCGAGTGTTTGGCATTCTCGTTTATGTCACATTAATTTTGGTTTAATGTCTCGGCTATCCGAGTTTAAGTTTAATTCCGAAGTTCACCATTGCCAAAGGTTCTAAGTGCCATAGTTGTGTGCAATCAAAGCAACCTCGGAAGCCTCACAAGGCGGCCGAGGAGAGAAACTTGGCACCTCTAGAACTCATACATTCCGATCTATGCGAGATGAATGGTGTGTTGACAAAAGGTGGAAAGAGATATTTCATGACACCGATTGATGATGCGACTAGATTTTGCTATGTTTATTTGTTGCGAACTAAAGATGAAGCTTTAGACTACTTTAAAATTTATAAGGCCGAAGTTGAAAATCAACTAGAGAGAAAGATCAAGCGTCTTAGGTCCGATCGTGGTGGTGAATATTTTCCTAAAATCTTTGATGAATTCCGTGAGGAACATGGTATTATTCATGAGAGGACGCCTCCCTATTCGCCCCAATCAAACGGGGTTGCCGAGAGGAAAAACCGCACGCTGACTCGACTTGGTGAATTCCATGTTAGCCACTGCTTGGTTTATCAAAGGCATGGTGGGGGGAGGCTTTGTTGACTACATGTCATGTCCTGAATAGAGTTCCTAACAAGAATAAAGATAAAACCCCTTACGAGGAGTGGTCTGGGAGAAAACCATCACTTTCGTATTTGCGCACATGGGGATGTTTGGCGAAAGTCAATATTCCAATTACTAAGAAGCGCAAACTCGGACCAAAGACAGTGGATTGTATCTTTCTAGGTTATGCTCCGCGGAGTGTAGGCTATAGATTTTTAGTAGTTCAATCTGAAGTACACGATATGCATGTTGACACTATTATGGAATCTCGTGATGCAACATTCTTTGAGAATATGTTTCCTATGAAAGATATGCATAACATTGCTAGAATTTCTACTGAGATAGTTCCTGAATCTAGTACATCTAATGAGTATTTTGAACAATCACATGAGATTGTTATTGAGAAGGATGACAATGAAGCTCCTAAACGGAGCAAGAGACGAAGGATTGAAAAATCCTTTGGTGATGATTTCATTGTATACCTTGTGGATGATACTCCCACGTCCATTGCGGAGGCATATGCATCTCCGGATGCGGATGACTTGGAAAGAAGCTGTCCATAATGAGATGGACTCGATTCTTTCTAATGGAACTTGGGAGCTATCGAACGACCCCATGGATGCAAGCCTGTGGGCTGTAAATGGGTGTTCAAGAAGAAGCTAAGACCTGATGGTACTATTGAGAAGTACAAGGCGCGGCTTGTAGCGAAAGGCTACACACAGAGAGAAGGCGAAGATTACTTCGACACCTATTCACCTGTCGCTAGACTTACCACCATTCGAGTACTACTATCCATGGCTGCCTCCTATGGTCTTATCGTTCATCAAATGGACGTAAAGACAGCTTTTCTTAATGGAGAGTTGGAAGAGGAAATCTATATGGATCAGCCTGATGGGTTTGTAGTAAAAGGTGAAGAAAGAAAGGTGTGCAAGTTGCTAAAATTTTTATATGGCCTAAAACAAGCACCTAAGCAATGGCATGAGAAGTTTGACAGAACTTTAACTTCTGTAGGCTTTGTTGTCAATGAGGCTGACAAGTGCGTTTACTATCGCCATGGTGGGGGCGAAGGTCTTATATTATGTTTGTATGTGGATGATATTCTGATCTTTGGTACAAACATGAAAGTAATACACGAGGTCAAGTCTTTCTTGTCAAAGAGCTTTGATATGAAAGATGCGGGAGAAGGCTGATGTGATTCCGAACATCAAGCTGATTAAGAACGAGAGTGGGATTACTCTAACGCAATCCCATTATGTTGAGAAGATCTTGAGCCGGTTCGGCTATATTGATAGCAAGCCTTCTTCAACACCTTATGATCCCGAGTGTGACATTACGCAAGAACCGGAGAATCGCCATAGATCAATTGAGATATTCTCAGATCGTTGGCTCACTCATGTACTTAGCGAGCGCGACTAGACCCGACATCTCTTTTGCTGTTAGCAAGTTGAGTAGGTTCATGTCAAACCCGGGTACCGATCATTGGCATGCACTTGATAGGGTCATGCGCTACCTATGTGGTACAATGAGTTATGAGATTCACTATTCGGGGCACCCAGCTGTGCTTGAAGGATATAGTGATTCGAATTGGATCTCGAGATGTAGCTGATCCGTACGCCACAAGTGGGTATGTATTTACCTTTGGAGGTGGCGCGGTGTCATGGAGATCTTGCAAGCAAACCATATTGACGAGGTCAACTATGGAAGCAGAACTTCTCGCTTTAGACACAACCACCTGTTGAATCGGAATGGTTGCGTGAGCTCTTGATGGACTTGCCTGTGGTTGAAAAACCTGTTCCGGCAATCCTTTTGAATTGTGACAATCAAGCTGTAATTGTCAAAGTGAACAATTCTAAGGATAACGCGAAGTCATCAAGACACGTCAAGAGACGTTTGAAGTCTGTCAGGAAATTGTGAAACTCCGGAGTAATAAGCTGTTACATATATTCAAACGAGACAAAAACACTGGCAGATCCCTTTACAAATGGACTATCACGTAATGTGATAGAAAGTGCATCGAGGGAGATGGGTTTGAGACCCGTTGATGTTACACCATAGTGGTAACCCAACCTTTGTGATCGGAGATCCCGTGAATTAGGACACAGGAAGAACAAACTAGTGGTTTAATTGAGGAGAGTATTATGTAACCCTCTCTATGTGAAGATGCACAACTCTCAATTGCTGTAAGGCAGGTTGGCGACAAGCCTTAATGTGTTTATGTTGGATATTATAGCAAAGATGCTTGTCCTACGAGCATTCTTGAAATAACACACCTATATGAGTCTGATTGTTAAACGTCGCAATCTATGAGATTTGGGTGATCTCTAGTAAACTCATGAAGAGACCATGAAGTATGATGCATATGCTTCACCCGCGGGGTAGGCTACTGGCAGCCATGTACTGGTCATGACTTTGAGTGAAACCCTGTTCACGCAAAACTTGCAATTCAAGGCTTAGTCCATTGTTCAAGTGTGAATGGATGTAGCTTAAGGTTCTAGGCGGAAGTTCAACTTAACGGTCTCCGCTGAAACACTCGGTATATAAACAAGCAGCGAGTATTGGTAAATCTCTAAATGGGGATTTGAGATCTGGTGGGGGATTGTTGAAATATTGGGCCCACTTTTAGTGGCCCAAATTAGATTTCAGTTTTCCCTATAAATCTCAAAGCCCACATAGTGGCAGCCTTGTGAGTTTGAGCCCAAGTTGGTGGCAGCTCACTAGTGAGTGGCAAGAGGTGGGAAGTTTAGTCCCACATGGAAAGTTGGGAGGAAGTTAGACCACCTTATAAGGTGGGTTGTTTCACCACTAGTAAGTGAGTGAGAATAGGAGTGCTACACGCGCGCTCCTCCTCCTCCTCGCTCGCTCGTCTCGACTCGACACGTCACGACGCGCGCCGCGCTCGTGGTGAGTGGATTGAGCCTCGAGCCGAGACTTTCCTTACTTTTTGCAGCTCAGGAAAACGAACAGAGTTCTAGACGGACGCGTCACAGTTAGTCGGTTCGGGTCGCTCCCGGATCGTGGGCTATCTGTAACCGACTCGAAACGTTCGTGCGACGTGGGCGTGGCCCACGTTGCCTAGGGTTTCCTGAGCCTATATAATCTCTTGCCCGGCTACCGCAGAAACATACCGAATACACGAGTTAGGGTTTCCACCTCTCTCTGCTTGCGCCGCCATCGTAGTCTACTCCATCCCGCGCGCCGACGTGCATCGGCGAACGGGAGAGCAGGTCTCCGGAACCACTCGTCCTTGCGATCCTGTACGGGAGAGGGCGAATTAGGTTTTGGGAAGCGCTGCGCGCGACTCGCTCAAGCTCTTCATCACGGGTCGCCTTCCGTCCAAGTCGGGCGGTGCTGCCTACCGTCGTCTTCAACGCCGTCTACTTCGACCCGTCGTCCCCGTCGTCAACAACGTTGTCATCAACAACGTTACTCGCTGCGACATCATCTGCTACACCTCCACCGCCACCTCCACCAGATCGGTACGTGCGACATATCTCGATCTATTCAGCGATGGATGTTGTATCGTTTGACATGCTACTATTCATGTTGATTAATGCATCTAGTATGTTAGAGTTTCACATGTTAGTAGTTGTTGTCGTCATGCTTAATATTCTGGAATTAATCATGGAAATTGTGCCTAATTATCCAACAGGTTGCACTACAGCAATTACTTCTTGAACAAGTGCCCAAACTTATTTTTATTTTTTTCTTCCTTGTACAAGCCAGTCTCTTCCATGTATTGAAGTGTGGTCTTATTTGACTCCCATGTGTTTAGGGAAGTTTTAGTGTTCTCCCTTTGTGTGATTTCTTAGTCTAGTGTACATTAGTTGACCATCTAGTATCTCTACACGCACATTGTTGGACTGGAGTCTCCAGTTCTTGTGCCTGCATGTCCTAGTACTAGTATCATGGGTTTCATTGTGTCGCTTTGCCAGCGCCAATCAGTTAGCTGATAAGAAATAGTTGTTGGCTTGTTGCTAGGATCGGTGATTTCTGGTAGTTCCTATATGTGCTGGTGTAGTTGATCTTGTCAGCATAAAACGTTCTAGTAGTTGAGCTGGTTTGACTGTTTGAATGCATCTAGAGGTGGTGCTGATGTATGCATTTTTACTGCTGTGCTGTATTGAAGTGTGGTCTTCCTTGTACAAGCCAGTCTCTTCCATGTACAAAATTGATCTTTATTTCTTCCTTGTATAAGCCAGAAAAATAATACATTGTTAGTCCAAAACTTAGAAGTACTTTTAGGTAAATCACAATGATTTTAGTTCTTTTTAAGTGTTCAATTACTTGTTTTTAAGTGTCCAAAACTTCCTTGTTCCAATTCTGTTCATTATTAAGTGTGCAATTACTTGTTCGATTTCTGATATGCAGTATCATAGTTTCTCTAATTTTTCGACTGTTTTTTATTGGAATTACTTCTTTTTTCGATGGGACATCTAGCTTTACCATATTTTCTCACTTACGTTCAATCAGAATAATAGCCTACAAACCTTGTACTAACCAGTTCAGCAACGGTAGTGCTTCCGATTCTTCCTACCTTTTTGTGCATGTCTCTTTCCTTTGTGCTTCTGATTATTCAGTCACATTTTAAAACATTAAGTAGCTAAAAAAATTGTTATTTAAACATTTTCCTTGTGCTTCTAATTATATCTTCCGATTCATGGTAACTATTCTCCATCCTAAGCCTATCATTAAGTAGCCTATTTGTGCTTCTTCAACATTAATCATCTATTTTTCTTCTCCATCCTAGAATACTGAAAATTCAAAGTGGGATCTATGCTTGCTGTGTGAGCTTTTACTGAATACTCACTAGTTTTTTTCCTGTTTTTTGAATTGCAGAAAGTAATTCTAGAGTTCAGGAAGCTGAAAGCATACGATATGTTCTTCTGTATCCAGAACAAAGGCGCTGTTCAGCAGTTCGAAGAAAAAAGGAAAAGGAAAGGAAAGTTTAGTGCTTAGCCATGTTTCCACATAACAAAGTCACTCGCTCCTAGCACAATAAGTCGCTCGCTCGCTCCAAGAACATAAGTCGCTCTCTCCAAGAACATTTGTGCCTGCTTTTGGAACTTATTTGTACTGATGCAATCTTTTTAGATTTCACTGCGCTGTGCCTATGTGAATGCTACTACGCAATCTGCTTTTTAATGTAACCTGTTTTGTTTGAATCATGTAACCTGAAACATATGTCTTTTATGTGGTACACGGTGCGCTGAACCTGATGGAGTTTTTATCCCCTGAATCATCATATGTTATATGTATGGAGTTTTTATCCCCTGAATCATAATATCCTGTTTTTCTCGGCTAGGATGGATAGGGGCTTTTTCAGGTGATATATCTAATTCAGCTGTCGTCAAACTAAATACAAGATTTATAGCAACAACATTTTTGAAAAAATAGTAACCTCCAATACAAAATAATTATGTTCCATCAGATTTTATTAGACGAAAACACCAAACTTGTTTTTTAAGCCTCAATAACTTGTTGAACATATGAAATGGAATATGGAGATGATCAATGTATGAGTGTTTCAAGATTCTTGGACGACAATCATAGGAATACCAATTACAATACCTATAAGAATAGGTATGCCATACACCCCAAGATGAGTGTTTCAAGATTCTTCGATCACAATCACAGGAATAGCCAAGTTTCGAGAAATAGTTTTTCATAAAATTTGAACTTTTTCTGAAATAAAAACAGTTTTTAAATTTAAACATTTTTTGGACTTGAATATTTTTCAAAATTTGAAATTTGAACAATTTTTAAACTCGAATTCGTTCATGCCACGAATCCGTTCATGCTTTTTATTTCTATGTTCAAGCTGCGAAACCGTTCATACAAACAATCCATTCATGGTTTGTATTTTTGTTCAAGGTAGAAACAATTCATACCAACAATCCGTTCATGGTTGAATTTTTGTTCAAGGTAGGAAATCGTTCATGCCAAGAATCCGTTCATGGTTGAATCTTTGTTAAAGGTAGAAAACCTTTCATGCCAAGAAACCGTTCATGCCAAGAAACTGTTAATGTTTTAATTTTACTGTTTGAATTGGTTTCTGAGAAATGCACTATTTTAAACTTTGAACAAATAATACTCCTACTAGAATAGTTTTCTCGCTGATTTTGGTTTCTGATATGTTTTAGCATAGTTTCTCAAATGCCTATGAAAACATAGAATAATTTGCTTCAATTTTTATGTTCATGGTTGAATTTTTGTTCAAGGAAGGAATTTTTTCATGATTACAGTCCCTTCATTCAATTATTTTTATATGTTCAAGGTAGGAAACCGTTAATGCTAAGAATTCGTTCAAGCAAAAGAATCCGTTCATGCTTTTTTATTTTTATGTTCAAGTGACAAAACCGTTCATACCAACAATCCGTTCATGGTTGTATTTTTTTCAAGGTAGGAAACGGTTCATGCCAAGAATCCGTTCATGTAACAATCCGTTCATGCTTTTTTTATATTCAAGGTAGGAAATCATTCATGCCAAGAATCTTTTTCATGGTTGAATCTTTGTTAAAGGTAGGAAACCGTTCGTGTCAAGACACCGTTCATGCAAAGAAACCGTTCATGATTTAATTTTATTGTACATGGTAGGAAACCGTTAATGCCAAAAATCCGTTCATGCCAAGAATCCGCTCATGCCTTTTATTTTTATGTTCAATCGACGAAACCGTTCATACCAACAATCCGTTCATGGTTGTATTTTTTGTTCAAGGAATGAAACCGTTAATACCAAGAATCCGTTCATTCGAAGAATCCGTTCATGTTTTTTTTTATGTTCAACCTATGAAACCGTTCATACCAACAATCCGTTTATGGTTGAATTTTTGTTCAAGGAAGGAAACCGTTAATACCAAGAATCCGTTCATTCGAAGAATCCGTTCATGTTTTTTTTATGTTCAAGCTATGAAACCGTTCATACCAACAATCCGTTTATGGTTGTATTTTTTTTGAAAGGAAGGAAACCGTTAATGCCAAGAATCCGTTCATTCGAAGAATCCGTTCATGTTTTTTTTTATGTTCAAGCTATGAAACCGTTCATACCAATAATCCGTTTTATGGTTGTATTTTTTGTTCAAGGAAGGAAACCGTTAATGCCAAGAATCCGTTCATGCAAAGAAAACGTTCATGATTTAATTTTATTGTACAAGCTAGGAAACTGTTAATGCCAAGAATCCGTTCATTCGAAGAATCTGTTCATGTTTTTTTTTATGATCAAGGTATGAAACCGTTCATACCAACAATCCGTTTATGGTTGTTTTTTTGTTCAAGGAAGGAAACCGTTAATGCCAAGAATCCGTTCATTCAAAGAATCCGTTCATGTTTTTTTTTATGTTCAAGCTACGAAACCGTTCATACAAACAATCCGTTCATGGGTTGTATTTTTGTTCAAGGTAGAAACAATTCATACCAACAATCCGTTCATGGTTGAATTTTTGTTCAAGGTAGGAAATCGTTCATGCCAAGAATCCGTTCATGGTTGAATCTTTTGTTAAATGTAGAAAACCTTTCATGCCAAAAAACCGTTCATGCCAAGAAATCGTTAATGTTTTAAATTTACTGTTCAAGGTAGGAAACCATTTAATGCCAAGAATCCGTTCATGATATAGATTCCGTTCATGATAAGAACTCGTTCACGATTAAAATTCGTTCATGATATAGAACTCGTTCATGAATAGATTCCGTTCATGATAAGAATTCATTCATGATAAGAATTTGTTCATGATATAGATTCCGTTCATGATAAGAATTCGTTCATGATATAGATTCCGTTCATGATATAGAACTCGTTCATGATATAGAATTGTTCATGATAATAATTCGTTCATGATCTAGAATCTGTTCATGATAAGAATTCGTTCATGATAAGATTTAGTTCATGATAAGAATTCGTTCATGATAAGATTTCGTTCATGATATAGATTCCGTTCATGATAAGAATTTGTTCATGATAAGAATTTCGTTAATGATATAGATTCCGTTCATGATAAGAACTCTTTTTCATGCTAAGATTCTGTTCATTATAAGAACTTATTTCACGATAAGATTCTGTTCATGATAGAATTCGTTCATCATATAAATTCTGTTCATGATAAAATTTTGTTCATGATAAGATTCCGTTCATCTTAAGAATTCGTTCTTGATAAGAATTCCGTTCATGATAAAAATTTGTTCATGATAACAATTCGTTCATGATAAGATTCCGTTCATGATATAGATTTCGTTCATGATAAGATTTCGTTCTATGAACCCAGGAGGTTGGATTCATCCCTGTGTAATGGATTGTTATGGGATGTTAACTACAACTGAGCAACTTCATCGTAGAAAAGAAGGAAAAATTGGTGACAAAGAAATCCTAATGCATGTCGTCATAAAAGAAGTCACGGTTTGTATCATCTTACCTAAACATATGCCACATGACATTTTCCCTTTTTTAAATGTCTGAATTCGAATTTAAATTCCGTACTTTCTTCTTTTTTTAACTTCTCACAGAAATTACTGATGGACCCCAACCTGGATTGTTCAGATCCAGAATATAAAAGGATTTTCTCACTAGATTATGTTGGCTACAGATTGGAAAATGCAGGACTGGTATTTTTTTTATCCATCTGCTTTTTTCCCCCTAAATATTGAAGGAGATATGCCCTAGAGGCAATAATAAAAGTAGTTATTATTTATATCTCTATGTTTATGATAAATGTTTATATATCATGCTAGAATTGTATTAACCGAAACATTAGTACATGTGTGATATGTAGACAAACAAGAAGTCCCTAGTATGCCTCTTAAACTAGCTTGTTGATTAATGGATGATTAGTTTCATAATCATGAACATTGGATGTTATTAATAACAAGGTTATATCATTATATGAATGATGTAATGGACACACCCAATTAAGCGTAGCATAAGATCTCGTCATTAAGTTGTTTGCTATAAGCTTTCGATACATAGTTACCTAGTCCTTATGACCATGAGATCATGTAAATCACTTATACCGGAAAGGTACTTTGATTACACCAAACACCACTGCGTAAATGGGTGGCTATAAAGGTGGGATTAAGTATCCGGAAAGTATGAGTTGAGGCATATGGATCAATAGTGGGATTTGTCCATCCCGATGATGGATAGATATACTCCGGGCCCTCTCGGTGGAATGTCGTCTAATGTCTTGCAAGCATATGAATGAGTTCATAAGAGACCACATACCACGGTACGAGTAAAGAGTACTTGTCGGGAGACGAGGTTGAACAAGGTATAGAGTGATACCGAAGATCAAACCTCGGACAAGTAAAATATCGCGAGACAAAGGGAATTGGTAATGTATGTGAATGGTTCATTCGATCACTAAAGTCATCGTTGAATATGTGGGAGCCATTATGGATCTCCAGATCCCGCTATTGGTTATTGGTCGGAGTGAGTACTCAACCATGTCCGCATAGTTCTCGAACCGTAGGGTGACACACTTAAAGTTGGATGTTGAAATGGTAGTTCTTGAATATGGAATGAAGTTGGAATATTTGTTCGGAGTCCCGGATGTGATCCCGAACATCACGAGGAGTCCCGGAATGGTCCGGAGAATAAGATTCATATATAGGATGTCATTTTATGTGAATAAAATGTCGCGGAAGGTTCTATGGAAGGTTCTAGAAGGTTCTAGAAAAGTCCGGAAGAAACCACCAAGGAAGGTGGAGTCCACAAGGGACTCCACCCCCCATGGCCGGCCAACCCTAGTGGGGGAGGAGTCCCAAGTGGACTCCCCTTAGGGGCCGGCCACCCCCACATGGGAGGTGGGAATCCCACCTTTGGGTGGGAGTCCTAGTTGGGCTAGGATTGCCCCCCCCTATGGAAGGATTTGGTTCGGGTCTTATTCGAAGACTTGGACACCACCTCTTGGGGTTCCACCTATATAATGAGGGCCAAAGGGGAGGGGGCCGGCCACCTAAAACACCACCAAGGTGGCCGCACCCCTATAGTGGCCGGCGCCCCCTCTCCCCAAACCCTAGCCGCCCCGCTCCTCCACTTCCCGCACGCTTAGCGAAGCTCCGCCGGACTTCTTCACCACCACCGACACCACGCCGTCGTGCTGTCGGATTCAAGAGGAGCTACTACTTCCGCTGCCCGCTGGAACGGGGAGGTGGACGTCGTCTTCATCAACAACCGAACGTGTGACCGAGTACGGAGGTGCTGCCCGTTCGTGGCGCCGGAACCGATCGTGATCAAGATCTTCTACGCGCTTTTGCAAGCGGCAAGTGAACGTCTACCGCAGCAACAAGAGCCTCATCTTGTAGGCTTTGGAATCTCTTCAAGGGTGAGACTCGATACCCCCTCGTTGCTACCGTCTTCTAGATTGCATCTTGGCTTGGATTGCGTGTTCGCGGTAGGAAAATTTTTGTTTTCTATGCAACGTTATCCTACGAGTGGTATCGAGCCGTGTCTATGCATAGATGGTTGCACGAGTAGAACACAATGGTTTGTGGGCGTTGATGCTCTTGTTATCTTTAGTTGAGTACTTTGCATCTTTATGGCATAGTGGGATGAAGCGGCTCGGACTAACTTTACATGACCGCGTTCATGAGACTTGTTCCTCGTTCGACATGCAACTTGTATTGCATAAGAGGCTTTGCGGGTGTCTCGTCTCTCCTACTATAGTAAAGATTCAATTTACTCTTCTATTGACAACATTAGTATCAACGTTGTGGTTCATGTTCGTAGGTAGATTAGATCTATATCGAAAACCCTAAACCACGTAAAATATGCAAACCAAATTAGAGAGCGTCTAACTTGTTTTTGCAGGGTTTGGTGATGTGATATGGCCATAATGTGATGATGAATATGTATGAGATGATCATTATTGTATTGTGGCAACCGGCAGGAGCCTTATGGTTGTCTTTAAATTTCATGTTGAGTAGTATTTCAAAGTAGTTGTAATAGTTGCTACATGGAGGACAATCATGAAGACGGCGCCATTGACCTTGGTGCTTCGCCGACGATGATGGAGATCATGCCCGAAGATGATGGAGATCATATCCGTGCTTTGGAGATGAAGATCAAAGGCGCAAAGACAAAAGGGCCATATCATATCACATATGAACTGCATGTGATGTTAATCCTTTTATGCATCTTATTTTGCTTAGATCGCGACGGTAGCATTATAAGATGATCCCTCACTAAAATCTCAAGATAATAAAGTGTTCATCCTTAGTAGCACCGTTGCCAAGACTTGTCGTTTCGAAGCATCTCGTGATGATCGGGTGTGATAGAATCAACAAGTGCATACAACGGGTGCAAGCCGGTTTTGCACATGCGGATACTAAGGTGGCCTTGACGAGCCTAGCATGTACGGACATGGTCTCGGAACACGTGATACCGAAAGGTAGAGCATGAATCATATGATTGATATGATGAACACTTTGAGTGTTCGCCATTGAAATTACACCTTGTCTCGTGATGATCGGACTATGGTGTGGTGGATTTGGTTCGTGTGATCACTAAGACAATGCGAGGGATATTGTTTTGAGTGGGAGTTCACCTAGATTTTTAATTATATTGAATTAAAATTTGAACTCAATTTGTCATAAACTTAGTCTAAACTATTGCAAATATATGTTGTAGAGATGGCGTCCCCAATCAATTTTAACCAGTTCCTAGAGAAAGAAAAGCTTAAGAGCAACGGTAGCAACTTCACCGATCGGTTCCGTCATGTGAGGATCTTCCTCTCCGGCGGAAATCTGCAATATGTGCTTGATGCACCGCTAGGTGACCCTCCTGCGAAACTGAAACCGATGAAGTAAAAGCTGTTTACGAGACTCGGAAAACTCGGTACTCTCAAGTTCGGTGTGCCATCCTGTGCGATCCGGAATCCGATCTTCAAAAACGTTTTGAGCACCACGATCCTCATGAGTTGATGAAAGAGTTAAAGACTATTTTCGAGACTCATGCGGCCGTGGAATGCTATGAAGCATCGAAACATTTCTTCGAGCTGTATGATGGAAGAAGGCAGCTCCATTAGTGAGCACATGCTCGCCATGACCGGGCATGCGAAGAAACTCGGTGACTTGGGAATAGTGATTCCTAACGGATCGGGGATTAATCGTGTCCTTCAATCACCGCCACCAAGTTACAAGAACTTTGTGATGAACTACAATATGCGGAACATGAACAAGGAGTTACCCGAACTCTTTGGCATGCTGAAAGTTGCTGAGATTGAGATCAAGAAAGAGCACCAAGTGTTGATGGTCAACAAAACCACTAGTTTCAAGAAACAGGGGCAAGTCTAAGGGAAAATTCAAGAAGGGTGGCAAGAAAGCTGCCACGCCTCCTATGAAACCTAAGAACGGCCCCAAGCCCGATGCTCGAGTGCTATTACCGCAAGGAGAAGGGACACCTGGAAGCGTAATTGCTCCAAGTATCCGGCTGATCCGAAGAGCGGCCTTGTCAAGAAGAAGAAAGAAGGTATATCCGATATACATGTTATAGATGTTTATCTCACTGGTTCTCGTTCTAGTACACTGGGTATTTGATACTCGGTTCGGTTGCTCATATTTGTAACTCGAAACAGGAACTAAAGAATAAACGAAGACTACCGAAAGATGAAGTGACAATGCGCGTTGGAAATGGATCCAAAGTCGATGTGATCGCTGTCGGCACACTTCCTCTACATCTACCTTCGGGATTAGTTTTAAGCCTAAATAATTGTTATTTTGTACCCGCGTTGAGCATGAACATTATATCCGGATCTTGTTTAATGCAAGACGGTTATTCATTCAAGTCCGAGAATAATGGTTGTTCTATTTTTATGAATAATATCTTTTATGGTCGAGCACCACAAAAGAATGGCTTATTTACGTTAGATCTCGATAGTAGTGATACGCATATACATAACATTGATGCTAAGCGAATTAAATTGAATGATAATTCTACTTATATGTGGCACTGTCGTCTTGGTCATATTGGAGTGAAGCGCATGAAGAAACTCCATATCGATGGATTACTTGAATCACTTGACTTTGAGTCACTTGATAGATGCGAAGCATGTCTAATGGGAAAAATGACTAAGACTCCATTTTACGGTATGATGGAGCGAGCTACCGACTTATTGGAAATCATACATACCGATGTGTGCGGACCAATGAGTATAGCATCGCGAGGTGGTTATCGTTATGTTCTAACCTTCACAGATGATCCGAGTAGATATGGGTATATCTATTTCATGAAACATAAATCCGAAACTTTCGAGAAGTTTAAGGAATTTCAAAGTGAAGTAGAAAATCAACGTAACAAGAAGATAAAATTTCTACGATCTGATCGTGGAGGTGAATATCTGAGTTATGAGTTTGGCATGCATTTAAAGAAATGCGGAATACTTTCACAATTGACACCACCGGGAACACCACAACGAAACGGTGTATCCGAACGTCGTAATCGAACTCTCTTAGATATGGTTCGTTCTATGATGTCTCTTACTGATTTGCCATTATCATTTTGGAGTTATGCATTAGAGACAGCCGCATTCACTTTAAATAGAGCACCATCAAAATCCGTAGAAACGACACCGTATGAATTATGGTTTAATAAGAAACCTAAGCTGTCGTTCCTGAAAGTTTGGGGTTGCGAAGCCTATGTAAAAAAGTTACAACCGGACAAGCTAGAACCCAAAGCGGAGAAATGCGTCTTCATAGGATACCCTAAGGAAACTATAGGGTATACTTTCTATCACAAATCCGAAGGCAAAATATTTGTTGCAAAGAACGGAACCTTTCTTGAGAAAGAATTTCTCACTAAAGAAGTGACTGGAAGAAAAGTAGAACTCGATGAGATTGATGAATCTATACTCGTTGATCGAGTAGCGCAGATGCGGAAGTTGTACCTGTACCGCCTACACCGGCAACGAGAGGAAGCTAATGATAATGATCATGAAACTTCGAACGAGGAAACTACCGAACCTCGCAGATCGACAAGGGAACGTGCCACTCCTGATTGGTATGATCCTTGTCTAAATGTCATGATTGTGGATAACAATGATGAGGACCCTGCGACGTATGAAGAAGCGATGATGAGCCCAGATTCCAACAAATGGCAAGAAGCCATGAAATCCGAAATGGGATCCATGTATGATAACAAAGTATGGACTTTGGTAGACTTACCAGATAGCCGAAAGGCTGTCGAGAATAAATGGATCTTCAAGAGAAAAACAGATGCTGATGGTAATATTACTTGTCTATAAAGCTCGACTTGTCGCAAAGGGTTTCCGACAAATTCAAGGAGTTGACTACGATGAGACTTTCTCACCTGTAGCGAAGCTAAAATCCGTGAGGATTTTGTTAGCAATAGCTGCATTTTTCGATTATGAGATTTGGCGAGATGGATGTCAAAACGGCGTTCCTTAATGGAGACATTGAGGAAGAGTTGTATATGGTACAACCCAAAGTTTTTGTCGATCCTAAAAATGCTGACAAAGTATGCATACTTCAGCGTTCAATCTATGGATCGAAGCAAGCATCAAGAAGTTGGAACCGACGCTTTGATAAGGTGATCAAAGACTTTGGGTTTATACGGTGTCATGGAGAGGCCTGTATTTACAAGAAAGTGAGTGGGAGCTACAGTAGCATTCACGATATTATATGTAGATGACATATTATTAATTGGGAATGATATAGAACTATTAAGCGAGTGTAAAAGGTTATTTGAATAATAGTTTTTCAATGAAAGACCTTGGTGAAGCATCGTATATATTAGGCATCAAGATTTATAGAGATAGATCAAGACGCCTAATAGGGCTATCGCAGAGTACATATCTGGACAAGATTCTAAAGAAATTTAGAATGGACGAAAGTAAGAAAGGATTCTTACCTGTGTTACCAGGCAAGGTCTTGAGTAAGACTCAAGGACCGGCTACGGCAGATGAAAGAGAAAGGATGAGTAATATCCCCTATGCCTCGGCGATGGGATCTATCATGTATGCCATGCTATGTACTAGACCGGATATAGCACATGCTGTTAGTTTGACTAGCGAGATATCAAAGTGATCCGGGAATGGAACACTCGGACAGCGGTCAAGAATATCCTGAAGTACTTGAAAAGAACTAAGGATATGTTTCTTTGTTATGGAGGTGACCAAGAGCTCGTTGTAAATGGTTACACCGATGCAAGTTGGAACACTGATCCTGATGACTCTAAGTCACAATCTGGGTACGTGTTTATATTGAATGGTGCTGCGAGTAAGCTGGGCAAGCTCGAAGCGGTGCACGGTGGCGAAGTCTTCAACGAGAATCGAGTACATAGCGGCTTCGGAGGCTTCATCGAAGCGGTATGGATGAAGAGGTTCATTGTAGAGCTCGGTGTGGTTCCTAGTGCATTGGACCCATTAATCATTTCTCGTGATAACATGGGTGCCATCGCCAATGCACAAGAGCCAAGGTCACACAAGAGGCTGAAGCATATCAAGCTGCGTTACCACTCGATTCGCGAGTACATCGAAGATGGAGAAGTAAAGATTTGCAAAGTACACACCGATCCGAATGTAGCAGATCCGTTGACTAAAGCTCTCCCTAGGGCAAAGCATGACCAACACCGAGAATGCCATGGGTGTTAGGTATATTACAATGTAATCTAGATTATTGACTCTAGTGCAAGTGGGAGACTGAAGGAGATATGCCCTAGAGGCAATAATAAAAGTAGTTATTATTTATATCTCTATGTTTATGATAAATGTTTATATATCATGCTAGAATTGTATTAACAGAAACATTAGTACATGTGTGATATGTAGACAAACAAGAAGTCCCTAGTATGCCTCTTAAACTAGCTTGTTGATTAATGGATGATTAGTTTCATAATCATGAACATTGGATGTTATTAATAACAAGGTTATATCATTATATGAATGATGTAATGGACACACCCAATTAAGCGTAGCATAAGATCTCGTCATTAAGTTGTTTGCTATAAGCTTTCGATACATAGTTACCTAGTCCTTATGACCATGAGATCATGTAAATCACTTATACCGGAAAGGTACTTTGATTACACCAAACACCACTGCGTAAATGGGTGGCTATAAAGGTGGGATTAAGTATCCGGAAAGTATGAGTTGAGGCATATGGATCAATAGTGGGATTTGTCCATCCCGATGATGGATAGATATACTCCGGGCCCTCTCGGTGGAATGTCGTCTAATGTCTTGCAAGCATATGAATGAGTTCATAAGAGACCACATACCACGGTACGAGTAAAGAGTACTTGTCGGGAGACGAGGTTGAACAAGGTATAGAGTGATACCGAAGATCAAACCTCGGACAAGTAAAATATCGCGAGACAAAGGGAATTGGTAATGTATGTGAATGGTTCATTCGATCACTAAAGTCATCGTTGAATATGTGGGAGCCATTATGGATCTCCGGATCCCGCTATTGGTTATTGGTCGGAGTGAGTACTCAACCATGTCCGCATAGTTCTCGAACCGTAGGGTGACACACTTAAAGTTGGATGTTGAAATGGTAGTTCTTGAATATGGAATGAAGTTGGAATATTTGTTCGGAGTCCCGGATGTGATCCCGAACATCACGAGGAGTCCCGGAATGGTCCGGAGAATAAGATTCATATATAGGATGTCATTTTATGTGAATAAAATGTCGCGGAAGGTTCTATGGAAGGTTCTAGAAGGTTCTAGAAAAGTCCGGAAGAAACCACCAAGGAAGGTGGAGTCCACAAGGGACTCCACCCCCATGGCCGGCCAACCCTAGTGGGGGAGGAGTCCCAAGTGGACTCCCCCTTAGGGGCCGGCCACCCTCACATGGGAGGTGGGAATCCCACCTTTGGGTGGGAGTCCTAGTTGGGCTAGGATTGCCCCCCTATGGAAGGATTTGGTTCGGGTCTTATTCGAAGACTTGGACACCACCTCTTGGGGTTCCACCTATATAATGAGGGCCAAAGGGGAGGGGGCCGGCCACCTAAAACACCACCAAGGTGGCCGCACCCCTATAGTGGCCGGCGCCCCCTCTCCCCAAACCCTAGCCGCCCCGCTCCTCCACTTCCCGCACGCTTAGCGAAGCTCCGCCGGACTTCTTCACCACCACCGACACCACGCCGTCGTGCTTGTCGGATTCAAGAGGAGCTACTACTTCCGCTGCCCGCTGGAACGGGGAGGTGGACGTCGTCTTCATCAACAACCGAACGTGTGACCGAGTACGGAGGTGCTGCCCGTTCGTGGCGCCGGAACCGATCGTGATCAAGATCTTCTACGCGCTTTTGCAAGCGGCAAGTGAACGTCTACCGCAGCAACAAGAGCCTCATCTTGTAGGCTTTGGAATCTCTTCAAGGGTGAGACTCGATACCCCCTCGTTGCTACCGTCTTCTAGATTGCATCTTGGCTTGGATTGCGTGTTCGCGGTAGGAAAATTTTTGTTTTCTATGCAACGTTATCCTACAAATATATAGTGAGAAAATCCTCTTTTCACTTTCCTCATATTGTATCAATTAATTTTCTTTTAAAATCTACTATATGTAGGTACACATTCCATGTCCAATTGGGGAAGAGTGGATTCTTATTGTAGCAAACTTCATCGATAAATCATTCGATGTATTAAATCCTGATTCCGGAGTAGGAAAGTTCTCCGAAGTAGTTAACACTGTGATATTCAATTTCAAACAATTATTTGTCAAATGTTACCCTGGTTGCTTCAAGTTCAACATACATGACTTTAGTGTTAAATATGTTCATGTTCCTAAACAAAACTTTAGGTGATTACAATCCCTGCTTTCTAATTTATTAAACATTTATTAATTATGTTTTTATTATACATAAGCTTATCAGGGCATGTCCAATTCCCTTTTTTGAGCGCAGGTATGATTCTGGAATTTTCGTGATCCAATACATGAGGTGCTACAATGGAGTTGAAGTAAAACAATTCTCAAATGTAATTTATTCTTCCATTTAGAATTTTGTACTTCGTGGTTTGCAAAATAAAATAGTAAATCTAGAATTCTTATTTTCCTATCTTTTTCATATTTTTTATAATCTGTATATATGTTATTCAATAAAGGTTGACTTGCAAGCAATCCGAGAAAAAGTCTCATGCCAGCTAGTGATAAACAAATTTAATGAGCAACAGGTGCCAATAGCACGAGAATTCATTTCGAAGCATGTAAGTAAAGTTATTTTTTATTATATATCAATTTCTATTTTTTTTGCGAGAGGTTCTCACCACTTTGAGTTATCTTTTCATGTATGTCAGATGAAGAAAATTTGACATCACGAGACAGTTTTCCATTGTAATAAACATACTTTTTCCATTTACTATTGACTTATGTAGGTAAATTGTCTTGTGTATACTTGGCATCTCAATTTGACAGATGAGACACTTTCAAATTTCCTCTATTTTTTTTCATGTCTGTGATAGGTGAATTTTACAACTTACCTTTTTGATCTAATAATGCTTCTTACTTTTGATCTTCACAGCTTGTTTTTCTTTTTGTACACAACCTGATGTATGGTGATTTTACAATATGTTTCTACATACAATTTGTATATTTTCCAATAAACTCTCACGAACTGAGAAAATTCTAGTGTGAGAATCAAATGTGTTGACTGCTTCGTTCATTTTCCAAAAAATTTAAATGTACTGAAAAGATGCTAGCGACTAGATTCGAACTTTATCCGTTCAGAAGCAGTCCAACGAACAGCGAAATTAAACGTACTAAAAAATTGCTACTGACGACAATCGAACTCAGGTCGATAACGAACAGCGAACAAAGCGAAGCGAAGCAGTCCAACGAAGCAGTCGAACGAAGCAGTCGAACGAAACATGGGCCGGCCCAACAACGGCCGGGGGGTGGTCGGCGCGTCGCTCGGCACCGACCAGGTCGGTGTAAAGCACTTCCCTATGTTACATACCTCTCACAATTTTCGCACCTCAAAAAAAAAACATCGGCGGGCCAGCCCAATTGACGGGCCCAGCCCCATTAGCTGCCGACCAGATCATGGGTGGGATTCCTGTTCGTTCTTCCACGACGAGAGAGGTTCCGCCGTCGCCGCCGCTATATCCATCCCCAACTCCGGCGCCACGACGTTGGACAACGGCTCCTCAGCCTCCATCCTCACCATTGCCGCGGAGGATCTCGGCCTCTCCATCCCCATTCCCATCCCGACTCCGCCGTCTGCGCCGCGGTCGGCGTCCGCGGAGAATCATGCTTAGTGCGTCTATTATCTGCAATTTTTGCGACTGGAATATCTGAAGTCTTATGTGATCTTTCAGTTTCTGAATTCATGTGATGTATGCATTTTTGCTCTATCATGCGTATACAGTTACACACCCCTTACTGAAGTTATCATATTTTATGGATTTAGCCTTTGAGGCAAATACAGTTGAACAGTGTTGCTCTATTTGAAGGTTTTCTTCTAGCTTTCAACGTATGTTAGATTTTTCTCAATTATCTGAAAAGCAATGGTTATTATAATATAGAGGAAGAGTGGAATCATTTGCACAGCTTGGGTCTGATTAGTCATGAAGAAACATGACATAAGAAAGATTGTATTTCCATGTGGTTGCAAGACTTCGATTGTTTGTACTATTCCTCTTCAGACCTGAATAAGAAGACTAGGTCATCAAATACTATAGACGAGTATCCAGTAGTAGGCGAACTACCAAATAATTCAAAGTCCACAACATCTTTCTTTTAGATTGGAGCGTGGTGCGTAAACCATCTGCCAAGGACAGGATTACCAATGGCAAGGCTGATTGCCTCCAAGACCAGGAGTATGTCCTTACTTATGAAGACAAGGACGACGACTGGATGCTTGTTGCTCACCTTCCGTGGGAGTACATTCCTTTGATTGTTACATGTAAATCTGTCTGTCAGTTCAAGGCTTAATTCCCTTGTCAGTACTATTTGTGCATGTGTATTAGATACAAATATCGTGGAACTGAATCTCCATCTGTTGTTGCTTCTATCTCTCTGAATTCTAGAGTACTAGGGCCAGGTTTCGCTATATTAACATGCCGGATTATGCAGCCCCTTGCAACCATTTGAGGCAATCTCACATAGATGTTCACTAGGCTACAACCACTGGATAGCAAACTGACATTTCCTCATATGCCGCTAATAAGGAAATTTAGTTACATTAGGATTCATAACTTATGAATCTTATGTTTTAGTGAAGTCTACTAAAATGTTTTCAATAAATTGTCTGAATTGATTACTATGTCATATTGCCGTAGCTTTCATTTACCTATAGGTTATAAACTGAATAAGTGATAGTTCCAGTAATTCCTCCACCTCAATATTTTTCCTTGCAGTATCTTTACTACTATCTGCCGGAAACTGAAAAGCATGAGAGGATCTGATGCTGCTGGAATAGGCGCTTTTGATCTTTATATATTACAGAACATAAAGAAGATCAGCAAAGGATCAAAAGCTGACATAAAATATTTGCTGTATTCCAGAGTATGCTGAAACAAGGTGATTCTGAAAAGGTATGGTCTGTTTTCAAATTCTAATCATAATATATTTGTCATGTTTCAGCTGCAACCGGACATGGGCCACATCGTCCTCGCATGCATGGCAGGTATGGCGGAGCGGGAGAAGCAGTACTACGGCCGCGCCCTCTTCATCAATATCGCCGGCAACGTGCGCGTCACGCCGGAGGATTTGGTGGCGTCTCTGGAGCAGCACTGCGAACTTCGGCCTAGGTCGGCGACGGCGGAGGTGACAAGCCCACCATACCACTTCTTCATCTGATTCGTCTCGGACGGAGCCTGCACGCGTGTGGTGAACTTCTACCCGGCAGTGCGCTGCTGTGGCGCACAAGTGAGTATTCGCCAGTGGAGCCGTTGTGCGCATGGTACGCCGGGCAAGATGGAGTTCCATACCAGGCTCACCATCGAGGGTCTTCCAGAGGAGGCGCAGGAGCCGCAGGCCGTGAACCTTGTGCTGGCTGGTCTCGACGGCGTGCTCGACGAGATGTTACCGATGACTGACCTCTCTCTTGTGCATGCCACCGCGTGGCATGATCGAAATTTGCTATGATCCTTTTCTCCAGTGTTTACTTTAGTTTACAATGTTCCGAACTAGAGTTTCGTACTACAAAGTGTTTACTTTAGTTTATAATGTTCCGAACTAGAGTTTCGTACTACAAAGTGTTTACTTTAGTTTATAATGTTCCGAACTAGAGTTTCGTACTACAAAGTCTTTACTTTAGTTTATAATGTTTCGAACAGAGTTTGTCATTTTGTCTGATCGAGAAATCTGGCGTATTATAATCTTTATCTTGTATGATTCAAAATACTCTTTATGCTACTTTTCAAATAGTTCAATTGCACTCTCAAACTCAGTCATCGTAGACAAAAGAAATTCCTCGCTCTAGTGTAGTTAGTTACAAACGAGAGACTGCTAGATTTACAAACGTTTAGCTCTTTGAGACTTACTCATAGCATTGGTCTGAAATTGTGAAAGTACTCATGAATAGCAGTCGTCATGTGTCAGATTTGGCCCAGTTAATAGATCTAACCTTCTGCACACTATCGGCTAAGGTACTTGGAGTTCACCGTTACACCTGTGGTAGGGCATAATATCTTCCCTATAGTGTACAACACAAAGCATTGTAAAAATTGTTTTCCGATTCCCATGTTCACAGAACTTGACAGGAATACTACACAACAACAAGCAAACTTAGAACCCCATTATCACTGGTTAATGGTTAAAGCTGCTCCTTTGTCTACACATTCTCAGGCTCTCAGCCCTGATACTTTGTACCCAGTAGCCCACAAAGCAAAGCTATAATACTAAACCAGTTGCACAAGAAAATGAGAAAACGGAAAGTCAGAGCAGAGTTCATCTATACTGGCGTATGTCATAAAAACTGTCTGCAGCAAGTAGCATAGCATCAGGGAAGCACCACCACCTTCAGAGTTTCAGACAACCATTGCATCAGATAAAAACCCTTTTTTGTTTGTAGGTATCATATTACAGAGAAGAATTGACACTGAACTATGTAACTGACATTCCAAATAAGCAAATGTGTTTTGTGTTTCAGAGCTAAGCCTAAAATCTTATCAGAACATCGCCACATCCATGTACCAGAATCATCACACGTTGGGAAGAGAACCACCTTCGGAAGACGACACAGCAACACCTTTTGCTTCAAATCACATACCACCTGGTATATGTTTAAACAAAAGAAACAGTAAATAATACATATCGTATACCAGAAATAATATTGGCGGAAAAATATAGATACAATGAAGATAACATGACTTATCATGTTGTGAATTTATCTGCAAAAGAAATGATGTGAATTTGGTGCTTGCAGGCTACATAACAGCTTTATTAACATCCAATAATCTGCCAACACCACATAACTAAGGAAGCAGTGTATGCATCACACTCGCAAATCAATGAAATAGAGGTAACGAATTTGCAGGATAAACATTTTTTTTTTGAATTGAGGAGCTCCCGCTCCCGATTTCATTAAAAATGAAACCAAGTATCACTTGCGCCCATTACAACTTCATCCCACACCTTTCCTCCAAACTCCTAAAGTTTGACTAAATAGAACCAGACATCATACATGTATCTCTCTAAGTAAATTTCGATAAACTCAGAAAGCCCTTACAGTACAACAAGGATTTGAATCTAAAACAAACTTTATAACAGAACAATGTCTTTCCTTTTGGAACATCTCTTAACATTTTTCCTCCACCTTTTTTTCTATATGTGATAAACTGATTACGAATAAAACCAACATGTACAAAGGATGGCATTAGACTCAACAATCAGACTACTATGTCATGATAATTGTAGTTTCACAAGCCACAACATGCACACCTGCACATGTGGAGCTAGCAATCTTAGGCACATCACCATACATAATGTCTCTAAAACAGAATATCATCTATTTACTTCATGATCTGGCCAATACCCACAGCACATGAACAGCACACTCATGGCTCAAATAGCGACATGGCAAGCATCCACAATACGGTGTTCGTCAGAAATAGGATACCTGGTGCCGGCGATGCAGGACCGGGCCGATTCGCGTGTGGCGGCGGCCGCCCACGATGCAGGATGGCGTGGAGTCGATGGCGGCGGTCGCCCTAGATGCAGGAGGACGGGGTATCGATGGCGGCAGCGGTCTCCACGCGGGACGACGGGATCTCGAGGGTGTCGACGGAGGCGGCGGTTGCGCTCCGCGCAAGACGACGCCGACGGGATGCCGTGATGGCGGCGGCGGTCACGCGACGGAGGCTGGCGAGGGTGTTGACGGAGGCTCGCGAGGGTGTCGACGGAGGCGGCGGTTGCGCTCCGCGCAGGACGACGCCGACGGGACGATGCCGGCGGCGGTCACGCTCCAGGGAGAACGCGATGTTGAGGGAGGCCGGTGACTTCTCTGGTGACGGAGTCTGGAGACTTCTCTCCTGCTGGGCCAATTGTTGGGCCCGTTTCGGGAGAGCTAATTTTATTTTTTTCCATGGTGTACTTGTTGATGGGCTGTCGGGCCGTTTAATCCTGGCCGTTGACTAATCATACCTCTCCCCTTACCAGCTGTGGTAAAAAGTACTGTAAAAGATGCCCTAAATCTTGCCTAAATTGCAATGTTATTTCCTTCTGTGCTATTCAGCTATGCCTGGTAACCTCACCATAGTAGAGAAGAGGTAACTAGACTCACATTTCTATTGTCAACCAAACAGATGGCTCGTGGTATTGAGATGCTCTATGGCCTTCATACTGGGCTACCAAACAACCTCTAACAAAATCTTTAGAGGGAAATAAACCCTTCGCGGGCAACCAAACGAATAGCCAATTCGGCTTCGTGGCTCGTTCCGAACACGCAATGGACTTTCTACCATGTCCCTGTTACGCCCCAAAACCGGCCCAGGGTGCCAAATGCACCCATATTGAATCGCTCCGGAGGATCGTCGTGGCTGGTCTTAGATGAAGTTGTCTTGCTATTTTCAGCCTTGGAGCCCTCCTAGTTGTTCTTATGCCTGCGCAACCCCAGGTTGCCGGGAGATCCCCATGCACACCACGAGCATGCATTGTGTCCTGATCACTCTCAATCCTAGAGCCAGGTGCAGGCCCGGGCCCACAGGAGTGCGGCCTATGCGGCCGCACAGGGCCCATAATTTTGAGGGGCCCCATATTTTGGTATAGGCCTATATGTGTATACAGCAGAAAAAAAAAACTAGACTTGCTCTTGGCCTGGAAGCCAGCCCATGCACGCTTGGAAATGAGAAAAGGCTGGCCACGGTTGGGCCTTCCACGTTCCACTTCCACGCGACCGAAGCGAACACACGCCAGCCTCTTCGGTAATCCATACAGGCAATCGATCAGGATCAGGAGTCCAGGAGACGAGAGGGCGACGAGTTGCCCTGAAGAAAAAGAGAGGCGTCAGTTCATATTCTGGGAAGACGTCGACGCGCCGAGTCACCCAGTTCTTGTTCAGTCGCAATTTCGCTTCAAATCTTCAATCCTGCAAAGTGCTGCTAGGTGCGTGGATTTTTCCATCCCTAAATCTCTGATTATATTCCGTCTCCATCCATACTGCTTGCTGCTGCGATGCTGCCCTAGCCCCATCTCATTCTCATCTAATCTAATTAATTGAATTGTACTGTTCATCTTCTTTTGTAAATAGTCAGGCGCCATGGGGAAGCATCAATCCGGTCATAAAAAACGCCAAAAAAAAAGAAAAGGAAGAAGAGTTAATTCAATCTCAAAGAGGGGCCATGGACAGATTTGTTAAAAGGATGTCAGAAGTATCAACGGATAATCAGTCGGCGATAATATCAATTGAGAGTGAATTGTTGAAGAAGATTTCTTATGAGGATATCATTGAAGATTTCATTTCGAAGAATCCCAAAAGAATGATGTTATTCAAATAAATATTATGCAACCAGGAGTTGACTAGGTATGATTCTTAATGTATCCAATTTTTATGTAAAATATTATTACATACGTATTATATTTGTTGAATATTTTAAATTTACTACTAGGATAGGGCCCCGATTTAGAATGTCGCACAGGGCCCCAAATTTTGCCGGCCCGGCCCTGGCCAGGTGACTGTTTGGAGCATCGAATGGCATCTACTAACTATACACAACGCAAACTGTACTAGTATCTGTTGTTCACTCAAATATTTACTTTGATGTATGTGGATCGTACCTCAGCTATATAACGACTCTCCTCTGCTCCACATTCTTTCATGTCATTGCTAAGGTGTTCATGGCCCTTTATATTTGTAGGTACTGCAGTACATAGACTTAAACCGTTCATTTGTTAATATGTGCTTCACCGGTGACATCTCACTAAGTTGTAAGTAGTTCGGGTCTTGCAGCTTCGGTTGTGCTTCAAAATATTTAAGAACTCATAAGTAGTCCGGCTTTTGTAGTTTGGATTGTGCCTGCAAATATTTGTGAACTCTAGCCTTGATATAACTATTGTCATTTCTCATAAAAAAGGAGAAATAAGACCTAGATAATTCATGGCTCTTAGAAAATATTGCGATAAATAAAAAAGTTACAAAATATTGGTTTAGAATAGATAATTAATTGAGGTAATTTAAAGGAAAACGATTTAAAACCGTCGGAGGATCCTACTGCTCGAGCGCTTGCCACACATCCCTCCGTTTTCATCCCACGAGGGGTTAGTATATACCACCTCGAATTAGTTCATCATTACAAATCGAGGATAAGGTTGAAACAAGTCCTAGCTAATGGAGGGATACGAGACCTCCTCCCAAAATCAGCAGATCATGACCACCACCGAGAGGATGATGAAGAAGGAAGCAGAAGCACTAAACAGGAAAGTACTTGCGTAGCCAGGTCCTCCTGCCCGATGGTTGCAGCTCATGGTACTCAACATACTCTTCTTTGATGTTTGCAATGTAGTTGAGTATCATGCTCAGCAAATTAGGTTGGTACAGCTGCGCCTTGCAGATAAATCGGGGCGTGAAGATTGTCTTCATCTGAGCATAGTTCGCGATTGGGTTGTTGACTTACTCATGATGCCTTAGGTAGCACTGCATTTCACAAGGAATGAGTGTAGCGGAAGATGACAATTACCTACTGTATGATCAAGAAAGGAACTCCATGAAGCTTATTACCTTTAGGTACTCTTGCGGCCTCTCTTCATCTTCAAGGTAGAAGCAACAACCATGTTCGTTCCACTGGAGAGTGCGATCGGATTTGATCTTGCTTATGACGCTCCATTTAGTCCTCCACTTTCTGATGTGGTTGTGGACCTGAAGAGTGCTTACATGTATGGTAGCGAATGCAAGAACATCATCAGCTACGTTCTTCATCTGTGCATCTTTGAATCTTAGGTTAAGGCAGATGCTTGTATTGACGAGCTTAACCAAGCAGTTCAGCACAAACAGTGACATCTTTGGTTGCCAAACCATGGCATGTCTATGTGCAAACAGGAAATCATATGAATTGGCAAATGGAGTAGAAAGATCAGGGGAACCCGGTGGTATGATTGTCTGCATGACAAGTACCAGACAAACATAGCTAAGCATATCAATGAACTATTACATTCACATCTGTATGCATTTTCACATCAATGAACCACCATAAGCAACAACCACAAAAGAAAGAGCCTCCTTACAGTAAGAGGATCCACACGCAACACTGATGTTGGGGAAGAAGGACACCCTGGCGCCGAAGCAGGCAACACAATAGTCCCCACGCTAGAGTCATATCCAACCACGACTACCATCCCCATGCTAGATTCGGGTCCAAGCACGACAACCATCCCGGTGCTAGATGCAGATCCAACCATGGACGGCGATGAAGGAATGGCCTACAATTGAGGCCCTCAGACATCCATGTGTACCTACAAGTTCTAATAGATTTAAGGCTAGGGTTTGCAGAAGCTTACAACAATTGGAGTGATCGATGCAGAGGAAGAAAACGACAAGTCGTGGCCAGTCGACGCTGATACAACCAACGTCGCCGCCTTCAGCCTCGCCGACCTTGTGGGTAAGGACGAGCCGGCCATGTCGCTACGTCTTGAAGGGTAGATGAGCTCAAAATGGGGGGGGGGTATGGGGCATTTGGAATTGGCGGTGAGAGAATTCATCCCGCTGATTTTTTCCGATCCCCTCGAGCTCGCGCCATATCCTCTCGGTTGCTCTGCGGGAACGCGACGTTACTGCTTTTTGCGGAAACGAGGGTGGCTCGCTGGAAAACGGCCACTCGAGCGTTCCTCCTGGGTCTGGCCCAGGGGTGCTTTAAGAACCGTGTTGTGCAACAACACGGTGTAGCCCAGGAAACCAAACGGCCTAAAAAATGCGCCCCGATGCGAGCGAATGGAAGGCCAGGATAGCAAACATGGCCTAACACCCTGCGCGTCGCGAACGGGTCATGGGCCATGAAACACGGGTCGTTTGGTAGCCTGTGCGGCCTTTTGCGCGCCGGAGAAGGAAGCCAGGCCCCATCGTTTGGTTGCCCGTTTCCAGCCCAAGTTGCACGCAGGAAAACATGAATCAGATGTTTGGTTGCTCAAATCACAGTTCCATATTCTTACCACAATTCAAATAGGGTGAGATTACCATGCCATAGCATGTCGGAGTAGCCATTGACCTAGTCTTGACAGACTCTCCATGAGCTGTAGATTCCTCGAACCCGTCCGCGGAACACCACATACCACTAGCACGACATAAGAAGAACAGGTAATCGATCACAACCATGAAGCAATTCATAACAACACAAGTGTTGACACCAAATGATAAATTAACAGGGGCATGCATGATCATTCCAAAATTGGATCACAAGTTCATCCTACACTACCGTGGTGTCATCCTACCACCACAACAAAAGTGGGTGTCATCCTAACACCGCAAGTTCACCATCACCTGAGGGGTTAGTATATACCACCTCATCATAGTTACAAAAGGGGATCATCAAATGTTTTTTATCCCTAGCTACTGCCAGAATGTACATCATCATCATCGTCATCATCACCACCAGCTCCATGCATGCATCCCCTGAACCACCCCCTCAAGGGCGTCGCTACACCTTTGAGTGGTACTTCCCAAGGTAGTTCCTTAGTCAGAGGACACGGTGTGGCTCGATCATGCCGACGAAGCTGGATCCTTGGGCCTTGTGGTCGACGAGGTGGCTCAGGGCGGCCATGAGATCATCCTCGACGAAGCCAAGCATGTCCATGATCGCATTGTACAGGTCAGGGTGCATGTCCGTGGGCTTGTTGTCTCTGATGGCCTGTGCGACGTCCTTCACAACAACATTCATGTTGGTGAAGGCCACCAGCTCGTCATCGGCGAAGGTGCCTCTCTTCCTATTGCCAGCGGTCACCTTCTCAGGCGTGTCGCCAGCTTTCTCAGGTGGCCCATCCAGGTTGACCCTGTCGGACTCCTAGGTTTCAGCATCCTCAGGTGCAGGAATTGCTGCAGCCGAGCCTAGGGGCTCACTGGATCCCATGGCGTACTTGCCGCTGGCGAGGCCAAAAGAGAAGATGGTATGCATCTCGTCGTAGTTGGCAATGGGCACATTCAGGAACTCCGCGTTCTTTCGGTGATCCTACCACACGAAGGGACAATGATGTTAGTTCTGCTAGTGGCTGATCAAAAGAGTTAGTGAGGTGGACTGAGCGTGCTCACCACGACATGCCCGCAGTAGTGCTCACCCTCAAGGATGGTGCATTTGGTATCCTCGCACCACTGAGCCCCGCTTAGATGGCGGAGTCTGGTAATGGTAAGCCACCTTTTCCTCCACTTCCTTAGGTGGTTGTACACCTGAGTGGAGCACACTGAGACACCAGAGTGGTAAAAAAGGCCCTTCGCCACAGCGGTCAGATGGATTTCCTTGAATCCTTTGTCAGTTTCTCACTCCGGTCTGGATCAAGCCGCACATCTCTCCAACACGAAGGTGGACATGAATGGAAGCCATTTCATGGTGCTAGTCCCTTTCTGCCCGGTCTTCAAGGCCCTCTCTGCTTCCCTGCGGTTCTTGTTCTTCTTTGTGGTGGCCAACCTAGTCGCAATCTCTGCCGCTACCTTAGCCACCAGGTCAGACACATGCAGAGGGGTGACCGCTACCTTGGAGTCATAGGCGGGCTGTGAATCAGGAACTTGCGAAGGGATCTGAGAGTCCCCAACGCAGACAAGCGCCTGGCTAAAGTTATCACAGAAGGAGTCCTACACACATCGTAGTACATATAACGTGAATCTACTTGGAAGCAAAGACATGTGAATAGCACAAACCATACCAACAATCATCCTAAATCAGACAAGCAGTTTATTGCAACTGCGAATAGCACAAACCCTTGCAAGATCATGGTAGGTGAGCATATTGGGACAAACAAGCAACCGGAAATGTCGAACCCTAGCAAGATCATGATAGCTCACCACAATCCAAACTAACCCCTGCTACAAGACCAAATCCTAGACAAGATCTGACAACTCCTAACCCAGATCTAAACATTACCGTGGTATCGGTATAAGGGATGCCTTAGAGTCATCGCCGGAGGTGAAGATGCACTGCACCAGGAAGTAGATGAAGCAGCCCATATGTACTCGCCGCCGCCGCTGCAACTGTCGCCGACCAGAGATGCGTGTGCCTCTTACCTGCTTGCCAACGGGAGGAGGAGCTCGAAATTTGGGGGGGGAGTGGAGGAGGGGGTAGAAATAGGCCATGGGGCGTGACGGGAGGTGTCGAAATCCTCTCCGCCCCCTTTTCGCTTTTCGCCGATTTGCGTCGCAGCTCCCGTCATCTCCATTCTCATCTCTGATTTGCCTGCACCGCTGGAAACTGCCGAACCGGCGTTCCTCCAGAGTCTAGGCCGATGGTGATTTGAGAACCAGTTCGTGCAACAACGTGGCTCGGTCCAAGCAACCAAACATGTTTAAAAATTGTTGCCTAATGCGAGCCAAATCTCTACTACTTATAAAGGCACGAAGTTGCGTAGGAAAATAAAATCTCAGCCGTTCATTCACGTAAATCGCACGGTCTATAGTTCTTTGTTCTCCCCCGCCTCCGTGATAGTTTTGTTAAGCAATTAGCGCTGATGCAGCGTCATATATGGTTAGATCCGAAAAATTAGGCTGCAAACCGCCCGGACGCCCGCAGCTCCTCTGGCTCAGCCTGGACGCCACCCTCCTCAGACCTAGCCACAAGAGATCCGCTCCCTTCAATGGACGACGTCTCCTTCCGCTACCCGGGCTCCACTCAGCGGCCACCACACGCGGATGGCTACAGATATCCGGTGAATCTTCGTCTCGCGCCATCGGCGCTCACTGAAGGAGGCCGCCGCGGAGGCCAACCGTCTTAGCCAGTCCGGAACCAAAGCCCCGCGTCACCTCCGCCATGGAGGCCGAACTGTTGTCGAGGAAGGAGGCAAAGCTCGGCCCAAGTTACGTACGTCATTTTCTAAAGACTGCGCGCCATTTTCGCCTACTGTAGCTGCCCAGCCTGCCTACGCCGCCCGCCGCCTACCTGACCAAAAGGTCGTAGCCAAGATAATCTAGAGGAGCACCGATTATCCAGGCTGACACATTGCCTGAACGCAGCAAATCAACGAGGGGAGGTGCCTAGGCCGGATTTCAGGTATATACCGCATGTTCATAATCCAAAATTTGGTCCAATCCTGGTTTAGTGTTCTCCTTTGAGATCCTCCTATGTTAAGAAAATACTGCAGAAAATGTTGTACCGAACTGGACACAATTGTCCAATCGATGTAATTTTGGTGGGATGTTTGTAAAGAAATGAATCGTGCTTGCCTTGCCTCTATAGCAACATGAACATTACAAGATGATTATTTTCTCAATATAATTAACCAGTCTTCTTGTCCTAATAGGAGGAGTTCAAGGGAGAACGCTGAACCAGGAGAACAAGCTTGGAGAGAGAATGAGGTATTCCCATTAGCATCCTGAATCAGATGTAAGCTTCACTTAACTTATCTTTCCTGACCAGTAGGTGTTATATACGAACTCCAAAGGAAGTAAGTACATGTACTTTTTTCCTCTATTCATCGGAATGGTGTTGTGTAAATGTGTTTGTTGTATATGTAAAAAGGTGGCATCAATCTATCTGAGGAGAAACTGTCATGTCTTGTTTGGATACCAATCTGAAGAGTATATTCTGATTAGATGATTTATTTTGCTTTTGTGTGATAGATATGTCATTATATTTGGGAGCTTCTGGTTGAGTTACAAAGCTACACGACGGTACTTAGATCTAATAGCATTTGACTTTATTTCGCAGTTTCTGAGAAAGTTGAAGCCACCGTTGATGAACAACATACAAACACAATCAGTTTTGAATGCCTGTATTTTTAGTCAACGGATTCTACATGGTTTTATTGTGCTTTGGGAGTTTGGGGTTTGGATTTTTTTTGACCAAAAACTGGTACTATTTAAAGACCACAATATTTACATCATCTCGGGTGCATACACCAACTTTACAAGAAAACACAAAAGGATTCAGAGTTTGGGGTTTGGATTGCTTCATGTAACCTTTAACCGCCCAGCTAGGATGAAAATGAACGCCATATTGGGGCCATATATATATGCTCAAAAGAGCTTATAAGCCACAAATGCATAGTGAATGTCGGATGCAAAAGAAGAGAAGGAGCTAAGAAAGATGAAATTTTTTGAGGTCAGTATCCGTGCTTAGTTTGCTGGTTAGACGAACAATAATATTTGTGTGATTGTGACTTGGCAGGAAAAGCAATTCAATCATTGTGAAATGAAGATATTCAAGTTGATGTTATGGGAGGGGATCTGAAGGTAACTGAAGTGTCACTATTTTCAAAAGCATGGTATTTTCGAAATGACACTACCCTCTCATCAAGTTTAATATGTCGTGTATCGCACAAAGATGCTTTGATGCATTTTTTTTTCCTACAGAGCCTCAGTGATGTACATTCTTTATAGCTCAACTAAAATATCCGAGGCTATTATAGTTACCTTGAAATATACATTTTTTTCCTTATCAGCATATTTGTTTGGCATTTTTTTAGATGTTTCTCTCCCATTTGTGTAGCAATTTGAAGGCCCCACCACGTGAAGGACTACTTACTGTGTGTATATTATCATTTCACCAATTGTATTTCTGACATAGCTCAAGGACTTGAGCTGATTTGTGAGTTGCAATACATGGAGAGCTTGATGGTTATGTACTTATTTATATTAGCCCTCTACTGCATGTCACGGTCTATCAAGAGACATTGGTGGTTATTTTTAAGATAAGGCACTAACAATGCTTCTGTACTTGATGCGTGACCAGTATACTGATGCTTTGATGGTTCTGAATTACACCGAAGGTGCATAGCATCATTGAAAACATGACAAGTTATGGCACGTAAAAAAATGATTGTTTGAATGACAGAAAGTTAGTACCTCTATGGTTTTGTAAAATATATAATTATGAGCATGCTCATCATTTAACTTATTTTTATATTATGTTGCAATGTGGATTAAGGAAATATGGACCTCGGGACTAAGTTTTGCATGTTTTTTGAGAAATATATGAATGTGTTGACAACCATTTAAAATAGACATACGGAGTACTATTTTATTATAATCTGTATTGTTTGAGACGCGCATTGCGCGTGCACGCTTACTAGTCTAATGCAAAACACCAAACGCGCCCTAGCTGTATTGAGGTTTGCCTTCAAGCGAGCCTTGACGGCGGCCCCCTCCCAGTGTTCCTCCACCTCCACCTCCCAGCGGGGCAACTCCCCGCTGGGTGCTCAGCGATGGCGACCCCCTCCCCGGCCTTGTGCCTCTCGGTGTGGCGTTCGTCATCTTGCCGGCGTTGGGCAGAGCAGCGCGCGCGAGCCTGGACGGCGGTCCCCCTCCCCGCGTTCTTCCACCTCCTAGCGCGACAACTCCCATCTGGGTGCTCGGCGACCTCCTCCCAATGTTCCGCTCGGCGCGACGTTCTGCCAGTGTTGGGTATCTCCGTTGCGTGCTTGACGGTGATGACGAGAAGCCATCAGACGCCAGTTTCCCTCGGCGCAGAACATCGGGGCGCCAATCGAGTGCGTGGAGAATAGTATCGCCGTGAAGCCGCTGCTCGTGCCCGTACGGGCGACAAGGACGAAGTATTCGGCGTCGCGGCCGTCGTGATTTCCTGCGCGCGGTCGGCGAGAAGCGCCCGCAGCTAGCCCATAGAGAAATAAGGCGGCGCAGGAGCACGGGGAGGGCCAGCGGCGACCCCATCGAAGCGCCGGCGGCGCGGGAGCACAGGGAATAGTCGCGGCCTCGCTGGAAGCACGATGTACTGGAAAGGAAGGAGACGGGCCGTATCTTTTTCCTTGAGTGTTTGATTTGCTTCCTCATACGCTCCACATGCTGGTTAATTAGACCACGGGTATTGCTTGGTCTAGCTGGCATGCCTGAGATTTTCTTATGACTCCGTCGATCGACGGTGTAATCGCGTCGAGATTTATATGCGGACACAAGGGATCAAATTTAGACCTGATGGTTGGGACGGACCCTCGGAACTGTAGTACTCCGTACTAGCCGTTTTCGTTGTCATTTCTTTCTCGATATGAAGGAAATCTCGGTCTAGACAATACTTCTATCAATATTTTCATTTTGTAGTAGCTGCATTTGGAGTACTAGTGCATCGCATTTTGCTCGAACACTCATAAAATACTACATTAGTATTTTAGTGGGCAGCTGTGCAGTTTTGGCTGAGAAAATACAAACGACGATACAGGAGTCATGAGTTTAGGCGATCTATGCTCGGAATTCTTATCATGCCTGTGGTACCCCAGATTGCTGGGAGATCCTTATGCACACCACGAGCATGCATGATCCCGATCCATCCCAATCCTAGAGCCGGTTACTGTTTCGAGCATCACATGACATCTATTAATAACTTTACACATCGCAAATTAGCTAGTGTCTGTTATTCACTCAAATATTGACTTTGGCGTATGTGGGCAGCGCTGTGTGACGACTCTTCTCTACTTAAGATCCTTCCATCTCATTGCTAAGGTGTCTCTGGCCCTTTATATATATTTGTAGATACTGTAGTGCGTAGACTTAAAGTTTTCATCTGCTTACATGTGCTCCACCGGTGGCAGCTCAATAAGCCATAAAGAGTTCAGGTTTTGCAGTTTGGATTGTGCGTGGAATAAGAACCCATAATAGTTCAGGTTCGACAGTAGTTTGGGTTATGCTTGCATGCATTTGTGAACTCTAGCCTAATTTCTATCTACACACAAATGATAGAAGGCTTGTCTTTTTAAAAGAAGACGTAACAATGCCAATAGTTACTCCCTCAGTCACAACAAAGCATATCCTATTATCATGATTAATATAGTTACTAATTGTTGGTTTGGAATAAAAAAAAATTTGCTCGAGGTAATTCAAATATGCACCTAGAAGGAGGTGCTTCTCGGTAAAGAAACCTTTATTTGAGAATAAGGAAAAGGTCAAGAGCAACAAGTTCAATCTCACAAGACTCGAACAAGAAAAAAATTGTCACCCTACGATGCATGAATACAACATGCAAGATTGGATGGATCACATATGACAAAAGTAGAAAAAGTTGGCACAATGCTTTACACTAACAAAAAGTTGGCACAATGCTTTACACTAACAACAAAGTAGAGAAAACGGCTGGTTGCTAGTGTGGGTACACGGGCGGAACAGGTGGCCAGGGATATATTTTCCCTACATGCATGGCGACATAGTCTTCGGATCATCCATCCACCGTGTTAGGCGTCATATGACTCATAGATGACTTGTATTTTTCCTTTTTTTTTACAATATGATTTTTTCCCTTGCAGTTGTGTGTATCCTGGATATACAAAGGTCAGGTGTAAATTCTTGCTGCTTGTATCACCTGAACATGAACATGAACATTTGAGTTTAATAAAAATGTGTTGTATCAAAAAAATATGGCCGAAGCCTTAAAATGTTTCAGTCATAAAATAAAATGTTAAATTGTTTTTAGATTTTTGAGTACATAATAATATTTATTTTGGATCTGGTGCAGCCCATTTGCACTTTGCTAGTGTAAACAAAATTTTCTATACAACTTTCATATATTAGGCTGGTGCTATTCCTCAGGGGCCTCTCTGATTGATAGGAATAGTTGAAATATAATTTGTGTTCTTCGGTGATAATAGGCCTCTTTGATTCGAGTTACATAGGAGCGTTTGGGGAACGTGTTTTGTTCGTACCGCATTCGGGGGACGTCGCTCCCCAGCCGCGTCCCCCAAACAAAATTTCAGAAATTTAAAACTTGAGCGAGATTTGATTAAATTCATCCAAACTTGGCATATATTACATTGATTCGAATAAGATTTGACTAAATTTAAACTAAACCTAATCTAGAAGTACTTGCGGCAGCCGGAGGCGTCGTAGTACTGGCGGAAGCTGTACATATTGTCGGTGATGACCTCCTGCTTGACGCACTCGTCGGGCTCGTCGACGGGCTCGTCCTTCACCAAGCCGCTTGGTCCTGCCTCGTCTTCGTCGGTGAGATCCACGAGCGGCTTGCCGGAGTCGCGGATGGACATGGCGATCGCCGTGTCGAGGTCGCCCCTCCAGGCGTCCTTGTCGTTCAGCGATGCAAAGTACGCCGCTCGAAGCCCTAGCCAGTCCTCGGGGTCGTTGCTGCTGGCGATGAGCCGCTGCTGCCGCTCGTACTCCGCCAGGAGCAGCGCCTGCGACGTTTCCTCCGGCTTCCGGATGAGGAGGGAACCGCCGCGCCTCTCTTACTGCCGACGGCAGCTACTGCCGCTACTGCGCCTCGGATGGACGGGCGTCGCGGGATCCTCCTTCACCACGCGGTTGGGGACGGTGTAGGGCGTCGAGCGGTACGACGAGGACTCGTCGATCGGGCCGGTCCTGAGGAAGAAGAGTTCGAGGAGGACGAGTACGTCCTCCTCGGCTGCCATTGCGCTGCGGGAGATGGTGGCGGTAAGGACGGCGTCTCCAACCTTGGAGCGCCGTTGCGAATGCCGCGGATGACTGATACGCGTGAAGCACACGTCCGTTCGGAACCCCAAGTGGAAGGTATGATGCGTATAGAAGCAAGTTTCCCTCGGTATGAAACCAAGGTTATCGAACCAGTAGGAGCCAAGAAGCACGTGAAGGTTGTTGGTTCAGGAGTGTAGTGCGGCGCAACACCAGTGAAACCGGCGCCAACATGGAACCTGCACAACACAATCAAGATACTTTGCCCCAACGTAACAGTGAGGTTGTCAATCTCACCGGCTTGCTGAAAACAAAGGATTAAACGTATCGAGTGGAAGATGGTGTTTGTTTGCAAAGAACAGTAAGAAACAATGATTGCAGTAGAATGTATTCAGATGTAAAAGAATGGACCGGGGTCCACAGTTCACTAGTGGTGTCTCTCCAATAAGATAACTAACATGCTGGGTGAACAAATTACAGGTGGGCAATTGACAAATCAAGATTCAATACATATCAATGATGATTACTATGTGATTTAATCACGGCATTACGACAAAGTACATAGACCGCTATCAGCATGCATCTATGCCTAAATAATCCACCTTCGGATTATCATCCGAACCCCCTCCAGTATTAAGTTGTAAACAACAGATAATTGCATTAAGTATGGTGCGTAATGTAATCAACACAAATATCCTTAGACAAAGCATCAATGTTTTATCCCTAGTAGCAACAGCACATCCACAACCTTAGAACCTTCTGTCACGATCCCAGATTCAATGGAGGCATGAACCCACTATCAAGCATAATTACTCCCTCTTGGAGTTACAAGTATCAACTTGGCCAGAGCCTCTACTAGCAACGGAGAGCATGCAAAAACATAAACAACACATATATGATATATTGATAATCAACTTAACATAGTATTCTAGATTCATCAGATCCCACCAAACACAACATGTAGCATTACAAATAGATGATCTTGATCATGTTAGGCAGCTCACAAGATCTAAAAAATGATAGCACATGCGGAGAAGACAACCATCTAGCTACTGCTATGGACCCATAGTCCAAGGATGAACTACTCACGCATCAATCCGGAGGCGGGCATGATGATGTAGAGCCCCTCCGGTGATGATTCCCCTCTCCGGCAGGGTGCCGGAGGCGATCTCCTGAATCCCCCGAGATGGGATTGGCGGCGGCGGCGTCTCTGGAAGGTTTTCCGTATCGTGGCTCTCGGTACAGGGGTATTCGCGACGAAGGCTTTAAGTAGGCGGAAGGGTAGGTCAGGGGGCCACACGAGGGCCCCACACAACAGGCCGGTGCGGCCAGGGCTTGGGTCGCGCCGCCCATTGTGTCGGCGCCTCGTGGCCCCACTTCCTTTCCCCCTCGGTCTTCTGGAAGCATCGTGTAAAAATAATACCCTGGGCGTTGATTTCGTCCAATTCCGAGAATATTTCCTTACTAGGATTTCTGAAACCAAAAACAGTAGAAAACAGCAACTGGCGCTTCGGCATCTTGTTAATAGGTTAGTGTCGGAAAATGTATAATAATGTTGTAAAGTATGTATAAAACATTCAAGTATTGTCATAAAAGTAGCATGGAACATAAGAAATTATAGATACGTTTGAGACGTATCAATAAGCATCCCCAAGCTTAGTTTCTACTCGTCCTCGAGTAGGTAAACGATAACACAAATAATTTCTTAAGTGACATGCTACCAACATAATCTTGATCAACATTATTGTAAAGCATATGAGATGGATGGAGTGATCTGAACAAAAGAACAAATGATTCATATAGCAAAACTTTTCATGAATAGTACTTTCAAGATAAGCATCAATAAGACTTGCATAAGAGCTAACTCATAAGCAATAAATTCAAAGTAGAATGCATTGAAGCAACACAAAGGATGATTAAGTTTCAGCAATTGCTTTCAACTTGTAACGTGTATATCTCATGGATATTTGTCAACATAGAGTAATATAACAAATGAAATAAGTAAACATGTAAGAATCAATGCACACAGTTAACACAAGTGTTTGCTTCTAAGATAGAAAGAAGTGGGTAAACTAACTCAACATAAAGTAAAAGAATGGCCCTTCGCAGAGGGAAGCATTGATTACTATTTTTGTGCTAGAGCTTTTGTTTTGAAAACATAGAAGCAATTTTGTCAACGGTAGTAATAATTCATATGTGCTATGCATAATACTTCCTACAAGTTGCATGCCTCATGCATAGAGTACTAATAGTGCTCGCACCTTGTCCTAATCAGCTCGGATAACATGGATTATCATCACATGACATATGTTTCAACCAAGTGTCACAAAGGGGTACCTCTATGCCGCCTGTACAAAGGTCTAAGGAGAAAGCACACATTGGATTTCTCGCTTTTGATTATTCTCAACTTAGACATCCATACCGGGACAACATAGACAACAGATAATGGATTCCTCTTTTAATGCTTAAGCATTCAACAACAAATAGTATTCTCATAAGAGATTGAGGTTGTATGTCCAAACTGAAACTTCCACCATGATACATGGCTTTAGTTGGGCGCCCAATGTTCTTCTCTAACATATGCATACTCAAACCATTTGATCATGAAATCGCACTTACTTCAGACAAGACGAACATGCATAGCATCTCACATGATATCCAACAAAGGTAAAAAGTTGATGGCGTCCCCGTAAACATGGTTACCGCTCAACAAGCAACTTATAAGAACTAAGACACATAACTACATATTCATCACCACAATAGTTTTTAAGCTATTTGTCCCATGAGCTATATGTTGCAAAGATAAAGGAATGAAATTTTAAAGGTAGCACTCAAGTAATTTACTTTGGAATGGCAGAAAAATACCACATAGTAGGTAGATATGGTGGACACAAATGGCATGGGTTTTGGCTCAAGGTGTTTGGATGCACGAGAAGCATTTCCTCTCGGTACAAGGTTTGGGCTAGCAAGGTTGTTTGAAGCAAACACAAGTATGAACAGGTACAGCAAAACTTACACAAGAACATATTGCAAGCATTATAAGGCTCTACACTCGTCTTCCTTGTTGTTCAAACACTTTACCGAGAAAATATCTAGACTTAGAGAGACCAATCATGCAAACCAAATTAAACAAGCTCTACGGTAGTTCTCCATTAATAAATTAAACTACATGATGCAAGAGCTTAAACATGATCTATGAGAGCTCAAACAATTGCCAAATTTCCAAACCATATGCAGCATTTTCTGATTCCAACCAAATAGCAATTTAACGAAGCAATTTCAGCCTTCGACATGAACATTAAAGCACAATTAAGAACACAAGTGTTCCATATGAAAAAGCGGAGCGTAATATCTCCAATATAAGAATGATGGGATCCAACTTTATTCAATACCAAAACTAAAATAAAAGCAAACCGACGCTCCAAGTAAAGAACATAGGATGTGATGGAATAAAAATAGGGATTTCTATTTTCGTGCCCTCGGGTCCTTAGTTGTGCTCAGTTTTCCCCAGCTCCTTAGTTTTTCCTCAGTTTTACCCAAACGTTTGTCTGAAACCATCACACGTGATGTAACGGCTGGTTGCCCGACGGTTGACCGTTATCTTCTGACTAGTGGGGCCACGTAGAGCCTGCAAAGACACGTCAGACCATCCATCTTTGTTTGACCGTAAGCATCGCTGTATCCCTGACCAAAACGCGAACGAGTGGGGCTTCGGTATATCAAATGACAAGTGGGGCCATGATGCTGATACAAGGGGCAATACATGGGTAGGATTAGATTTTTAAACGGAGCTCTACAGCGATGGCACGGAGGAGGTGGCATGCGGGGTGCCGAGATGAGATCGACGTCCACAAAGAACTGCATGAGGCGAGACCAGACGCATTAGATAGATATGAACTAGACGCGTTTAACCATGCAAAGAAGAGAAGAAATGGTCGACGACATCGACGACCACCTCAAAACTTTGACTGACCGTGTCGGACACGAACGCGAGCAATGTAGAGAAAACTAGTATCTCTCCTTTCTGGCGTGTATAGGTGAGTGCTAGGAGAGTGTGGTGGCGAAGGGAAAGACCTCGCGGCGGTCTGTGGCGTCCAGCATAGCGGGTCGGCGTGGCCGTGCCCACAGCGGCGTGCATGCATGTTCGGCATTGGCATCAGCATGTACGTTCTGCATTGGCCTCGGCGATATCTCCGGTGTGTCGGTGATCGAATGAGGGGACGGGATTGAGGGTGCATCCCGATGTTGACCTAGCAGTGGCGGCGAGCATAGCCGTTCTGACCATGCCGATATCGGCATCGGCATCGTTTGGAGGCTGTGGTGCTCGAATCAAGTTGGGATTTGTTTCTCGCAGGCCAAAATGAATTTGAAACAAGTTTCATGTTGAAGGTTAGGTAACGAAAGTTTGTAACTATCCCAAAATTATACTAGCGCCATGGTGAGGTTCTTTTCGATAGAGCTATACGGTTGGGCAAACTTTTTTGACACTTTTTAGATAGGGTTCCTTGTTGTTACACGTATGGCATCATGTATGGAAAATTTGTGGTCATTTGGAGATGTTCGAAAAAATCACTTTGCTTTAGCGCATGCCGTTTCGTCTCAGTTGAAACCAGCTTTTCTAAGAAGGTGATTTTTTCTACCTTCTCTAAATAACCTCAAATTTCATACAGCTGATCTTCTATACATAGATAGATAGATTGTTTCGTTTTTACATTTTTCGAACTTTTTATTTCCCTTTATAATACCCAATTGATTTTCAAGTCAAAACCTCGAAAAACAGCATCATGTATGGCATCATTTCACCCTAAATTTCAAATTTTCTGAAACTTTCCCTTTTAGATATTCCTTGTTGTTATAGGTATGCCATCATGTATGCCAAACTTGGTTAGGTCTCACTGAAACCAGCTTTTGTAACAAATTAGGTGATGGTTTATCATTTTTTTTTGCGTGAAAAGTAATGGCTACAACAAATCGGTTATGGTTTATCATATTTTTTTGCGTGAAAAGTAATGGCTACAACAAATTGTTGATGGTTTATCATTTTTTGCGTGAAAAGTAATGGCAACAACAAATCGGTGATGGTTTATCATATTTTTTTGCGTGAAAAGTAATGGCTACAACAAATTGTTGATGGTTTATCATTTTTTGCGTGAAAAGTAATGGCAACAACAAATCGGTGATGGTTTATCATTTTTTTGCGTGAAAAGTAATGGCTACAACAAATTGTTGATGGTTTATCATTTTTTTGCGTGAAAAGTAATGGCAACAACAAATCGGTGATGGTTTATCATTTTTTTTGCGTGAAAAGTAATGCCTACAACAAATTGTTGATGGTTTATCATTTTTTTGCGTGAAAAGTAATGGCAACAACAAATCGGTGATGGTTTATCATTTTTTTTTCGTGAAAAGTAATGGCTACAACAAATTGTTGATGGTTTATCATTTTTTTGCGTGAAAAGTAACGCCTAAAATAGTTTATAATTTTTAGCGCGTGAAAAATAATACGTAAAACCGCCCTTCAAGCATACTTAGAGGGTGGAAGCTAATTAACCGCCAACAGAGAGAGAGAGGGGTTATCCTGCCCGTTCCCTATATCATACGATCAACGGTCGGCGGGCACGATCCGCGTGACATGGGCTAGACCAATCGGGCGATGATGCACGTCCGCGAGAATTTGTGAAGAGAGAGGGCAAAACTGAGTACTATCAAGAAACCAAGGGCACCCGAGTAGTAAATAGACTAAGGGATTCAAATATGAGATTTAAAAAATGGAAAATGCGTGTTTTGTACAATGAAACCCATCTTGGCCTACCTCAAACTATTTGCAATACCAATATACATCAGTGTGAGAATTGTGGCCTCATTTAGACAAAGTATGATTTGGGGAAGCTGTTTTGGGAAGGGCTTATTGTAGAAAACCATGCACCTTCATAGCTACTAGGTGATTTGAGAAGTGGCAATTTGTGGTAAAACTTGATTTATCTATGATTTGAGAAGTGGCAATTTGTGGTAAAGACTCCATGAGTAAGTGCCACTCTTTTTCGGATTTTTTTGCACATTAAATGACTCATTTAACTAGTTAATCCCATTTGTTGACTCTCTGTTGACCAGCCACTTGAGGGTAAAACCGAGTATATTGCACTAGCCAGTATTAGCACTCGAGGGGAAAATTGAGCACACAAAAAATGCTAGTATAAGACTCGAGGGTATACCTGAGTATATCTAAATTTCCAGGGTTAGACTCGAGGACACGTGCAATTGTTGACGCGTAGACGCGGGTCGCGGTGGAGAAGTCGAGATGTGCAATCGTGGATGCGTGTCGCGTTGCAGAAGTCCAAGACGTGCAGACGTGCACCTGTGCATGCGTAGGACGCGGGTCGCATTAACCACCCCTCGCCTTTATAGACGCCTCCTCGCACTCTCTCTCGTCACTCTCACTCGCTCACGCATCGCCAACTCTCTCACGTCCCATCATCTTCTCCAAAGCAAAAAAACCCTCTCCCTCTCCCTCTTCCTCTTCCTCCGCCGGAGAGATGGACAAGGAGAATGCCAATCCCATCGTCGAGGTTGGCTCAAAGCGCGACGCCTCCATCTTCGGCGCCGTCCCCTCTACGGACGACGACGCCGCCGCCGTCGCCGGTGCATCGGAGGCTGCTGCCGCCGGTGGCAGTCAGATCCCGGCGGGATGGGACCCCTACGACCCCGTGCCGTACGTCCCGCCCCGAACCCCTACGACACCTCCCTGGAGGACCCATGGAACGAGGTAACTACGGTTTGCTTCCTTTTTTTCCCCATTCCTTTTTGAACCCTATTTTTGCTGGTGTAGATGGATCTCGTAGATGGATGAGTATTGGGCTAATATTTGCGCCGATTTTATTCCATTTTGTTTTGATCACTTCTTGATTTCGTTTAAGATTTGGGGTTCGGCTGTTCGGTTAATTTATGCAAGTAATATTGGATCTCAATCAGTTAATTTATGCAAGTAATCATGGGATCTCAATCAGTTATTTTATGCACTAATCAAAAGATATCAACCGTTTAATTTTGCAAATAATCTCGAATGTGTTCAAGTTCAAATCTAGTTTAGATCTAGAATCTGTTTCTTTGCCTATGATGAATGGTTGGGTACAAATTTTTACAGGGAGGGTTCAGCGAACCATTGCTGTGTACAAATCTGTTGTGCATGAGCTTTAGTTCGCTAACTCCTTCCCTGTAGATATATAATCATGTCCACTCTAACTGAGGCTGACTCTGTTTTTCTTAACTTTGTTATCATGTACGTTAGTCATCGTTGCAACTCATTCACTAGTTTCTGTTTGATATGGATCGGATGTCCGGCGGCGACGTCGGCGGCGACGAAGAGGAGGAGGACGTCAAGACTCGCCAAGTGCTGCGGAGGCTGCAGGTCGGCCGAGTACATCTCCTACTTCGCCAAGGAGGTGTACAGGTGCCCCTTCCGCACCCAGGAGACTCGGCGCCACGGACTTCAACCGCCTCGTCACGCATGCTGAGAACATCAGCAACACCTTCCCCAAAGTCGGCACGACGGTGAACGTCCACTCCTTCCGCGCCAAGCACAGGGCGCTCGGCATGCACCTCCGCAGCTTGCAGCGGGTGGAGATCTCCTCCGGGCGCATGCCTCCGCTCAAGCCCAAGCCTCCCAAGGGGAGCAAGAGCAACAAGTGGAGGCAGAGCCAGATGGGGTAGGCGGAGTCCCGGACGTGTCTTGCTGCTGCTGCCTCCTAGTTTGTTGTTGGGATCCCTTTGTTGTTAGCTAGGGATCCCTTGTTGTTATGTTAGTATGATGGTGCTCGTGAAGAACTCTGTTACTATGTTGGCTGCTGTGTATGCAGCCTATTATCTATCCATATTATCTAGGGATTATCTATCCCTAGTCTACTATATTTTGTTGGCTGTACTTAGTTTTCTTGATTTACTATGACTGTGAATTTATCGTACATTATCTTGGAGATTTGCTTCTAGATTTAACTACATACATATGGACCACAGTGAGTACTAGATTTGCTGCCATATTGGGCAAACAACGAGGGCCAAAAGGCACAAATAATTGAAGAAAGTCAGAAATGCAAGCTTCTCTAGATTTTATACTAATTTGGTGAAAAGGACAGAGAGAAAGAGGGAAAAAGGTGCACTTAATAATGCCAATTTTGGGCCGAGAGAGACAGAACCCAGCTCCTGCTCACGTGCAACCAAACGCTTCTCGTCCTGTCCCACGCGGTCCCTTTCTACCAGCCCCACGCGACACGGGCCCACACGACGCGGCCCCACACGACGCGGCCCCACACGTGACAGAGCGGTCAACTAAACGAGAATCCTGCCGTCTGAGCTGCTTCTGCGGGTTTCAGACAAACGTTTGGGTAAAACTGAGGAAAAACTAAGGAGCTGGGAAAAACTGAGTACAACTAAGGACCTGAGGGCACGAAAATAGAAATCCCATAAAAATATAGTTTCACTAGAAGTGACCTGATAATGTTGTCGATGAAGAAGGGGATGCCTTGGGCATCCCAAAGCTTAGATGCTTGAGTCTTCTTAAAATATGAAGGGATGAACCATCGGGGCATCCCCAAGCTTAGACCTTTCACTCTTCTTGATCATAGTATATCATCCTCTTCTCTTGACCCTTGAAAACTTCCTCCACACCAAACTTCAAGCAATCTCATTAGAGGGTTAGTGTATAATCAAAAATTCACATATTCAGAGGTGACACAATCATTCTTAACACTTCTGGACATTGCACAAAGCTTCTGAAAGTTAATGGAACAAAGAAACTCATTCAACATAGCAAAAGCGGCAATGCGAAATAAAAGGCAGAATCTGTCAAAAACAGAACAGTCCGTAAAGACGAATTTGGCAGGGGCACTTAACTTGCTCAAATGGAAAAACTCAAAACTAATGAAAGTTGCGTACATATATGAGGATCACGCTCGTAAATTTGCAGACTTTTTTGATTTTTTTACATAGGCTCTGCGCGAATTTGTGATAGACAGCAATGCTGTTTCTACGCAGCGATCCAAATCTAGCATCAACTTCAACATAGAAACTTTACTTGGCACAAAAACATGATAAGGAGAGGTTGCTACAGTAGTAAACAACTTCCAAGACTCAACAATACAGTAAATAAAATGAAACTTGGGTTATCTCCCAAGTAGTGCTTTTCTTTAACGCCTTTCAGCCTAGGCGCGAAAGTGCAAATCAAGTAACATCAAGAGAAGAAGCATCAACATCATAACTTGTTCTAATAATAGAATCAAAAGGCAACTTCATTCTCTTTCTAGGGAAGTGTTCCATACCTTTCTTGAGATGAAATTGATATTTAATATTACCTTCCTTCATATCAATAACAGCACCAACGGTTCGAAAAAAGGTCTTCCCAACACAATAGGACAAGATGCATTGCATTCAATATCCAAGACAACAAAATCAACTGGGACAAAGTTATTGTTAACCGTAATGCGAACATTATCAATCCTCCCCAAAGGTTTCTTTTTAACATTATCAGCAAGATTAACATCCAAATAACAATTCTTCAATGGTGGCAAGTCAAGCATATCATAAATCTTCTTAGGCATAACAGAAATACTTGCACCAAGATCACATAAAGCATTACATTCAAAGTCATTGAATTTCATTTTAATGATGGGCTCCCAACCATCTTCTAATTTCCTAGGAATAGAAGCTTCAAGTTTTAATTTCTCTTCCCTAGCTTTAATGAGAGCATTTGTAATATGTTTTGTAAAGGCTAAATTTATAGCACTAGCATTGGGACTTCTAGCAAGTTTTTGTAAGAACTTTATAACTTCAGTAATATGACAATCATCAAAATCTAAACCATTATGTTCTACAGACAATGGAATCATTGTCACCAATATTTTGAAAAATTTCAGCAGTTTTATCACAAGCAGTTTCAGGCAATTTTGCGCGCTTTGTACTAGGAGTAGAAACATTGCCAACACCAATTATTTTACCATTGATAGTAGGAGGTGTAGAAACATGTGTATAATCAACATTACTAGTGGTGGTAATAGTCCATACTTTAGCTACATTATTTTCTTTAGCAAGTTTTTCTTTTTCTTCTCTATCCCACCTAGCATGCAATTCAGCCAACATTCTAATATTATCATTAATTCGAACTTGGATGGCATTTGTTTTAGCAAACCTAGCATCTTTAACTTCCTCAGACATAACTTTCAATTTTAAAAGATCAACATCAAGAGCAAGACTATCAACCTTAGAAGCAAGAACATCAATTTTACCAAGCTTTTCTTCAACAGTTTTATTAAAAGCAGTTTGTGTACTAATAAATTCTTTAAGCATCACTTCAAGACCAGAGGGTACACTCTTATTATTGTTGTAAGAATTACCATAAGAATTACCATAACCATTACCATTATTAGAAGGATATGGCCTATAGTTGTTGTTACCATAATTATTCCTATAAGCATTGTTGTTGAAATTATTACTCTTAATGAAATTCACATCAACATTTTCTTCTTGAGCAACCAATGAAGCTAAAGGAACATTATTAGGATCAATATGAGATCTACAATTTGCAAGCATAGACATAATAGCATCAATCTTATCACCCAAAGAAGAGGTTTCTTCAGCAGAATTTACCTTCTTACCTTGAGGAGTTCTTTCAGTGTGCCATTCAGAGTAATTGATCATCATATCATCAAGTAGTTTAGTTGCGGCACCCAGGGTGATGGACATAAAAGTACCTCCAGCAGCTGAATCCAATAGGTTCCTCGAGGAAAAATTCAATCCTGCATAAAAGGTTTGGATAATCATCCAAGTAGTCAGTCCATGGGTTGGGCAATTCTTTACCAAAGATTTCATTCTCTCCCATGCTTGAGCAACATGTTCATTATCAAATTGTTTAAAGTTCATAATGCTACTTCTCAAAGATATAATCTTAGCGGGAGGATAATATTTACTAATAAAAGCATCTTTACATTTAGTCCATGAATCAATACTATTCTTAGGCAAAGAAAGCAACCAATCTTTAGCTCTTCCTCTTAATGAGAAAGGAAACAATTTCAGTTTTATAATATCACCATCTATATCCTTATACTTTTGCATTTCACAAAGTTCAACAAAATTATTAAGATGGGCAGCAGCATCATCAGTACTAACACCGTAAAATTGCTCTCTCATAACAAGATTTAGTAAAGCAGGTTTAATTTCATAGAATTCTGCAGTAGTAGCAGGTGGAGCAATAGGAGTACATATAAAATCATTATTATTTGTGCTAGTGAAATCACACAACTTAGTATTTTCAGGAGTACCCATTATAACAGTAATAAAAGTAAACTAAGCAAATAAAGTAAAGACAAGTAACTAATTTTTTTTTGTTTTTTATATATAGCTAGTTAACAATACAGAAAGTAAAGTAACTAATTTTTTTGTGTTTTTAATATGAAGCAAACAAGACAGTAAATAAAATAAAGTAAAGCAAGGCAAAAAAAAAAGTAAAGAGATTGGATGCGGAGACTCCCCTTGCAGCGTGTCTTGATCTCCCCGGCAACGGCGCCAGAAATTTAGCTTGATACGCGTGAAGCACACGTCCGTTGGGAAACCCAAGTGGAAGGTATGATGCGTATAGAAGCAAGTTTCCCTCGGTATGAAACCAAGGTTATCGAACCAGTAGGAGCCAAGAAGCACGTGAAGGTTGTTGGTGGAGGAGTGTAGTGCGGCGCAACACTAGTGAAACCGGCGCCAACGTGGAACCTGCACAACACAATCAAGATACTTTGCCCCAACGTAACAGTGATGTTGTCAATCTCACCGGCTTGCTGAAAACAAAGGATTAAACGTATCGAGTGGAAGATGGTGTTTGTTTGCAAAGAACAGTAAGAAACAATGATTGCGAGTAGAATGTATTCAGATGTAAAAGAATGGACCGGGGTCCACAGTTCACTAGTGGTGTCTCTCCAATAAGATAACTAACATGCTTGGGTGAACAAATTACAGGTGGGCAATTGAAAAATCAAGATTCAATACATATCAACGATTATTACTATGTGATTTAATCAGGGCATTACGACAAAGTACATAGACCGCTATCCAGCATGCATCTATGCCTAAATAATCCACCTTCGGGTTATCATCCGAACCCCCTCCAGTATTAAGTTGTAAACAACAGATAATTGCAGTAAGTATGGTGCGTAATGTAATCAACACAAATATCCTTAGACAAAGCATCAATGTTTTATCCCTAGTAGCAACAGCACATCCACAACCTTAGAACCTTCTGTCACAAACCCAGATTCAATGGAGGCATGAACCCACTATCGAGCATAATTACTCCCTCTTGGAGTTACAAGTATCAATTTGGCCAGAGCCTCTACTAGCAACGGAGAGCATGCAAGAACATAAACAACACATATATGATAGATTGATAATCAACTTAACATAGTATTCTAGATTCATCGGATCCCACCAAACACAACATGTAGCATTACAAATAGATGATCTTGATCATGTTAGGCAGCTCACAAGATCTAAACAATGATAGCACATGCGGAGAAGACAACCATCTAGCTACTGCTATGGACCCATAGTCCAAGGATGAACTACTCACGCATCAATCCGGAGGCGGGCATGATGATGTAGAGCCCCTCCGGTGATGATTCCCCTCTCCGGCAGGGTGCCGGAGGCGATCTCCTGAATCCCCCGAGATGGGATTGGCGGCGGCGGCGTCTCTGGAAGGTTTTCCGTATCGTGGCTCTCGGTACAGGGGTATTCGCGACGAAGGCTTTAAGTAGGCGGAAGGGTAGGTGATACGTCGCAAACGTATCTATAATTTCTTATGTGCCATGCTACTTTTATTACAATACTTGAATGTTTTATACATACTTTACAGTTTTATTTCATTTTCCGGCACTAACCTATTAACAAGATGCCGAAGTGCCAGTTGCTATTTTTCTGCTGTTTTTGGTTTCAGAATCCTAGTAAGGAAATATTCTCGGAATTGGACGAAATCAACGCCCAGGGTCCTATTTTTGCACGAAGCTTCCAGAAGACCGAAGAGGAGACGAAGTGGGGCCACGAGGTGGCCACACACCGAGGCGGCGCGGCCCGGGCCCCGGCCGCGCGGCCCTAGTGTGTGGGCCCCCGTGACGCCCTTTGACCTACCCTTCCGCCTACTTAAAGCCTCCGTCGCGAAACCCCCGTACCGAGAGCCACGATACGGAAAACATTACTGAGAGGCCGCCGCCGCCAATCCCATCTTGGGGGATTCAGGAGATCGCCTCCGGCACCCTGCCGGATAGGGGAATCATCACCGGAGGGGCTCTACATCATCATGCCCGCCTCCTCCGGATTGATGCGTGAGTAGTTCATCCTTGGACTATGGGTCCATAGCAGTAGCTAGATGGTTGTCTTCTCCGCTTGTGCTTTCATTGCTATAGATCTTGTGAGCTGCCTAACATGATCAAGATCATCTATTTGTAATGCTACATGTTGTGTTTGGTGAGATCCGATGAATAGAGAATACTATGTTAAGTTGATTATCAATCTATCATATATGTGTTGTTCATGTTCTTGCATGCTCTCCGTTGCTTGTAGAGGCTCTGGCCAAGTTGATACTTGTAACTCCAAGAGGGAGTAATTATGCTCGATAGTGGGTTCATGCCTCCATTGAATCTGGGATTGTGACAGTAGGTTCTAAGGTTGTGGATGTGTTGTTGCTACTAGGGATAAAACATTGATGCTTTGTCTAAGGATATTTGTGTTGATTACATTACGCACCATACTTAATGCAATTATCTGTTGTTCGCAACTTAATACTGGAAGGGGTTCGGATGATAACCTGAAGGTGAATTATTTAGGCATAGATGCATGCTGGATATCGGTCTATGTACTTTGTCGTAATGCCTTGATTAAATCACATAGTAATCATCGTTGATATGTATTGAATCTTTATTTGTCAATTGCTCACCTGTAATTTGTTCACCCAGCATGCTAGTTATCTTATTGGAGAGACACCACTAGTGAACTGTGGACCCCGGTCCATTCTTTACATCTGAATACATTCTACTGCTTTTACTGTTCTTTGCAAACAAACACCATCTTCCACTCGATACGCTTAATCCTTTGTTTTCAGCCAAGCCGGTGAGATTGACAACCTCACTCGTTACGTTGGGGCAAAGTACTTTGATTGTGTTGTGCAGGTTCCACGTTGGCGCCGGTTTCACTGGTGTTGCGCCGCACTACATTCCTCCACCAACAACCTTCACGTGCTTCTTGGCTCCTACTGGTTCGATAACCTTGGTTTCTTTCTGAGGGAAAACTTGCTGATGTGCGCATCACACCTTCCTCTTAGGGTTCCCAACGGACGTGTACATCTACGCGCATCAAGCTCTTTTTCTGGCGCCGTTGCCGGGGAGATCAAGACACACTGCAAGGGAGTCTCCACTTCCAATATCTTTACTTTGTTTTTGTCTTGCTTTATTTTATTTACTACTTTGTTTGATGCACTTAAACAAAAACACAAAAAAATTAGTTGCTAGCTTTACTTTATTTACTGTCTTGTTCTCTATATCAAAAACACAAAAAAATTAGTTACTTGTCTTTACTTTATTTGCTTAGTTTACTCTTTTCTTATTTCATCATGTTTCCTCCTAAGCACACTCTAAAAGACATACCGGTAGGCCGAGGGTCTATAATTGGAAGAGATAATATAGAAGATTTTTTCACTCATGTTAGTATAGCTGAGGAATTTGAAGAGACACTTGGTAGAACTTGCTCCTACTTACGAAATTGCTGTTGCTTCTCTAGTACACATGTTGGAAATTAAATTTGTTAATCTCAATCCTATAATTCAGCATATGTTTCTTACACTCTCTGATATGGAGGAAGGAGAAAAGAAAGATTTTGTCTTAGAAACTCTTCTAAAAGAATTTGGTGGTGTAGCAAGAGAGGCTAGAAAAGTCTTTACTAAATATAAAATGCTTGGTTCTTACACCAACTTTGCTAGCACCCTTGAAAAAATGGATATTGATAGGATGAAGTACACTAATAATGTTAATGATGGAGGGGACATTAAGACATCAATACCTTGTAAGCTTGTAGGAATGTTCGAGGCACTAGAAAAGAATTATGATTGGATTGTTCCCGAAAATTTATTTGATGAGAATAGTAAGCCTAAGAGTAATGAAAAGGGAGCCTCTGAAACTTACATAGATAAGATAACATGCATTGTAGAGGAAACTCCCAACTCCCAAGGTAATAATGTTGATGCTCCATCTCTTGATGTTACTTGATTTGCACTTTCTGCGCCTAGCTGAAAGGCGTTAAAGAAAAGCACTTCTTGGGAGATAACCCATGTGTTTATTTTACTACAGAAATTTTTGTTTTGTTGAGTCTTGGAAGTTGTTTACTACTGTAGCAACCTCTCCTTATCATGTTTTTGTGCCAAGTAAAGTTTCTATGCTAAAGTTGATGTTATATTTGGGATCGCTGCGCAGAAACAGCATTGCTGTCTGTCACGAATTCTGGCATAAGTCTCTGTAAAAATATCAAAAAAATCTGCAAATTTACGTGTGTGATCCTCAGATATGTACGCAACTTTCATTAGTTTTGAGTTTTTCCTTTTGAGCAAGTTAAGTGCCCCTTTAAGATTCATCTTTACGGACTGTTCTGTTTTTGCCTTTTATTTCGCATTGCCGCTTTTGCTTTGTTGAATGGGTTTCTTTGTTCCATTAACTTTCAGAAGTTTTGTGCAATGTCCAGAAGTGTTAAGAATGATTGTGTCACCTCTGAACATGTGAATTTTGATTATGCACTAACCCTCTAATGAGTTTGCTTGAAGTTTGGTGTGGAGGAAGTTTTCAAGGGTCAATAGAAGAGGGTGATATAATGTGATCGAGAAGAGTGAACGGTCTAAGCTTGGGGATGCCCCGGTGGTTCATCCCTGCATATTTTAAGAAGACTCAAGCATCTAAGCTTGGGGATGCCCAAGGCATCCCCTTCTTCATCGACAACATTATCAGGTCACTTCTAGTGAAACTATATTTTTATTCCGTCACATTCTTATGTTCTTTACTTGGAGCGTCGGTTTGTTTTTATTTTTGTTTTGTTTTGAATAAAGTTGGATCTTGCCATTCTTATATTGGAGATATTACGCTCCGCTTTTTCTTATGGAACACTTGTTTTCTTAATTGTGCTTTAATGTTCATGGCGAAAGCTTATTGCTTCGTTAGATTGCTATATGGTTGGAATTGGAAAATGATGCATATGGTTTGACAATTTGGCAATTGTTTGAGCTCTCTTAGATCATGTTTAAGCTCTTGCATCATGTAGTTTAATCCATTAATGAAGAACTACTGTAGAGCTTGTTTAATTTGGTTTGCATGATTGATCTCTCTAAGTCTAGATATTTTTGGGTAAAATGTTTGAACAACAAGGAAGATAGTGTAGAGCCTTATAATGCTTGCAATATGTTCTTGTGTGAGTTTTGCTGTACCTGTTCATACTTGTGTTTGCTTCAAACAACCTTGCTAGCCCAAACCTTGTACTGAGAGGAAATGCTTCTCGTGCATCCAAACACCTTGAGCCAAACTCCATGCCATTTGTGTCCACCATATCTACCTATTATGTGGTATTTTTCTGCCATTCCAAAGTAAATTACTTGAGTGCTACCTTTAAAATTTCATTCCTCTACCTTTACAATATATAGCTAATGGGACAAATAGCTTAAAAACTATTGTGGTGATGAATATGTAGTTATGTGTCTTAATTTTTATAAGTTGCTTGTTGAGCGGTAACCATGTTTTCACGGGGACGCCATCAACTTTATCTTTGTTGGATATCATGTGAGATGCTATGCATGTTCGTCTTGTACTGAAGTAGTGGATTTCATGATCAAATGGTTTGTGTATGCATATGTTAGAGAAGAACATTGGGCCGCTAACTAAAGCCATGTATCATGGTGGAAGTTTCAGTTTGGACATACAACCTCAATCTCTTATGAGAATATTAACTATTGTTGAATGCTTAAGCATTAAAAAGAGGAGTCCATTATCTGTTGTCTATGTTGTCCCGGTATGGATGTCTAAGTTGAGAATAATCAAAAGCGAGAAATCCAATGCGTGCTTTCTCCTTAGACACTTGTACAGGCGGCATAGAGGTACCCCTTTGTGACACTTGGTTGAAGCATATGTTATGCGATGCGTGTTTTCCGAGATAGTAGGACAAGGTGCGAGCACTATTGGTACTCTATGCATGAGGCATGCAACTTGTAGGAAGTATTATGCATAGCACATATGAATTATTACTACCGTTGACAAAATTGTTTCTATGTTTTCAAAACAAAAGCTCTAGCACAAAAATAGTAATCAATGCTTCCCTCTGCGAAGGGCCAATCTTTTACTTTATCGTTGAGTCAGTTTACCCACTCCCTTCTATCTTAGAAGCAAACACTTGTGTTAACTGTGTGCATTGATTCTTACATGTTTACTTATTGCACCTGTTATATTACTCTATGTTGACAAATATCCATGAGATATACATGTTACAAGTTGAAAGCAATTGCTGAAACTTAATCATCCTTTGTGTTGCTTCAATGCATTCTACTATGAATTTATTGCTTATGAGTTATCTCTTATGCAAGTCTTATTGATACTTGTCTTGAAAGTACTATTCATGAAAAGTTTTGCTATATGATTCCTTTGCTTAGTCATTATCTTTGTTAGCAATCTTTTGTTCAGATCACTCCATTCATCTCATATGCTTTACAATAATGTTGATCAAGATTATGTTGGTAGCATGTCACTTCAGAAATTATTTGTGTTATCGTTTACCTACTCGAGGACGAGTAGGAACTAAGCTTGGGGATGCTTGATATGTCGCAAACGTATCTATAATATCTTATGTTCCATGCTACTTTTATTACAATACTTGAATGTTTTATACATACTTTACAGCGTTATTTTACATTTTCCGGCACTAACCTATTAACAAGATGCCGAAGTGCCGATTCTTGTTTTTCTCGCTGTTTTTGGTTTCAGAAATCCTATTAAGGAAATATTCTCGGAATTGGACGAAATCAACGCCCAGGGTCCTATTTTTGCACGAAGCTTCCAGAAGACCGAAGAGGAGACGAAGTGGGGCCACGAGGTGGCCACACACCAGGGTGGCGTAGCCCAGGCCCTGGCCGCGCGGCCCTAGTGTGTGGGCCCCCCGTGACGCCCTTTGACCTACCCTTCCGCCTACTTAAAGCCTCCGTCGCGAAACCCCCTGTACCGAGAGCCACGATACGGAAAACATTACTGAGAGGCCGCCGCCGCCAATCCCATCTCGGGGGATTCAGGAGATCGCCTCCGGCACCCTGCCGGATAGGGGAATCATCACCGGAGGGGCTCTACATCATCATGCCTGCCTCCGGATTGATGCGTGAGTAGTTCATCCTTGGACTATGGGTCCATAGCAGTAGCTAGATGGTTGTCTTCTCCGCTTGTGCTTTCATTGCTATAGATCTTGTGAGCTGCCTAACATGATCAAGATCATCTATTTGTAATGCTACATGTTGTGTTTGGTGAGTTCCGATGAATAGAGAATACTATGTTAAGTTGATTATCAATCTATCATATATGTGTTGTTTATGTTCTTGCATGCTCTCAGTTGCTAGTAGAGGCTCTGGCCAAGTTGATACTTGTAACTCCAAGAGGGAGTAATTATGCTCGATAGTGGGTTCATGCCTCCATTGAATCTGGGATCGTGACAGTAGGTTCTAAGGTTGTGGATGTGATGTTGCTACTAGGGATAAAACATTGATGCTTTGTCTAACGATATTTGTGTTGATTAGATTACGCACCATACTTAATGCAATTATCTGTTGTTCGCAACTTAATACTGGAAGGGGTTCGGATGATAACCTGAAGGTGGATTATTTAGGCATAGATGCATGCTGGATAGCGGTCTATGTACTTTGTCGTAATGCCCTGATTAAATCACATAGTAATCATCGTTGATATGTATTGAATCTTTATTTGTCAATTACTCACCTGTAATTTGTTCACCCAGCATGCTAGTTATCTTATTGGAGAGACACCACTAGTGAACTGTGGACCCTGGTCCATTCTTTACATCTGAATACATTCTACTGCTTTTACTGTTCTTTGCAAACAAACACCATCTTCCACTCGATACGCTTAATCCTTTGTTTTCAGCAAGCCGGTGAGATTGACAACCTCACTGTTACGTTGGGGCAAAGTACTTTGATTGTGTTGTGCAGGTTCCACGTTGGCGCCGGTTTCACCGGTGTTGCGCCGCACTACATTCCTCCAGACAACAACCTTCACGTGCTTCTTGGCTCCTACTGGTTCGATAACCTTGGTTTCTTTCTGAGGGAAAACTTGCTGTTGTGCGCATCACACCTTCCTCTTGGGGTTCCCAACGGACGTGTACATCTACGCGCATCAGTAGGTCAGGGGGCCACACGAGGGCCCCACACAACAGGCCGGCGCGGCCAGGGCTTGGGCCGCGCCGCCCTATTGTGTCGGCGCCTCGTGGCCCCACTTCCTTTCCCCTCGGTCTTCTGGAAGCATCGTGTAAAAATAGGACCCTGGGCGTTGATTTCGTCCAATTCCGAGAATATTTCCTTACTAGGATTTCTGAAACCAAAAACAGTAGAAAACAGCAACTGGCGCTTTGGCATCTTGTTAATAGTTTAGTGCCGAAAAATGTATAATAATGCTGTAAAGTATGTATAAAACATTCAAGTATTGTCATAAAAGTAGCATGGAACATAAGAAATTATAGATACGTTTGAGACGTATCAATGACGCTCTCCAGGGTGCGCCCCGGAACGCCCAGAACAGGACATGCCCGTCCCTGTTCCAGCTGTTCGGCCCGCCGATGAGGCCGGCGGTGCTGTTCATCTCCATGCCGTACTTGGCCTTGAAGTAGTTGGCCCACCAGGAGTCGTTGTTCTTCGCTGCCCAGGTCGGATCCGCCCGCTCCTCGGCTTCGAGTTGAGCCCGCTTGGCCCTGATGCCGTCCTTCCATTGCTCCGTGTTCGGCTTCGGCAGCGGCGGGATGCCAATGCCGTTCACGGACATCTTCCAGCCACCGTTGCTTGGTAGGCGCATGTCCGGCGGGACGGGATATCCCGCGTGGTACAGCGCCCACACCTCCTTCACGGTTAGGCTGCCGCGGCCGAAGCCGTTCGCCGCGGCGATCTTGCGGGCGGAGGAGGACGACATTGCTTGGAACGGCGAGAAGAAGATCTGGGGGTGGCGAGGAGAACGTGTGGGAGCGGTGAGAGATTGGGTCGAACCACAGTGCCTCTTAATGTACAGCGGCGGCAGCGGGTGGTTGCACGCAATAACGCCGGCGCGGACGGCCACGCGGCCATGCACGACGAGACGTGTCCCTGCGTCGCCTGGGAAAACAGGGACACCATTAACGTCACTTGACCAAAGGTAGGCGACTGGGTTTTAGGCTTTCGAGCCGCTGACGCGTCGGGCCCGCGTCGCTTCGCCTCGCTTTTCGTTGTATCCGGCGTGCCCGGTCCGTCCCCTGTGGGGCGGGGACGGGCTCGGGGCGCCGGACACCATATCGGACCGCGCCGGACAAAAAACGACTTTAGGGAACGCGGCTGGAAGATTTTTTTTATCCGGCATGTCTTAAATCGGTTTGGGGAAAGGTTTGGCGACCCGACTGGAGATGCTCTACCGTTTGGAAATTTGAAGAATGACAACTATGGAAGGAGGAGAAAGGGTCCAACCAGTGAAGTCGGGCAGTACCAGCACACGTCTCGACTAGCCGTTCCAGTCTTCCCCTCCAAAGCTCCTCCCACCTCCAATCCAAAGAAAAAGAAAAGAAATGCTCGCTCCTCCTCCCACCCCAAAACAGGAAAAGAAAAAAGCAGGCCTCGGCGTCTACCTTCTCGGCCCAGGCCTCCTCCCTCCCAAAACGGCAACTCGCCAAGAACACCGCCGCGGCGTCTACCTTCAGCACGAGAGGAGGGAGCCGCCCTTTCCCCGACCACACCGGCGTGCCAAGAACTTCCTTCTGATTCCTCAACCGGCCAAGAATCGACGGTACTGGAGGTGGGTTTTCTTTCTTTTTTTCCTTCTTCCTTTCTTTTTTGTTAAGGAGGAGCTGGGGTTTTCAGTCCGTGCAGAAATCTTGAGTTCTTGATTTGTTCGCTCAGTGTTAAAGTCGCTGGCTTTCGTCCGGGGCATGGCGGAACACTAGCCGTGTTCTTGTGTGAAGTTTGAATCTTTAGCCTTTCTTGGATGATTCGATTCTTTACCCCCCAAACTGCTCCATTTGGCGTTCTTGGTTTTTCCCACGAGTAGCAACTCGCAGGTTATTGTCCCTCCTTATGAATCCAAAAAAGATAATTTTTACTCACTTTTCAGTGGAACTGACGGTCCCAGGATTTCTGGTAAATTTTCTACCCATTCCGCGAGATAACATCGAATTGATTTTGAAGATGAAATGGGTTTTCCCCCAAGTTTTCCGTTTCCCCCCCCCTCCATAAAAGAACCCCTTTTAACGCCATATTCAGGAACCACTCTGTAGCATTCTGATTTCTTGCTGCTATCACCTTGTTTTGTCGATTCTTACTTTGGTTAATTGTTGCTACTATCTATGTATGCAGGCATGCCACCGAGCGGGAGGAAGCACTGGTGCAAGCACTGCAAGAAGAGCTTCCCTTCTGGGATGTCCCTTGGAGGCCACATGGCAGTCCATAGGAACAGGCGCAAGAAACAGAGGAGCGGCACTCCGAGCACTGACGGCGTCGGCGAGAGATATGGTCTCCGGGAGAGGTGCCTGGCAGATTCCACTTCCAGTGACGATGATCCTTGGGCATTGTTCCCCAAGACTGAATGCCAGTTATGCTTCAAGTCTTTTGCGTCCCGTGATGCCCTGTCCATACATATGAGGGTACACATGCGCCGTAGGAACAAGATGGTTGTGGAGAGCAACATATCGATAGGTGATGGTGATCCAAATGCTGCTGTATTTGCTGCTCCAGTGAGGAAGAAGAGGTCAAAGAGGATTGCTCTGGACACAGTTCCTGCCGCAGCGATGAAGACCGAAGGGATAGAGGAGGTCGATGCCGCACACATTCTTGTGATGCTTTCAGGAGATCATGGCATGTGCTCAGATTTTGTGAGTTGTGATGAAGACTGTGAGATGGATGGCAACGTGGAGTATGATCCACCGATGATGGAGCTGAGTTCTTCTGATCATCATGGCCTTAACGGAGAAGACAATGAGCTGATGGAGCCAGAAACTTCTACTAGCTCTTATGAGGAAGTGAAGTTTCTCAGTCTTTCAGAGGTGTTCAAGGCAACAACTAGATATGAGTGCAAGCTGTGTGGAAAGGTCTACTCATCTCCTCGGTCATTAGGAGGCCACATGAAGGGTCACAGAGGCATTCGCAAATCTGCAGCGAGTCAACCTCGTAAACAGCTGCTTGAACAGGATCGCAAGTTGTTTGTTCTCAGCCTTGCAGCTCCCAGTATATGGAATTACAGAAGAGCAAGAACAAAGTCTGAACAAGATCCATCGTGGGTGGAAAGCAGCCTCCAGGGTGAAGGAATGCTAGGTGTTGTCTGAAATTGGTTACAGTTTCTTCACGGGTCATGTGGCTAAACCACACTTGTTCTAGTAATTGATAGCTGAAGAGTATGACACTGGGAATGATGTCTGCTCAATCATTATGCACAATTCTGTCCTTCGGAATGGTCAGTATTGGTACATGTTCCACTGCCTTTTTTTGGTTTTCAAACATTGAAATGTAGTCACTGACTATCAGTGCATTAGTGGCACTGCCTTTTTTGGTTCTCGAACATTGGTATGTAGTTTCTGACAAGAAGCACATTAGTCCTAGATTTAGCTATTCCCTAGTAGAGAGCAGTATTGTCCATGTTGCAGAAATTATTCACTTATTTTTGCCTCCAAGACTCTAGCAACTATTATTCAGTTCACTGTAGTTCTTTTTTTTTCCTGCTTTGGCTCAGCTGGTTAAGCTTCCTAATTCGTTCAGCTGATTTGGTTTCAGAACAGCTCATTGCTCAGTTTTAGCTTTGCCCAGTTAAAGGATGTGCAGATTATGCATTCCAAATTCCTGGCATTCGGAATTGTTTAGATCTTGTGTGGCTATTTTCATTTCAGACTGATACTTTTCACAGGGCTGATACCAAAATACAGAAAATACGTGCATAGATTTTTGGATAAAATAAGTGCATGCAATCAATAACTTGTGTCTTCTGCAGCATTGACTTTGTGGCTTCAAAGAAGCAGTTATGAAATAACTGAAAGGCCAGTAGTATAAGATTGGCACAATTCTGAATTGGCATAACTTAATTTTGCGGTGCCATAAAGTTTTGGGCACAAATTTGATCTACTCATCAACAGTAGCATCTCTTTTTTGTTTTTCAACATGTTCAGAATTTACATTTGATTTTTTTTATATGGTAAAGATTGATTTTTCCACCGCACTCAATTATTTTATAATTTTCTGAAAATATATAGATTTTGCACCAGAAGCCATGGTACCACTAAACAGATGCTCCCAGATAATTATCACATTTGATTATGCTGGGTATAAGGTGTTGTCTTCTTATGAACCTTAAAAAGGGTAGATGCCATGACTGATCATTATCTGCGTTGTACTCAAAGCAGAATTATTGCAGTCAAGATTGATAGGTTAAATTTCAATTCTCAAAATAGTTATGACCTGTCATCTGGGACTATTCTGAATGCAAATGTACAAACACCCTTTAACTTCGCTGATAGGAAGTAGGATAGTAGTTTGTTCTTAGCATCAGACACCAGCATTCTAATGAATAAACATGCTCACTGAATCACGCAGGTAACGCTCTGTGCAGGACCATATATTTTTAACCTCCTGATTATGTATCAGCATTGTAGAAGTCTCACGTAACAAAGTTTCTTAAGCCCTTCAAATTTGTTTCTGGGAGCTCCTGATTCTTCAGATCTGATAGGTATTAGAGCATCCCCACTCGTTGGCACTCCCCACGTCCAAATCCGGCGAAATTTTCGTCCGGATTGGAGGAAGATTTAGCGTGGGGAGGAGTAGTTTCCCAGTCGTGTGTTCCCCAAGCGGCGTTTCTCGGGGAAAAAGAGGATGGCTCGGGGAATCCGGACGAAAGAGGAGACACGTGGGCGTGGGCGGTTGGTTTAGCTTCATCCGGAGTCCCCGGGAGACCCCCGGGAAACCGAGGATGGCATGGGGAGTCCGGACGAAAAGATGCTCAAATCCGGACCAAAACGAGGAACCGGGGGCCTGACTGGGCCGTTTTTCGCCGTCCGGATGAAAAAAAGTGGTCGTGGGGGGCTTCTCGGGGAGACTAGTGGAGATGCTCTTAGCCAAAGTGAAGTTGAGGGTAAAACAGCTGAAAGAATAATACAACTAGACCTCGCCAAGGTCATTTTAGATGTGCTTTTGGTGCTGAAGGACTGCTGTAAACCTGTAATCACACGCATAGAAAGAAAGGCTGTGAAGTGCGGAGGAAAATTATATTTCTTGTTGATAAGGTGTTCAGAGGGCAGAATGCTGCCATTCTGTTGTTAATTCAGATGTCCCTCCTTGATTGTTTCTGTTTTTATTATCGGCAATGAAATGTTATCATCAACCTTCCCACAGTTCTTTTTTCCTTTGAATCTTAATAAAGAGGCGAACACATACATAACAGTGAACAGAATACTTGAGTATAAATTGAGACCCATACAAACAAAATCGGAAGCGTCATGTTCCAAGTTCTTCCACGTTGAGATATACTACTTCTCATTGCAACAGGACGTATGAAGACCAAAGTCCAAGAATTTTTTATGTTCCTCCGGGCCTGTACTAAATCTGTGACAATTAATGTGTCATATTCTTCTCTATTGCGGTCTGGTGTGATTTTCTGGGAGGAAAAGCTTGACTACAATACTATATTTCTTCATGTTCTATGGTGTGAAAGCCTTGAGTTATCAGAAATAACTTTACATTCTTTAGTAACTACTACAATCCATGCTCTCAGAAAAGCTACAAACGAACATATTGCTAAAAATAATTAGTGCAGAACATGTAACAACACTCTGAAGAATACATATATACTGAGTAAAAATATTGACAAGAAAGAAAAATACAACTGAAAAATCGTAGAAATATTTGAAGATTACAGACTGTGCAGTAACAGATTCATGACAAAAGTAGATTCTTCGAAAGACAAGTATCATTGCCTGAAAGGGTGAACAGCCATTCCACATAGCAACATGTCACTTGAGCAATCAGATTGACATTTTCACAACCATGGCCTAACCTAGATGAACACTTTCATAAACATGACCTGATCATCTAGAGAAGGCCTTAACTGTGAAGTACTAAGATACAACCATGCAATGCTGCATGAATGCTAAAACATGAGGAAATTTGTAGAGCACTGCATAACAAAGTTCTCAAGCAATGTTCTGGTGAGCACGTAAAACAAGACGCCGAGGGTGATGGACACCGGCAGTGCAGGCAATGCCTTGCGGAAGAATGCCAACAGCAGCAGAGTAACGCCGAGCCCTGCAATGATGGCGAGATAGCACGCGTAGACTGTCATGTAGTCGTACATAGCCGCCCTGCCGACGAGAACACTGTAGAATATGAAATCGCCCAGCCCAAGCTTGATTGCCCCTGATGAGCCCAACCCAATGCCGTCTTCATCGTCGCTGTCGTCGTCTTCTCTGGTTCTATCTGGCTGTGGCTGGATCAATGGTACCCTCAATGCAGCAACGTCAACTCTAGTCTCTGGCAGTGCCAACACCTCCCTTGCTTGTGCATTGGCAGGATCAGAGCTGAAATCTGGCAGTAGAAACTGCCTGAGGCTTGGATCCAAATCGGCTGAATTGCTTCTCCTCCCCAATACCTCAACTGTGGAAGTAGGATCGAGATCCCCAGCAGGAGGCTGCCTGGAGGCCCAAAGCCGCCAATTCTGGCCGTGCCTGGGATCGACTGGCCTTGCCTCGTAGATCAATGCTGGTATCTCCTCGTTCCTCTCCATGGCGAGCTCGAGAAGGACTCTGAGAGGGCCACCAGGGATGAGGACGGCCCCGAGATCGTAGACGGCCATGGCGACGAGCAGCGCCCAGGTGGTCCACTCCGGGAGCAGCGTGAACCAGAAGGCGGTGAGGACGGCGATGGCGAGGAGCGCGGACTGGTGGAGCGCGATGGGGACGGAGGCCGGCGAGACGGCGGCGACGGCGAGCGCGGCGACGGCGTTGGGGAGGAGGAGCGCGAAGGAGACGGCGTCGAGCGGGAGGCGGAGGCGGGACAGGAGCAGGAGGCATATCTGGCCGCCGAGGGCGAGGAGGACCCAGATCGCGGAGAAGCCCATGTAGGCGCGCAGGCAGGGCGTGCAGCGGAAGTAGAAGAGCAGCGCCATGAGGAAGGTCGCGGCCGTGACGCAGACGACGAAGGTGCCGGCGGTGATGAGCGCGGAGGTGAGGTCGTCGCCGGCGCCGGCGTCTCCGCCGGCGGCCGCGGCCGTGTTGAGGGCGGCGGTGAGGGGGGACGGGGACGACGGGGAGGATAGGATGGAGACGAGGAGGACGACGATGAGCATGCAGGTGGAGACCGGGCCGACGATGCGGGTGATGTCCTCGCCGAGGGTGTCGAGTATGGTGGCAGGCGCGCCGCCGCCGGGGACGGGGACGGCGACGGCGGGGGCTGGGCCGCCGTCCGCCATAGATGCGGCGGAGATGGGGATTTGTTTCCGTGGAGAGATTGCAGGTTGGGCTGTGGTGTTGGACTGCTTTAGGAGACGTACTGTGACGGGCTTGCCATGAGCCCGCGCTGCCAGTCCGGCCCTCCGGGAGTCCAATCTGGATTCAACGTCCCTTCATACAACAGCAAAACTACTATAAGGGCATGTATATTGGTTTAGACGGATGCTGTCTGTAGTACTACTACATGTCATCTATAGACAATGATATAGATATTGTATACAATAGTCTGTCTGTAAGTTATCTATTTTTAGTCATAGCTATATGTGAGTATAAGTTAAAGACACCCTTCATACAACAGCAAAACTGGTGTCTGTAAGCTGTCTGTAAGAAGCCTATAGACTGTCTGTAACTTTACAGACAACCTCTTTCTCTCTCCTTATTATTTTTCCTCCACATCACCAAAATCACCTGTAACTACCTCTTACAGACAGCTGAATCATCACCATTGTACATGCCCTAAGACTCTTCGAGAGATTGGATCCTATAACCGAACCGTCAGGTTTTGTTTTTTTTTTTTGAAACCGTACGCCCAAAGGCATACGAACTTGTATTCATACCCTAGTAAGGAAAAGTACAAAGAGTATTGGGTACAAATACAAGGACCAGACTAGAAGGATACAGAAGGACAGCTGTCCAGCAACATTTGCACAAAAGCCCAAAGGAGAAAAGGAGAAAAGCAATCCAGTCCTCCTGGAACTTGTAGCAAATCCAAGCTGTAGATCTTCGCCGGAAACCGTCGCCGTTTCCGTCGCCGGAGACGAAGAAGACCTGCAGCAAACTCCCATAGTCCCGAAGGGGCACCTCGCGTTGTGGCTTTTTGAGCCGTCGCTATTGTAGCTCGCCGCGGGAGGCGAGATCTTGAAATCAATAAACACGCATCGACAGCCGGGGAAGCTCCCCGTGCCCCACAAGAACCACACCAGAGCTCCTCGCCGAAGGTCGAGGAAGATGCTCCGGCGAGACCACCAACCAGCCACCTCCCGAGCCGTCCAGAGCATCCTAGGCCTTACTCCTATACAAGGACGACGAGGGCCTGGAGAACCAGATCCGCCATCCCCCTCCTCCACAAGGTTGCCGTCGCCGCAGGAGTCACCGACGACCACACGAGGGAAAACCCGGGAGGACAAAAGCTCGCACCACGGTGAAGTCCCCCTCGCCAGGACCACACCGGCGAGAACAGAGCCGGGAGCTCGCCGACAACGCCCCAAAGAGCGCCGCCGAGGTGGGGAACGAACCCCAGCACCCTTATTCCATGACGTCGCCGCAGCCACCACCCTTCCAGCGCCGCCCAGAATACCTACCCTACTATCTACACGCCTAGGGCACGGATCCGGGGTCCCCCCACTCTCCCACCACCGCAACGGCGGCCGGAGAGGGAGGGGACCGACGAATCGGCCGTCGGCGGAGCGAGGGTGGATGAAGACAAACTCCCTTTCGCCTCTCGTTACTGTAGCACGGGAAAGAGAAAGGGGAAAAGTCCCGCCCAAACCGTCAGGTTCTAAAATCGACCAAGTCAGCACATGCTATCGATGGAAACGCCGCTTCCCACTATAAACATACTGATTGATTGAGAGTGCCACTTCCAACCTATAACCATCTTATTATAGATTGGTTCTTTATCTTTGCAGATTTTGAACCAAAAGTTTCTAAATGGTTTCATCTAAAAAGGTTCTGTAAAAAGAAGTTTGTGAGTCATGAGTGTAAATAAATACTTTGAGTGCATCTTGAAACTGAACATAAGAAATATTATGAATGAATCACCTTAAAATAACATACGAGAGAAATTTTTCTTCTTTTAGGACACAAAGTAGAACCCAATGAACAATTCCATTCAAATGAGCGTTCTAGAGGGGCTCTTTTCCACTAGATTCGTGATATTTAACAAAATGGAATGGACTACAAATGTCAATCTCCAAGACCGACTCCTGAATGAAACCATTTTGTAAGCTAGCAAGTGACTCCCATCATTCCCGAAAAGAAGGAAGGACCATATGTTTTTTCGAGATTACACTTTGGTCAAGTATTTGACCAATAAAATTGTTTTTATATACCAAAAATTATGTAATTTAAAATGTTTCGATCTTTTGACGTACACTTATACTCCGCAACAAACACTATGCCATGGTAATCATCACAAGGCATTTTTTAAATAACGAACCACGTCCCAAAAAGCCACATAAGAGTGTAGGGGTCACTTACAGGACACCAACAATAAACACGCCCCCACCCCATGGGGCGCTTTTTCTACCTCATAGCTATGGGCCGCACAATTTGGCCTCGGGGCACTTAGCCTTTGCGTTGAGAGATATTAGATGGCGCCACAAATTAGATCCTGCGATATACATGATCATGGCACTAATATAGTTCCTATCTGCACATGCTTTTGTGCATGGAAATTTGATATTTCAACATATAACTTAAATCAGGTAATAGCATTATATAAAACTTATAACACACTTAATACACCATGAACTAAAATAACATTGGGCATTAGCATATATTATATATACAGACCCACGTAAGTTTGATTGAAGTACTTCTCACCTAATACATAGCTACACCCCTAGAACTAAAGTCAAACACACTAACTTCTAATGTTTTGCATTGTCATGATCGAAGAGCCCTCTTTGACTTCAAACTCAAAGGTACAAACTCTTCCTTCTTACAAGTTTTTTATCGATAATGTATTCTCCCCGATTTCATGTGAAAATGACATCACCATGCTTCACATGAACTTCACCAATGACAACATCGCAACACTGACATGTGGCCCCGATGGTCTTCATATATATGCGGGATCATATACTTTCTAGCGAAAGAGCATACAAATTACTACACTGAAAGAAAGAAAGAAATAACAAATCTTTTCAATAATTACCTTAGGTAAGATTATTTTGGTGGCATGGTTGGATTTTAAAGAGACTTATCATGTTTTTTTAAGATGTTGGTCTTGTTCATGGTGTGGACATACACAGTAAGGGATTTTGGCCTATATCCTCTAGCTTTTCCTTCATATTCTTCCTTTTTAATCTAATCATGTCAACATCATTGGAAAATGTATAGAGAGTATTTATTAAAGAAAAGAATATGTGGATCTTCCTCTCAATCATAATCTTATTTACAATATGCCAAAGCGCCCAAGATTGTGCCAAAAACAACACCCACAAAAATCTACGCGAGTAGTCAACGAAGCTAGAGAGAATGGCGTGGAACATGGCAAAGTTCGTCGGATACCAGTTGAACCCAAACATTTGGGCACTAGTTGTAAACTATGGCCCGCTGATGACGTTGGGACTCCAAGTACATAGTATTGTGTCAGCAGAGTATTTGGCCCACAAGGGTGATTCGAGGGTTTATATCGAACTCTCAGGAATTGCGTAAAGAGCTGTCTCTCCCTCTCTTCTTCTAGCAACCCTTCAAAATAAAATAAACCCCACTAGTAACATTTGGCTAGTCTATAATGATTTTAGTTCGTCAGCGAATGGCCAAAATCCGTCATGGACACGTCTTTCTGACGGTTTGCAGGACCGTGGCGGATCTCTGGCCATACTGACGGTTAGATTTTCCCATCATGGATCCATGACGACCTGCCCAAGCCCAAAACCCAGTCGGCACGCATAGTCATGACGGCGGATATCTGTCATAGGGGCGGTACCCCCTGGCGGAGACCATGGTATCGGCTGTGTCAGACCAATGATTATGTTGTCCCGCCAATGATTAAGGTGTCATTCTTGTCGCGTGATGTCATCACACACGTGGCCAATTTCTATTTGCCATATGGGATAACTTTTTCGGCAGTAGTTTGCCAACTACATAAGGACATGTGGCAACTTTGTACTTTCCATGCCGACCAATAAGCAACCGACACGTACTGTCTATGTGTGCCATGTTTTAGCTTGACACGTGTCGAATGACCGCTAATGCCATGTTTTGATTTGATGTCGACACGTTGGCCAATCCAAAACGGACACGTGGCAGTTGGTTTGGGCCGTTTGCACTGTCTAGTTTGGCCCATTTTGCAAAAATTACAGCCCATGTTGTACTTCCCTTGCGTTGGGCCTTCGCTCAGTGATCACGAACGGCCCATTATGACTTACTGCAGCCCATAAATAGAAGCCTAATTGTACAGAAAGTAAGACCCATATAGTAGGCCCAGTCATCCGGCGTCAATAAAATTGATTATTGCCCGCAGGAGGATGGCAGGCCATTTCGTCACACTGTTATGCACTAAGCCACTAACTAACCATGACCTCTTCTACCAATAATCTCTCCAGCAACCACACGAATAGGCTAATTAAATACTTGACCAGCCAATAATAATACTCACATGACTTATCTATGCATGCAAATAATTAACTATCTTACACAGACATGCACACATGCAGAATTAAAACAATGTAGGTACAACAAAATCAAGATCAAAACCTAACTATTTGGACAGTGAGAATAAGCCTAGACCTCCAAATATCGTTGGAAAAACTGTGTTGCACCGGAGCGAATGGGAAATGGAACCCTGCGACATTTTGAGTGTTGGTTCATAGTAACACTTTAATTTGATGACAAGCTAAACCCAAGACTTGTGATACTCAACAAAAATCCACATATGTCTGTTATGCTACCTCACACAACTCTTCTTCCCAGGAAAAACTTTACACATTGGCATGGCAATCTTAATCTTGGAATTTAGTACTAATCAGTTTTATGATTTTAAGAAAACACCACACATGCTTCTAAATCCAAGGCATAAAAGGCAATGCCCGCGAAGTAATCTCCATATAAATCCGATGTTCTATAGAATTCCGGCGTGCGGGTAAGTTTGGTCGGAGCCACACACCTTCCCAAGATATGATATATCCAAGAAACAAATGACGCGACGGTGACTAATTAAAGGATGCTTAAAAATCATCTTATCTCCCTTTATGATGGATAGCTCTTTCAGATTGTTTTTGCGTACGGTTTATGTTGGCCAGCACAATGCAGAAAGCTTCCAAGTTCCAACCATTACGTCCTTTAAATAGCGAGCAAAACACCTATGAAAATCGCTCTTCCTGTTCTCTATCACTCTTGTGCCCAGTGTAGCCATAGTCCAAGGAAAATACCTCTCCAGCCATGGCAACCACCCTAGCCACCGACGTCCGCCTCTCGATCGCGCACCAGACCCGCTTCGGCCTCCGCCTTGCCTCCGCCATCTCCTCCAACCCAGAGTATGCAGCCGTTAACGTCGCCTACTCTCCACTCTCCCTCCACGTTGGGCTCAGCCTCCTCGCCGCCGGTGCGGGGGGCGCCACCCGTGAGCAGCTTGTCGCCACTCTCTGGACAGGGGAGGTAGGCGAGGAGGCAGAGGGCCTCCATGCCCTTGCTGAGCAGGTGGTGCAGCTTGTGCTCGCCGACGCGTCCTGCGTCGGCGGCCCACGTGTCGCCTTCGCCGATGGTGTCTTTGTTGACACGTCACTCGCTCTGAAGCCTTCCTTCCAGGAGCTCGCTGTTGGCAGGTACAAGGCAAACGTGCAGTCCACCAACTTTCAAACTAAGGTGATCCTTTCCCGGAGCCTACATTATTGTATAGCTAGTTCTTGAAAGGATGTCCATTTTTTCACATATTGGTTGTTTTGTGCTGACTCGGACTAGCAACATTTGAAGTGCAATGCATGTTTCTCTTAGTATATAGTGTATAAAAAATTATACTAATATAAGTGTGCTAATTAATGAAAATATTCCTTGTCCTATGAATTACCAATGGAAAAAAGGATTAATCATTAGCCATATAATACTCTCATCCTTTCTCATGATTAATGCGCACATGCTTTTCATGATGAGTCTTTGACACAAAAAATTTACAACCGTATCTCGATTATGTCGTACAAAGTTTAATATCATTGAATTTGTATTGCAAACCACTTTCTAATGATATCAACGTTTATCAAATAATACTCATATACTTTGATTAACTTTTTGTCAAAGATAAATCTAGAAACAAGCATGAAACTAATTTATAGGAACGGGTGGCATGGGAGGTTTATTAACATGTACTTTAGCTCTTACTTTTACTAAGATTGTTTGCAGTATAATTTAACTCATACTTTTTAAATAGAATCTAAATTTCCTGTAGAAACATATATACTTTGACATATTCCAAAATATTTCAACCATTTTGTATTTCTAATTTTGCTATTATTTATATCTGATGGATTTCAAGTTTGGGAGCTTAATTTTGCACTATTATATAGCTATGTATTTTGGATTTATTTTTTCCTATAAGGGACATTTTATTGACTTAAACATCATATCAAGGTGATAGAATATTGCCTCTGTTATGGTAAATATGTATGCAGTAGAATGGACAAAACGTTGGCCTATCAAAGAGTTCAAGCTTAAGCCATTTATTTCCTTGTCTAGATATGTTCATCTTGTAATAGACTTATTAAGTAATTTACATAGCTTCTCTGTGTGGTGAACTTCTGCTCTTGTCAACTTATGGTAAAACTTGCTCTGTTACGTTTAACTTTGTGGAGATAGTTTACACTTTGGATCTAGAATTGTGAATGATGTCTGCTTATCTATTAATCTGCCTGATTTTGAGTATAGTATGCTAGTAGTTTTTTTAGCAAGTGTAATTTCTGATTTGTCATTCCAAAGCTAGGGGATCTAGTGGTGTTTATAATCTTAGGCTCTCAGCGTGGTATGTATGTTAGATCATTAGGAATGTTGATTAAGGCCTTTCAAAAATGTTATATTTGAATAATCCACCTATTTTCAATGGTACTTATGTGGTCTCTGTTCCTTGTGTGGTTTCCGTTTATTGCCATTTAAGGGAATTTCGTCCCTAAGAGATATAACACAATATACCATAATGTTCATGGTTGTGGAAATATTAGTAGTATTAGTATACTCGAGATGTAATGATGACCATTTAGTATGTTTATCTGGACTGTCTTAATTTTAAGATATATATGAAATATAAGTGAACCTTTTCTATTAAATGTATGTGAAAATTTTCTACATAAATGATTTATGATAACTCAGTAAGTTCTTTTTTATTCTCAGTGCCATTATTACCATTTATTCATTTATTTAATCATATTTAAAACTTGGTGTCTATCCTTTTTCATTACATAATCTTATATTTTCTTTGTTTTGTCATTCTAGAAACTGCAACTAGTAAGTATCATAATGTTGCCTTTTCTAACCACTGATGTACTTTGCATTGGTTCAGCCTGCTGAAGCTGCTCGTCAAGTTAACTCATGGGTAGAGAAAGTCACGTCAGGTCTCATCAAAGATATCCTCCCTGAAGGGTCTGTTAACAATGCAACTAAACTGGTTCTTGGTAATGCCCTTTATTTCAAAGGAGCTTGGCCTGAGAAGTTTGACCCATCTAAGACAAAGGACGATGTGTTCCACCTTCTTGATGGGAGCTCAGTTCAAACACCATTCATGTCCACCACAAATAAGCAATTCATTTCATCTACTGGAAACTTCAAGATACTTAAGCTTCCGTACCAGCAAGGTGGGGACAACAGGAAATTTTCCATGTACATTCTTCTTCCAGAAGCACGTGACGGTCTTTGGAGCTTGGTTAATCGGTTGAACACCGAGCCAGAGTTAATAGAGAACCATATCCCATCAGTGAAGGTTGAAGTCGGGCAGTTCAAGCTCCCTAAGTTCAAGATATCATTTGGATTTGAAGCATCCAAATTTCTCCAATGTTTGGGTCTTCAACTGCCATTCAGCTCAGGAGCAGATCTTTCAGAGATGGTGTATTCTCCAGTGGCACAAAACCTGTACATATCATCTGTTCACCACAAATCATTTGTCGAAGTAAACGAAGAAGGAACTGAGGCTGCCGCGGCAACTACCACAGGGATGGTGCCTCAGTCAATGCCCTTGAGGACAGATTTTGTTGCTGATCATCCTTTCCTCTTCCTTATCCGCGAAGACGACACCGGTGTGGTGTTGTTCGTTGGTCATGTGGTCAACCCCCTCCCGTCTTTATAAGGTGTTTCCTCTGAATCTCATACCTAGGCAGCGACCTCTTCTTTCACATATAAGAGTGAAGTATGTAATAAGTGAAGGGTTTCAACATTCCATCATGCTGCCCAGGCAATAAATCCAATATATGTTCTTGTTTCGAAATATGAAATTTGTGAAACGACAATAATCCAGAATTTCTATGGAGCTTAGTAGTTTACGGGCTCTGGTTGTGCCTTTATTTTTTCTAAAAAAAGAATGGAAAGGTCCACTCTGTAAAAAACTCCCTAGCTAGAGTTTCTTGGACAAATGAACGGAGGGAGAGAAGCTGATAGCTAAGCCATGTCTCTACGATAAGATAGGGCATGTTCTAACCGTATTCGCAAAGCTCAAATGCATTGACACTTGAAAGTAAAATGGGCGTTTACATAATACTTCCTGTGTGAAGCCAAACTTGTCGCTCTGGTAATTTTTCTATAAACATATTTAGGTCGTGTCGTAGATTCCGACACTGGGGAATATAGCTCCCCTTTTAGTTCGGCGAGGACCGCAGAGCATGACAAGCTCGATCGACGAACGAGACGAAGACCACATTCACATATATTCATAAGTTTTGTACCCAGGCTCAGGCCGCATTGTGCGAAGCCCTACGTCATGCAACTACGGTGTATATGGTGGATCTCAACTAATCCATATTTTTTTCCGGGGAAGGAGCAGTTGGTTCCTTCCCTCGTAAGACTTGTTCTTCTCTAGTTCCCTCTCCTTCTCCACGCAGACAGGGCCTCCTTTTATAATGGCAAGGGGACACCACAACGCGCTGCATGGATACGTTGGTAGGACGCGACGCGTGACCGAACGTGGCGCACAAGCTCTTCCTAGCGGGCTGCATGGTTAGAGCTATGGACTAGCTAGTTGGTTTCGTGAGGACTAGCTTTGTCGTGGTTTTGCAGGTCCTGCCATGATCATAAGGCTCCTTCTCGGGGGGCAGTTTTAATCAGGTGGGAGCCTTGCGCAAGAAGGCTTTCGCTAGGCCTTTCCTGGCCTCGTTTCCTTGATCATTGGTTTCCTTCTCGGCTCCCCGGGATCGATAGGCCCTTTCCCGTAGGCCCGTTTACCCTCCGTTTCCACAAGAATGATAATAGTCTCCGGGTAAGGTGCTGCCCGACGGAGCGTTGCTGGGGTGGTGCCTCGCCCTCCCAACAAGGGTTGTTTTCTCTCTGGAGCGGACGTTTCCTCGTGGTCCCACCTATTTGCAGGGGCATCTTGTCTTTTCGTCGCTTCGGGTGTTGTCAGACTTGTGGCTGTTAGTTAAGTCCCACACCTTGATTGCGGTGAGTGGTGGACCACTGCCTAATTAAGGGGCTAGGGAGAGGCCCTGCTGTCGTTGCTTAGTAGACGGTACCTCGGAGGAGGGATCCTCACGAGGGGGAAAATAAGTAGGGGCCATAGGGCAGAGTGTCCTCGGGACGATAGTACGCGAGTTACCCAGCTTCGGAACACCTGCACGATGATAGGCCTACTGCTGCTTGTCTGGAATTATCTGGGCGCTTGCGCGTTGTTACAATGGTTGTGGTTGTGCCTCTAGGGCTCCCGGGATCCGGTTTATATAGACGCACGGATCTAGGGTTTACATGGAGAGTCCTAGCCGGAATACAAGTTTCCTAACTACGGTACAATATCTTGCAGTGTACGTCAAGGATCCGCCTTCCATCTTGGCCGTGCTGGATCCGGATACTTTATGAGCCTCCACGGATCTGGCCTCCTTCGTAGGTCGGTTGAGATCCGGCTCCTCGTTCCTAGGCTGGACTTCATCCTTCACGATCAACAACAACTGGGCCGCCCGATGGGCCACATGCCACCATCACCGTCTGTGGGCCACCCGGGCTTGCCGGATCCAGGCCATGTCGTTGATATACCCATAAAGTATACCCACAACAGTAGCCCCCGAAGTTCTCCGAGATTCATCATTCCTCCAACTTCAATCAACTCGGATCCGAAGAGAATCTTGAAGAGCTTCCAAACTTTACTTGTTTCCGACATCATCTTCTCGGAAATCATCTGTCGTTCAGTAACGGTAATGTAACGGAGTTTCCATCTTTCCCGCGCACAACTTCCTCTTTTCCCGCGCTAAATTTTCAGAGATGCGAATCTCTAGCCGGAAATTTCGGGAGTGCACAGTTAAGTTACCTCCACGTCGTTTTACCGCTTTTAACCTAAGACACGCGTCAAGCATCCAACGGCGAGACCGTTCAGTTTCCACCGTTGGATCCGAAACACGAATCTCCGCGCGAGGTCTATAAATATCCCTCACGCGCGGTAACTTCCCATTCTTTCACCGCATCCTTCTCTTCATCTTCTTACTCGCGCCGCACCGCCCGCCAGATCTGAGCTCCGACGATCTCACGCACGGAGAGCTTCTCCCGCCGCCGCTCCAAGGTCTCCCTCGACCTGAGATCTGCGTGTTTGACCGGGATTTCTCCTCCGCCACCGATTCGTGGTCTTCAGAGGCTCAACGCCTCAAGTCCGGCCAGCTCAACCTCGCCGGCGTCCGAAGAACCATGATGCGCGTAGATGTACACGTCCGTTGGGAACCCCAAGAGGAAGGTATGATGCGCACAGTGGCAAGTTTTCCCTCAGAAAGAAACCAAGGTTTAATCGAACCAGGAGGAGCCAAGAAGCACGTTGAAGGTTGATGGTGGCGAAATGTGATGCGGCGCAACACCAGGGATTCCGGCACCAACGTGGAACCTGCACAACACAACCAAAGTACTTTGCCCCAACGAAACAGTGTGAGGTTGTCAATCTCACCGGCTTGTCTGTAACAAAGGATTAACCGTATTGTGTGGAAGATGATTGTTTGCGAAGAAAACAGTAAAGAACAATTGCAGTAGATTGTATGCGATGTAAAGAATAGGACCGGGGTCCACAGTTCACTAGAGGTGTCTCTCCCATAAGATTAAAGCATGTTGGGTGAACAAATTACAGTCGGGCAATTGACAAATAGAGAAGGCATAACAATGCACATACATGATATGATAAATATAGTGAGATTTAATCAGGGCATTACGACAAAGTACATAGACCGCCATCCAAGCATGCATCTATGCCTAAAAAGTCCACCTTCAGGTTATCATCCGAACCCCTTCCAGTATTAAGTTGCAAGCAACATGACAATTGCATTAAGTATGGTGCGTAATGTAATCAACAACTACATCCTTAGACATAGCATCAATGTTTTATCCCTAGTGGCAACAACACATCCACAACCTTAGAACTTTCTCGTCACCGTCCCGCATTTAATGGAGGCATGAACCCACTATCGAGCATAAATACTCCCTCTTGGAGTTAAGAGCAAAAACTTGGCCAGAGCCTCTACTAATAACGGAGAGCATGCAAGATCATAAACAACACATGGGTAATAGATTGATAATCACCATAACATAGAATTCTCTATCCATCGGATCCCGACAAACACAACATATAGTATTACAGATAGATGATCTTGATCATGTTAGGCAGCTCACAAGATCCAACAATGAAGCACAATTAGGAGAAGACGACCATCTAGCTACTGCTATGGACCCATAGTCCAGGGGTGAACTACTCACTCATCACTCCGGAGGCGATCATGGCGATGAAGAGTCCTCAGGGAGATGATTCCCCTCTCCGGCAGGGTGCCGGAGGCGATCTCCTCGAATCCCCCGAGATGGGATTGGCGGCGGCGGCGTCTCTGGAAGGTTTTCCGTATCGTGGCTCTCGGTACAGAGGGTTTCGCGATGAAGACTTTAAGTAGGCGGAAGGGCAACGCGGGGGGCCACACGAGGGCCCCACACACTAGGGCCGCGCGGGCCCGAGCCCGGCCGCGCCGCCCTAGTGTGGCGGCGCCTCGTGGCCCCACTTCCTTTCCCCTTCGGTCTTCTGGAAGCTTCGTGCAAAAATAGGACCCTGGGCGTTGATTTCGTCCAATTCCGAGAATATTTCCTTACTAGGATTTCTGAAACCAAAAACAGCAGAAAACAAAGAATCGGCTCTTCGGCATCTTGTTAATAGGTTAGTGCCGGAAAATGCGTAAATACGACATATAATGTGTATAAAACATGTAGATATCATCAATAATGTAGCATGGAACATAAGAAATTATCGATACGTCGGAGACGTATCAGCATCCCCAAGCTTAGTTCTCGCTCGTCCCGAGCAGTGTAAACGATAACAAGGATAATTTCTGGAGTGACATGCCATCATAACCTTGATCATACTATTGTAAGCATATGTAATGAATGCAGCGATCAAAACAATGGTAATGACATGAGTAAACAAAGGAATCATAAAGCAAAGACTTTTCATGAATAGTACTTCAAGACAAGCATCAATAAGTCTTGCATAAGAGTTAACTCATAAAGCAATAAATCAAAGTAAAGGTATTGAAGCAACACAAAGGAAGATTAAGTTTCAGCGGTTGCTTTCAACTTATAACATGTATATCTCATGGATAGTGTCAATGTAAAGTAATATAACAAGTGCAATATGCAAGTATGTAGGAATCAATGCACAGCTTCACACAAGTGTTTGCTTCTTGAGATGGAGAGAAATAGGTGAACTGACTCAACAATAAAAGTAAAAGAATGGTCCTTCAAAGAGGAAAGCATCGATTGCTATATTTGTGCTAGAGCTTTTATTTTGAAAACATGAAACAATTTAGTCAACGGTAGTAATAAAGCATATGTATTATGTAAATTATATCTTACAAGTTGCAAGCCTCATGCATAGTATACTAATAGTGCCCGCACCTTGTCCTAATTAGCTTGGACTACCGGATCATCGCAATACATATGTTTTAACCAAGTGTCACAAAGGGGTACCTCCATGCCGCCTGTACAAAGGTCTAAGTAGAAAGCTCGCATTTTGGATTTCTCGCTTTTGATTATTCTCAACTTAGACATCCATACCGGGACAACATGGACAACAGATAATGGACTCCTCTTTAATGCATAATCATGTGGCAACAATTAGTGTTCTCATATGAGATTGAGGATATATGTCCAAAACTAAAACTTCCACCATGATTCATGGCTTTAGTTAGCTGCCCAATGTTCTTCTCTAACAATATGCATGCTCTAACCATTAAGGTGGTAGATCTCTCTTACTTCAGACAAGACGGACATGCATAGCAACTCACATGATATTCAACAAAGAGTTGATGGCGTCCCCAGAAGCATGGTTATCGCACAACAAGCAACTTAATAAGAGATAAAGTGCATAAGTACATATTCAATACCACAATAGTTTTTAAGGCTATTTTGTCCCATGAGCTATATATTGCAAAGGAGAATGATGGAAATTTAAAGGTAGCACTCAAGCAATTTACTTCAGAATGGCGGAGAAATACCATGTAGTAGGTAGGTATGGTGGACACAAATGGCATAGTGGTTGGCTCAAGGATTTTGGATGCATGAGAAATATTCCCTCTCGATACAAGGTTTAGGCTAGCAAGGTTATTTGAAACAAACTCAAGGATGAACCGGTGCAGCAAAACTCACATAAAAGACATATTGTAAACATTATAAGACTCTACACCGTCTTCCTTGTTGTTCAAAACTCAATACTAGAAATTATCTAGACCTTAGAGAGACCAAATATGCAAACCAAATTTTAGCAAGCTCTATGTATTTCTTCATTAATGGGTGCAAAGTATATGATGCAAGAGCTTAAACATGAGCACAACAATTGCCAAGTATCAGATTATCCAAGACATTTTAGAATTACTACATGTAGCATTTCCTGATTCCAACCATATACAATTTAACAAAGAAATTTCAACCTTCGCCTTGAACATTATGAGTAAAGCCTAAGGACATATTTGTCCATATGCAACATCGGAGCGTGTCTCTCTCCCATACAGTGAATGCTAGGATCCATTTTATTCAAACAAAAACAAAAACAAAACAAACCGACGCTCCAAGCAAAGTACATAAGATGTGACTGGAATAAAAATATAGTTCCAGGGGAGGAACCCGATGATGTTGTCGATGAAGAAGGGGATGCCTTGGGCATCCCCAAGCTTAGACGCTTGAGTCTTCTTAAAATATGCAGGGATGAACCACGGGGCATCCCCAAGCTTAGAGCTTTCACTCCTCTTGATCATAGTATATCATACTCCTCTCTTGACCCTTGAAAACTTCCTTCACACCAAACTTCAAGCAAACTCATTAGAGGGTTAGTGCACAATTAAAAATTCACATGTTCAGAGGTGACACAATCATTCTTAACACTTCTGGACATTGCACAAAGCTAATGGATATTAATGGATCAAAGGAATTCATCCAACATAGCAAATACGGCAATGCGAAATAAAAGGCAGAATCTGTCAAAAACAGAACAGTCCGTAAAGAAGAACCTGAAAGGGGCACTAGACTTGCTCAAATGGAAAAACTCAAAACTAATGAAAGTTGCGTACATATCTGAGGATCACACACGTAAATTTGCAGATTTTTTTTGATTTTTTTACAGAGACTTCTGCTCAAATTCGTGACAGACAGCAATGCTGTTTCTGCGCAGCAATCCAAATCTAGCATCAACTTTACCATAGAGACTTTACTTGGCACAAAAACATGATAAGGAGAGGTTGCTACAGTAGTAAACAACTTCCAAGACTCAAATATGAAACAAAGTACTGTAGTAAAAACATGGGTTGTCTCCCATAAGCGCTTTTCTTAACGCCTTTCAGCTAGGCGCGAAAGTGTAATTCAAGTATTATCAAGAGATGAAGCATCAACATTACCTTGGGCTTTACCTTTACCTTTCTTATTCTTTTTCTTACTCTTTGGTTTAGGGAATACATGTCTACCCCCGGGTGTAGAGGTGAACTTTAGGGTGCCTTCTCCCATATCTATGACTGCTCCCAATAGTTTCAGCAGGGATCTTCCGAGTGTGATTTGTCCTGTTCCTGCACATTCAATAACAAGATAATCAATGGATATTGTTCTACCAAGAATGGTTGTATGCACGCCCGCATCTATTCCTTTAGGAATTATAACAGAGCTATCAATAAGAGTTATTCCTTCTCCCCCTTCAACGAATCCCCAAAGTTGCAAAGATTTATGAATACTCTTAGGCATTAAGCAAAATTCAGACATAATATCACAATTGGCATGAAGAGTTTGGTCACCGATAACAATTTTAACAGTAGGATCCCATAATGAAGGTTCAGAGTTCACTAAAACTTGATCAAGACGGTTACGAACATATCTATAATTTTCATTCAAGCGAGATGCACTTGTCTCAAGAGTGTTTAATCTATTATAAATGCTAATAAGGGCTGAATCAAAGTTATTAGCTGAATCATGTGATGCAAACAACTTCTTTATGGCGTTAAAAGCTTGATCCCCATTACAATGAAGGAAATCTCCCCGCACTACAGCATCCAAGGCATATCTATAGCGAATCATAAGACCAAAATAAAAATTACTAAGGAGCAAACTTAGAGTCATTTGAGGTTCAGCTTTACGATAAGAAGTAAAAATCCTGGACCAAGCATCTTTAAAACTTTCCTCATCCCCTTGTTTAAAAGTAAAAACTAATTCCTCAGATGAAGAAGTAACAGGTACAGAGCTAGACATGATAACAAAAGTAAACTAAATGCAAGTAACTAATTTTTTTGTATTTTTGATATAGAGAACAAGACAGTAAATAAAGTAAAACTAGCAACTAATTTTTTATGTTTTGTTTAAGTGCAGCAAACAAAGTAGCAAATAAAATAAAGCAAGACAAAAACAAAGTAAAGAGATTGGGAAGTGGAGACTCCCCTTGCAGCGTGTCTTGATCTCCCCAGCAACGGCGCCGTAAAACAGTGCTTGATGCGCGTAGATGTACACGTCCGTTGGGAACCCCAAGAGGAAGGTATGATGCGCACAATGGCAAGTTTTCCCTCGAAAGAAACCAAGGTTTAATCGAACCAGGAGGAGCCAAGAAGCACGTTGAAGTTTGATGGTGGCGAAATGTGATGCGGCGCAACACCAGGGATTCCGGCGCCAACGTGGAACCCGCACAACACAACCAAATACTTTGCCCCAACGAAACAATGGAGGTTGTCAATCTCACCGGCTTGCTGTAACAAAGGATTAACCGTATTGTGTGGAAGATGATTGTTTGCGAAGAAAACAAGTAAAGAACAATTGCGTAGATTGTATGCGATGTAAAGAATAGGACCGGGGTCCACAGCTCACTAGAGGTGTCTCTCCCATAAGATTAAAGCATGTTGGGTGAACAAATTACAGTCGGGCAATTGACAAATAGAGAAGGCATAACAATGCACATACATGATATGATAAATATAGTGAGATTTAATCAGCGCATTACGACAAAGTACATAGACCGCCATCCAGCATGCATCTATGCCTAAAAAGTCCACCTTCGGGTTATCATCCGAACCCCTTCCAGTATTAAGTTGCAAGCAACAGACAATTGCATTAAGTATGGTGCGTAATGTAATCAACAACTACATCCTTAGACATAGCATCAATGTTTTATCCCTAGTGGCAACAAGACATCCACAACCTTAGAACTTTCCATCATCGTCCGGATTTAATGGAGGCATGAACCCACTATCGAGCATAAATACTCCCTCTTGGAGTTAAGAGCAAAAACTTGGCCGCAGCCTCTACTAATAACGGAGAGCATGCAAGATCATAAACAACACATGGGTAATAGATTGATAATCACCATAACATAGTATTCTCTATCCATCGGATCCCGACAAACACAACATATAGTATTACGGATAGATGATCTTGATCATGTTAGGCAGCTCACAAGATCCAACAATGAAGCACAATTAGGAGAAGACGACCATCTAGCTACTGCTATGGACCCATAGTCCAGGGGTGAACTACTCACTCATCACTCCGGAGGCGATCATGGCGATGAAGAGTCCTCCGGGAGATGATTCCCCTCTCCGGCAGGGTGCCGGAGGCGATCTCCTGAATCCCCCGAGATGGGATTGGCGGCGGCAGCGTCTCTGGAAGGTTTTCCGTATCGTGGCTCTCGGTACAGAGGGTTTCGCGATGAAGACTTTAAGTAGGCGGAAGGGCAACACGGGGGGCCACACGAGGGCCCCACACACTAGGGCCGCGCGGGCCCAAGCCTGGCCGCGCCGCCCTAGCTAGTGTGGCGGCGCCTCGTGGCCCCACTTCCTTTCCCCTTCGGTCTTCTGGAAGCTTCGTGCAAAAATAGGACCCTGGGCGTTGATTTCGTCCAATTCCGAGAATATTTCCTTACTAGGATTTCTGAAACCAAAAACAGCAGTAAAACAAGAATCGGCTCTTCGGCATCTTGTTAGTAGGTTAGTGCCGGAAAATGCGTAAATACGACATATAATGTGTATAAAACATGTAGATATCATCAATAATGTAGCATGGAACATAAGAAATTATCGATACGTCGGAGACGTATCCAACCACCGCACCATTAACGGTAAGTGCGCCGGCCCTGTAGAAGAAGAAGTGTAGTGTAGATTCCGATTACTCAAATTAGATTGCATGGGTGCAGCCGAAAGCATGTCACACGGTTCACCGCACTTTACTGGTAGTTCTCCGAGTAGCCCGGATCCCAGTACGACAGAACCAATCTGCCCGGATCCCATAGCATATGTACCACCATATGTTTTCGACATCAGGTTAGCTCAACCATTTTCCGCATCTTCCAGCACCGCTCCGGGCCGGATTCCTTCCCTCAAAGAGCTTCAAGGAGAACTCGAGGGTCAAGCCAGAATGGCAGCCAAAGTGCAAGAGGCTGAAAACAAGAGGGCTTCCAAGGCTCGGATCCGTGAAGGAGAACGGGGTCAATGGTGGCCCTGTGAAACCACCGACGTGGAGCTTAGAGAGCTCCAGAACGAGGGTATGATCTCCGCCCATTGGAGCTTCATACGCGACACCGACATCCCCAAGCCCGGAGCCGGCGAAGTAGTTATGACCAAAGCTTGGGTGGAGCGCGGATTGTCGCTCCCCTGCTCGGAGTTTTTCCTCTCCATCCTCAGCACGTACAGGCTCCAAACCCACAACATCTCCCAAACTCATACCTCCTCCTCTCCAACTTTGCAACACTTTGCGAAGGGCATCTTGGGATCCGACCGGATGTCAAGCTATGGCAATTTTTCTTCCGAGTGAAGAAGGAGACGAAGGACAAAGCAATGGTGAACTGTGGGAGCATGACGTTCATGCTCCGACCTGGCCGCATGTATCCACCACATGACTCGCATGAATCCGTCCGGTACTGGAACGCCGGATGGTTCTATGAGAAGAACGCTTCAGTTCCGGACGTCCATGAAGGACTGGCCAAGTTCGTCAACGAGCCTCCGGAAGAGCTCGCGAGCTAGAGCTTCGTTACCTCACTCGCTCAAACCCCTATTCTGGAGAAGGTGGCGCGGAGAATCTCTTGGTTAGTCCACGATGGGATAACCGGAGCCCAACTGACTCTAAGCTGGTTCACCCGGCGGATCCAGCCACTACGATATAACACGCGGCTAATCTGCGCATATACCGGGGCGGATGACCTGCTCCGAGCTACCCGCCACGACCTTCCGGCTGATACCCTCAAGAGGAGAATCAAGATGCTCGTGAAGATTGGCCGGGGCCAACCGGTCCCGGAATTGATCAAGGATATCCACACAAACGACCAGTGTCCTCCGGTAAGCTCTAATTCCTTCGTTACTTCAAACTTCACAAGTTTTTGGATGTTGACTTAACTTATATTCATATTCCCTCCAGCTCGATGCATTGGCGGAGGAAAACTTTCGCACCATACTTCGTGTCCCTGTCAGCGGCGACGCGGCGGAGGAGGTTCCGGATGACGAAGAAGAGGAAGAGGAGCAGGCACCCCGCAAGGCAGCCCCTCGTCCTTCGAAGCGTCCCCGCGCCAAAGCTTCCGGCTCTGAAGCCGGAGCCAGCGGCGAGGCCTCCGCCAAGAAGCCCAAGACCGTAAAGCCACCTTCGCTGAACTCAAAAAAAGCGGAGCGTGAACGCCTGAAGATGCTTGCGACAGCAGGCAAACGCTCGCGCCCCATCATTCCCGGCGCCCCGTAAGTTTCCGAGTATGGTGCATCTTTGTTTTGATAACATTATTCCTTATATGATTCCTTTCACTTGTTTGCAGAAATCCGAGTACCACCGCCACCCGAACCACCAGCCAAGAACCCATCACGAAATACATGAAAAAGTCTCCGGCTGTTGGTCCCCCTACTCCAGCTCCGCCAAGCACCTCCCACACTGCTCCTCAGCCATCTCCCCCTCAAGCTGATCAATCTCCCCCTCCTGCTGCAAACACTCCACCGGAGATAATTCCGGTTAGCATCGAAAAAGTGGGCGGAGAAGATCCTAAGGCCAAGGGCCCTGCCCAAGACGAAGCAGAAGTACAAGGCCAAGGAGAGGCTGAAGTCACTTCTTCCGAGAAAGCCGAAGCCGGGGCTGGCGATGTCGTCGTATTTCCGAAGAACTTTGGAGATCCGGCTGACCTCACTTCCACCCCAAGGCATACGCGACTAAGTTTTTCAACAAACTTACTGAGGCGGAGAAGTGGGAGCTTGAACAAGACTTGCTCAACGCCATGCTGAACAATGCCTGGGGAAGCCTGATGCCGTGACGTCGGAGATTCAGGACTTCAAGAAGGACGTCGGCCAGTTCTTCGACAAACTCATCTGCAAGCAAAAGGTACTCCCCAGTAGCCCCCCCAAGCATGTAGGCGGAAACTAGATACTAGTTAGCGCCTAGATGCTTAGACAAAGGTCACTTCTGAAAGAGATTTTTAAATTGTCGCAGTAGCCCCCAAGCATTATGGCGGAAAGGTTCCGGCAATAATTCTTCAAAGGAAACCACTGTTATAGGCGGAATTTTTACTCCTGCTCTGACTTTATTTTACAGGAACAACAGACGCTGCATTTTGAGCTGCACAAGAACATTGCCCTTTAGCGCCGCGTTACTCTGGGTCAGGCGGAAAATATCCGGACTTTGAAAAATGAAAATGCAGAACTGAACAAACAACTGGCGGATGCCCAAGGTTGGTTTCCGCCCTTTTTTGTCATTAATTCACGTTCCGACCTTGAACTTGTTTTTGACTTATATCATTATAGGCGCATCCTCTTCCCTTGCCACAACCTCCTCAGAACTTGAGAACCTGCGCTCCTCGTACCAAGAATTGGAGACAAAACTGATGGAGGCGGAACAAAAGAGGGAGTAGGCCGAGAAACAGCTGGCGGAGAAAAACTCCGAGCTGACCAAGGAAAAGGGCGAATTCTTGTTGAAGAGAAATGCTGACAGCGAGACCATCAAGAGGCAGCAGAAAGAGCTCAATGGACTCCGGAAATATATGGTGACCGCAGAACGTCATTGGGACTTGCTCAACGAACACATCCTGGGTACAAAACCGGAATCCTATCTAGGTGTCTGATTTTTTTGTGATCAATTTGCATGCTTATATCTGATTATCTCGTGCAGAGCCGCTTGGATACCCAGAGAAGCGTCAGAATCTGTTCCCCCGGGACGATCTCCTTCAACTTGCAGGTGATGATTGCAAAGATCTCATCTCCGCCTCCCGGAAGATATGCCACAACTTATCCATCAAGAGGAGCCGCACTTGCGGATTGCGCAAACTTGTTAAAAAGATGGACGTTCTTCCGGAACTGGTGACGGATTTACAAGCATCATCAGCCCGAGGCGCAGCTGCGATGACCTTAACTATGTGCTTGGCGCATAACACGGAGCTTGATCTTGACCGGGTAACCACAGGCGTTCCTCCGGAGGCAGACGTTGGTGCGCTCCTGGATGCAGTGAGTGGTTATGATACCCGTATTGCGCGCAGGATCCGGCATGAAGAATTCTACGACAAGGTCGTTCTTCCTACTGACGAGCCACTTGAAACCGAACTTCAAAAGGAGCGCGACGCGGAAGCCCGACCTGCGGAATCCGGAACCCAGTTCACCTGGACCAGCTCCAAGGATGCTCCCCAAGATGAACCCAAGGACAGCGCTGCAGCCTTGGAGGAGGAAGAAGAGAGTGATGAGGATGTATCGTCTCCGACCGAGGACGCTGAGGAAAGGGATCCAAAGGGCGAAACCTCTCCGGCTAAGGAGGATTGAACACTTTATTCCTACGGGAAAAGACAATGCATCATTTTGGCCCCAGCGAGGGTTTGTAATATAACTTAAATTCTTAAGTAGCTAGGGACGAAACACGTATGCATGGGCGGGGAAAACTTATCCTGCTATCCATTATATTATTTGCATGTTTCGTTTGTTAAAAGCAAGTGCTGGCTTATTAATTTTCCGGCTTGCTCATCTGACCTTCCACGAGCCGGAGGACCTTTGGCCGGAAATGCTCGCTTGCGGCGACGAAGCCCAATGGCGTTCGTCCATAACCGCGGAAACAATCCCCCAGCCTAGGTGCCGGAAATCGCTACCAGGAATCCATGAGGTCGCAACGGAGAACTTTTCCACCAGAAAACTTAAGCTTACGTCCTAAAGGACGATTTTGAAAATCACAACTTTCATACACGCATAGGCGGAAAGATCCAGCTCTGCGGTTTTAGTAGGAAAGCATACACGATCCAAAAATGAAAAATTAAAGGAGGTAAAAGACTCTAAGAGTGAACCAAAAGCTTTATTTCATTGATCATGTATCATATATATTACAAGGCATGTAATGCGTAAATGCTAAGTGTGGAAAGGACGTAGCTGTGCTATATTCCAAGGACGATATGTTTCATCATATATGTCACCCGGATCCTCTCGTTTTCGTTTCCGGTACCAGTTGGCAGGTCTGTCATTTAGTTCCCGAAAATCAACAAGGTAGTAAGATCCGTTGTGTAGCACTTTGCTAATGACAAAAGGTCCTTCCCATGGAGATTGCAACTTGTGATCTTTCACCTGGCGAAGGCGAAGGACTAAGTCTCCGACCATGAACGAGCGGTTCCGAAATCGACGGCTGTGATAGCGTCGGAGTTTCTGCTGGTAGATGGTGGAGCGTTGGTCAGCTAAATTCTGAGCTTCTTCGATCAGGTCCACAGATAGCTGTCGATCCTCATCAACAGTTTCTTCATCATAGGCGGAAACTCGCGGTGAATCATGGATGATGTCAGTGGGGAGCACAACTTCGGATCCGTATACCAGGAAGAACGGAGTAAATCCGGTTGACCTGTTAGGGGTAGTTCGCAAACTCCACAGAACAGTGTATAGTTCATCAGCCCAAGCTCCGGCTGCGTGTTGCAGCGGTTCTTCAAGGCGAGGTTTGATTCCGGCTAGTATAAGACCATTGGCTCGTTCGAGCTGACCATTGGATTGTGGATGGGCCACAGATGCAAGGTCAATCCGGATCCCAACTTCATTGCAATAATCCTTGAGTTCTCCTTGCGCAAAGTTTGTGCCATTATCTGTGATTATGCTGTGTGGGATGCCGAATCTCGTAACGAGGCTGCAAACAAATTTTAGTGTCGTAGCACCGTCGGCTTTTCTCACTGGCTTTGCCTCGATCCACTTACTGAACTTGTCAATAGCGACCAGGAGGTATTCATGACCACCAGGAGAAGATTTCTTCAATTTACTAACCATATCGAGCCCCCAGACCACAAACGGCCAGGTGATAGGTATGGTCTTCAGCTCTTGGGCTGGAGCGTTTGGTTGAGTAGCGTAGTACTGACAACCTCGGCAAGTTTTCACCAGCTTCTCAGCGTCTTCTTTAGCTGTTAGCCAGTAAAATCCTGACCGAAAAGCTTTTGCAACGAGGGACCTGGGGGCGGCATGATGCCCGCAATCCCCTGCGTGGATCTCTCGGAGGATTTCAATGCCATCTTGATTGGAGACGCATTTGAGAAATACCCCGTTTGCACTTCGTTTGTAGAGCTGTCCATCAACAATTGTGTAGGATCTTGCTCACCTGATGATCTGTCGTGCGTGGACCTCGTCCTCCGGCAACTTTCGATCAATGAGGTAATCCAGGAACGGCTGAGTCCAGGCCGGAATGACTGCCATCACTTCCTTAGCCGGAGAAACTGCCAGATCAGGATTTTCCGGGTTTGCGCCCTTCACTGAGGGTATCCGTAGATGCTCAAGGAAAATGCCAGGCGGAATTGGTTTCCTGCCGGATCCGAGCTTGGACAGCATATCTGCCGCTGTGTTGTCGTCTCTCCTGACGTACTTGACTTCGTATCCGAGGAAGCATTTGGCGATCTCGTCAACTTCGTCTCTGTAAGCCGCCATGACGGAGTTTCTGGCGTTCCAGGTTCCGGCTACTTGTTGTGCCACCAGGTCGGAATCTCCGCAACATATGATGTGCTTGATCCCAATCTCCTTAGCGATGCGCAGACCGTGTAGTAGAGCCTCGTATTCCGCCATATTGTTGGTAGGTTCGAAGTGAATCTGCAGAACGTACTGCAGTTCTTCTCCGGTAGGTGACTTCAGGGTAACTCCAGCCCCCGAGCCTTGATGTTGCTTGGATCCATCGAAGTGCATGACCCAAGCTTCAGGTTCCGGTACAGGTGTACCTTCCGGCGCTTCAGTCCAATCTGCGATAAAATCCGCTAAGACTTGAGACTTAATTGCAGTTCTGGCTTCGTAGTTGATGTCAAAGGCAGATAATTCAATGCCCCATTTTGCTACACGCTCTGTTGCGTCGGAGTTGTTGATGATAGTTTCCAGTGGAGCCTTGCTCACCACTGTCATGGGGTGCTCCTGGAAGTAGTGTCTCAGCTTCCGGCTACCTAGGAATACTCCATAAGCTAGCTTCTGAAAGTGAGGATATCTTTGTTTGGATTCCGTTAAGACTTCGCTAATGTAATAGACGGGCCTTTGGACTCCATGCTCATGTACTTCTTCCTGTCGCACTACCACGATTACGATACTGATTACCTTGTTGGTTGCTGCCATATAGAGGAGCATAGGCTCTGACTCAGATGGAGCTGCCAATATGGGTGGTGAGGAGAGTATGTTCTTCAATCTCTGAAGTGCTTCGTCTGCTGCTTCGTCCCAGACAAATTTGTCCGTTTTCTTCAGCAGCTTGTATAGAGGTAGGGCCTTCTCACCAAGACGGCTAACAAATCTACTGATTGCTGCGATGCAACCAGTTAATCGTTGCACATCTTTGAGACAAGTTGGCCTCTTGATGTTCAGGATAGCCTTGATTTTTTCCGGGTTAACCTCAATGCCCCTGTGGGAAACAATGAAGCCAAGGAGTTTTCCGGCTGGCACGCCAAAGACGCACTTCAGCGGATTTAACATCATCTTGTACCTTCGGAGATTATCGAAGGTTTCCTTGAGGTTGCTGATCAAGTCGGATCCCTTTCGGGTCATGACCGCGCTGTCGTCGACGTAAGCGTGCACGTTCCGGCCAATCTGGTCCTTCAGGCACCGCTGCATCGTACGTTGGTATGTGGCACCTGCGTTTTTCAAGCCAAAAGGCATGGTAACGTAGCAGTATGTGCCAAAAGGTGTGATGAAAGAGGTCGCCTTTTGGTCAGACTCCTTCATCCGGATCTGATGATACCCGGAATATGCGTCAAGAAAACACAGAAGTTCCGCCCCTGCCGTCGAATCAATGACTTGGTCAATGCGCGGCAAGGGGAACGGATCCTTCGGACAATGCTTATTCAAGCCGGAGTAATCGATGCACATTCTTAGTATTTCAGAATTCTTTTTGGGTACAAGGACGGGGTTTGCGACCCAATCAGTATGGATAACTTCTACTACAAAACCTGCCTCTAGTAAATTTGCTAATTCCATTCCTATGGCGCGGCGCTTCTTATCTGCAAAGCGTCACATAGCTTGCTTCACCGGTTTTGCACCCGGATTTATGTTGAGGTAGTGCTCGGCGAGTTCCCTTGGTACTCCGGACATGTCAGAAGGTTGCCATGCGAAGATATCCATGTTAGCTCGGAGGAACTCGACGAGCGCGCTTTCCTATTTGGGGTCCATGTTGGCTCCGACTGAAACCTGCTTGGAGCTGTCGCCTTCAACGAGGTCATGCTTCTTGGTTTCTATCGCAGCCTTGAACGAGGTCTTCTGTTCGGAGATCTGCTTCTTGGTGGTCTGCATCTCAGTCGGATCCACCGCGGCTCTGTAGCCTTGCAGCTCTTCTCCAGATATGACGGATTCTGCAAAGGCGGCCTCGCCCTCCTCGCAGTCCCTAGCTTTCTTGTAGTCTCCGGACACGGTGATCATGCCGTTAGGACCCGGAATCTTGAGCTTGTTGTAGATGTAGCATGCCCTGGCGTGGAACTTGTGGTAGGTGGGTCTGCCGAAGATTACATGGTAGGAGCTCTTGAAGGGCACTACTTCAAACGTGATCATCTCTTCGCGGTAATTGTTAACATCGCCGAAGGCCACGGGAAGTTTGATGCTGCCCAGGGAGTTTGCCTTCTTACCCGGAACCACACCATGGAATTCAGTGGTGCTGTGCTTGAGCTGTTCCTTGGTGAGGTTCATCCTCTCCAGAGTCTCCAGGTACATGATGTTCAGGCTAGCTCCGCCATCCATAAGGAACTTGGAGAAGTCAAACCTGTCTATGCGGGGAATTACAACCAGAGCGTAGCACTCTTTGGGAATGACGGCCGGGTGATCCGACCTGTCAAAGGTACAGGCTTTCTCCGACCACTTGACATACTGCGGCACAGCCGGAACTGTTGCGTTCAAGAGCCGGAGCTCCGATTTCTTGGCACGTACTGTTGGGGTTCCGAGGAAGGTGTGGAAGGCTCCGACACTCTTTTTCCCAAAAGGGTTGGACTTGTTAGTTGCGGTACCCTCTTTGGGATCCGACGAAGCGTCATCTGTCCATTGCCTCTGAACTGTCCTCTTCTTTGTCCTTGTTCTTGCCCTTTGATACGTCCAATTTGCATCACTATTTTATATCATAATTTGCTGTTATTTATTGATATATTTCATGTTTGGACATAATACTTATGTTATTTCATCTATTTTGCATGTTTCATCATTATTGGAAGATCGCGCACCAGAGCCAGGATTCTGCTGGAAAAAGCATCGTGAGAACGCAATATTTTGGAAGATCAACAATTGACGGAAATTACACGAAAACTCCTATTTTTCCAGATGATGGAGGGAGCCAGAAGGGGGAGAAGAGGGGAACCGAGGTGGGCCCACCCCATAGGCCGGCGCGGCCCAAGGCCTGGCCGCGCCGCCCTATGAGGAGGGGGCCCACAGCTCCTCTCGCCTCCTTTTCTTCGCGTATGCCTTCGTCCCGAAAACCTAAGCCACAGAGGGTACCTTACGAAGAGTTACAGCCGCCTCTGCGGGGCGGAGAACACCAGAGAAAAGAGCTCTCCGGCGGGCAGTAATCCGCCGGGGAAATTCCCTCCCGGAGGGGGAAATCGACGCCATCGCCATCGTCATCGAGCTGGACATCATCTCCATCATCATCATCATCATCTCCACCATCTACACCGCCATCACCACCGCTGCACCTCGTCACCGTTGTAACGATTTGGGTTGGATCTTGATTGTTTGATAGGAGAAACTCTCCCGGTGTTGATTTCTACTTGTTATTGATGCTATTTAGTGAAACCATTGAACCAAGGTTTATGTTCAGATTGTTATTCATCATCATATCACCTCTGATTGTATTCCATATGATGTCTCGTGAGTAGTTCGTTTAGTTCTTGAGGACATGGGTGAAGTCTAAATGTTAGTAGTGAACTATGGTTGAGTAATATTCAATGTTATGATATTTAAGTTGTGGTGTCATTCTTCTAGTGGTGTCGTGTGAACGTCGACTACACGATACTTCACCATTTATGGGCCTAGGGGAATGCATCTTGTATTCGATTGCTAATTGCGGGGTTGCCGGAGTGACAGAAACCTGAGCCCCCGTTGGTATATCGATGCAAGAGGGATCGCAGGATCTCAGAGTTTAAGGCTGTGGTTAGATTTATCTTAATTACTTTCTTGTAGTTGCGGATGCTTGCAAGGGGTAATATCACAAGTATGTATTAGTCCTAGGAAGGGCGGTGCATTAGCATAGGTTCACCCACACAACACTTATCAAAACAATGAAGATTAATTAGCTGTATGAAGCGAAAGCACTAGACTAAATTCCCGTGTGTCCTCAAGAACGTTTGGTCATTATAAGTAAACAAACCGGCTTGTCCTTTGTGCTAAAAAGGATTGGGCCACTTGCTGCAATTATTTCTCTCGCATTTTACTTACTCGTACTTAATTCATCTGTTACATCAAAACCCCTTGAATACTTGTCTGTGAGCATTTACAGCGAATCCTTCATCGAAACTGCTTGTCAACACCTTCTGCTCCTCGTTGGGATCGACATTCTTACTTATCGAAGATACTACGATACACCCCCTATACTTGTGGGTCATCAAGACTATTTTCTGGTGCCGTTGCCGGGGAGTGAAGCGCTATTGGTAAGTGGAATTGGTAAGGAAAACCTTTACTGTTTGTGCTGATTTTATTTCGCTCGTCGCTATAAGTCATTATGGAGAGATCTTCTCTTCAATTTCTATTTGGGAAATCTACTACTACCGCAACGGTAGTGGATGAAGCGCCAGGTGAGGAAGTAATACCGTATAAAATACCTATGAAAATTATTGAACGTGTTATGGATAACCGCTATGAAGGGGATGGAACTGTTCATCCCGGTGATCATTTACTCGTTTTTACATGAATTATGCGGGTTATTCAAATGTGCAGGTATTACTATGGATGAAGTTAGAAAGAAACTATTCTCTATATCGCTGTCTAGTAAAGCGGCGCACTGGTATAAATTGCTGAAGAATAGGGATTCTCTTGATTGGGAGGACATTGTGCCTTTATTTTATTCCAAATTTTATCCTCCAAGTGAAATTCATAAGGATCGGAACCGCATATATAATTTCTGGCCTCATGATGGAGAGAGTATTGCCCAAGCTTGGGGGAGATTGAAGTCTTTAATGCTCAAATGCCCCATTCATGAGCTTCCTGGTAATGTTATTATTGATAATTTCTATGCAAGACTTTCTTTTCAAGACAAGACCTTGCTGGATACTTCTTGTTCTGGATCATTTACACGCAACAAAGAAGAGTTTAAAAGGGACCTTCTTGATCGGATCCGAGGAGAATACCGAAGGATGGGAGAACGACAAAGATAGAGAGTCGGTATAATCTTTGATTATAAATGCATTGAAGCTTTTATGGATACTGATAAATTTCGTATTATGAGTGCTACTTATGGTCTTGATTCCCAAGTTGTTGCAAATCTTTACAAAGCTTTTGCCTCTCATTATGAATTGCCTAAGAAGAATTTTGATAAGTATCATGAACCGTATAAAGATAAAATTGATTCATCTCGTAAACAAATGTGTAGTGATTGAAACCGTTGATCATGTTATTCCCGAAGCTTATATTGAAAAACTCCTTTTCCTGCTAAAATGAAAGAGTACTCGTTATATCTAGTGCGGTTAATAAAAGTGAAAAGAAACCTATAGAACCCGAAGAACAAATTAAGGTTGAACCCGTCGTTGCAATAGTTAAAGATCTTGTGATCGAAAATGTGGAAGATGATCATATTATTTTCTCGTGAAGATGCTTCTAATATTGTTTCGCATCCTAATAAGTCTAGAAAAACTAGTGTTCCTATGCTATCTGTCAGAATTGGGGATCATTGTTATTATGGTTTATGTGATATTGGTGCAAGTATTAGCGCTATTCCTTATGAGCTTTATACGGAGATCATGCATGAAATTGGTTCTTGTGAACTCGAAGATATTGATGTGGTTATTCGGCTAGCTAATAGATAAACTATCTCTCCCATTGGTATTGTTCGAGATGTTGAAGTTCTATGTGGTAAGATTAAATATCCTGCTGACTTTTTGGTACTTGGTTCTCGTCGCTAGTAAGTTTTGTCCTATTATTTTTGGTAGACCTTTTCTAAATACATGTGGAGCTATTATAGATTTCAAGAAAGAGAAAATTGTTACTAAATTTGCTGGTGAATCTTATGAGTTTAACTTCTCTAAATTTGCCAAAACTCCTTATAAAGCTGATTTGCCTAATGAAGATTTTAGAGTTGAACAACATGGCATCTATTGCTCTTGCTCCTAGTAATCCTTTGCAGCAACATTTGGAGAATAGTGAGAGTGAAGTTTTTAGGGAAGAAAGGGATGAGCTTGATGAAATTTTCCTTCGTCAACCTATTCTTAAACATGACTTACCTATTGAAGATTTAGGTGAAACACCATCACCAAAGGAAGATCCGGTATTTGATTTGAAACCATTACCTGATAATCTTAAGTATGCTTATATTGATGAGAAGAAAACATATCCTCGTTATTATTAGTGCTAAGCTTTCAGTATATCGAGGAAGAAAGGTTATTGGAAATATTGAAGAAGCACCGAGGAGCTATTGGCTATACTCTTGATGATTTGAAGGGGATTTCTCCCGCTATTTGCCAACATGCTATTAATATAAAAGATGGTGCAAAACCTGTTGTTGAACATCAGCGTCGTCTAATTCCCAAGATGAAGGATGTGGTAAGAAATGAGGTATTAAAACTTCTTGAAGCAGGTATTATATATCCTATTGCTGATAGTAGATGGGTTAGTCCTGTGCATTGTGTTCCTAAGAAAGGAGGTATAACTGTTGTGCCTAATGACAATGATGAGCTTATTCCTCAAAGAGTAGTTGTAGGGTATAGAATGTGCATTGATTTTAGGAAAGTTAATAAAGTTACTAAGATAGATCATTACCCTTTACCCTTTATTGATCAAATGCTAGAAAGGTTGTCTAAAAATAGTCACTTTTGCTTTCTTGATGGTTATTCTGGGTTTTCACAAATTGCGGTTAAAGCTAAAGATCAAGAGAAAACCACTTTCACTTGTCCTTATGGAACTTATGCTTATAGGCGTATGCCTTTTGGTTTATGTAATGCTCCCGCTTACTTTTCAAAGATGCATGTCTCGCTATTTTTCATGGCTTTTGCGAGAGTATTGTAGAGGTGTTCATGGATGATTTTTCTCGTCTATGGGAATTCTTTTGATAATTGCTTGCGAAACCTCGATAAAGTTTTGCAGAGATGTGAAGAAACTAACCTTGTTCTTAATTGGGAGAAATGCCACTTTATGGTTAATGAAGGAATTGTATTGGGACATAAAATTTCTGAGAGAGGTATTGAAGTTGATAGAGCTAAAGTTGAAGCAATTGAGAAGATGCCCTATCCGAGGGATGTTAAAGGTATTCGTAGTGTTCTTGGTCATGCTTGGTTTTATAGGAGATTTATTAAAGATTTCTCCAAGATTTCAAAGCCTCTTACTAATCTTCTTCAAAAGATGTACCTTTTGTTTTTGATGATGATTGTAAGGAAGCTTTTGAAACTCTAAAGAAAGCCTTAACAACTGCTCCTGTAGTTGAACCTCCCGATTGGAATTTGCCTTTTGAAATTATGTGTGATGCTAGTGATTTTGCTGTAGGCGCTGTTCTTGGACAGCGAGTAGATAAAAAAATTAAATGTTATTCATTATGCTAGTAAGACTCTTGATGCTGCTCAAAGAAATTATGCTACAACTGAAAAGGAATTGTTAGCTGTAGTCTTTGCTTGTGACAAGTTTAGATCCTATATTGTTGATTCAAAAGTCACGATTCATACTGATCATGCCGCAATTAGATACCTTATGACAAAGAAAGATGCTAAGCCAAGGCTTATTAGATGGGTACTTCTTTTGCAAGAATTTGATTTACATATTATAGATAGGAAAGGTGCTGATAATCCTGTTGCTGATAATTTGTGTAGATTGGAAAATATTGCTTATGATCATGTTCCTGTTAATGATAGTTTTCCAAATGAACAATTGGCTATAATAAAGGTGAACTCGCGAGATAGCCCTTGGTATGCCGATTATGCTAACTTTATTGTATCCAAGTACTTGCCTCCAACCTTTTCAGCTCAGCAAAGGAGGAAATTCTTTTATGACTTGAGGCATTATTTTTGGGATGACCCACACTTATATAAAGAAGGAGTAGATGGTATTATGCGAAGATGTGTTCCTGAATATGAACAACAGGAGATATTGAGTAAATGTCATGGTAGTGTTTATGGAGGACATCACGCTGGAGATACAACCGCACAAAAGGTTCTACAATCAGGTTTTTATTGGCCAACTCTCTTCAAAGATGCAAGGAAGTTTATTTTATCTTGTGATGAATGTCAAAGGGTTGGTAACATCTCCAGACGCAATGAAATGCCTATGAATTATACTCTTGTTATTGAACCATTCGATTGTTGGGGATTTGACTTCATGGGTCCTTTCCCTTCTTCAGAAGGTAACACTCATATACTTGTCGCTGTTGATTATGTTACTAAATGGGTAGAAGCTATACCCACAAAAAGTGCTGATGGTGAGACCTCTTTAAAAATGCTTTTAGATATTATTTTTCCTAGATTTGGAGTACCTAGATATATTATGACTGATGGAGGTTCTCATTTTATTCATGGAGGTTTTAGAAAAACTCTTGCTAAATATGGTATTAATCATAGAATTGCTTCAGCTTATCACCCTCAAACTAGTGGTCAAGTAGAATTATCAAATAGAGAGATTAAATCTATTTTGGGAAAGACTGTTAATAAATCTAGAAAGAATTGGGCTAGCAAATTGAAGGAAGCACTATGGGCTTATAGAACTGCTTATAAAAATCCTATGGGAATGTCACCATATAAAATGGTTTATGGAAAAGCTTGTCATTTACCTTTAGAACTAGAGCACAAAGCTTATTGGGCTGTAAGAGAACTTAATAAAGATTTTAAACTTGCCGGTAAGAAGAGGTTGCTACAATTGAGTTCTTTAGATGAATGGAGAAGTGAGCCTTATGAAAATGCTAAACTCTTTAAGGAAAAAGTTAAGAAATGGCATGATAGAAGAATTATCAAAAGAGAATTTAATGTTGGGGACAAAGTCCTATTGTATCGGTCTCGTCTTAGATTCTTTGCAGGGAAATTACTCTCAAAATGGGAAGGACCATATGTTATTGAGGAAGTATACCGTTCGTGAGCAATAAAAATTAGCTCTTTGGAAGGTAACGCCACACAAGTAGTGAATGGACAAAGACTCAAGCATTATATTTCGGAGATTCTTATAATGAAGATATTGATATTATCCAAGTGATAACTCCGGAAGCTTTCATCAAAGATCAAATTGATAGTTCTGCAGAGTCCGACTTTGAATAGGTAACAGTTTTAGTAATAAAAAGTCCGCGTTTAGCTTTCCGAACAATATTTCTGCTGTTTTTGGAAAATATGAAAAATTACGAGATCGAAACGGAGTGGAGGAGACGCACGAGGGCGTGCCCCCATAGGCCGGCGCAGGCCCCAGCCTGGTCGCGCCGCCCTATGAGGACACCGCCTCGTTTTCCCCCTCTGACTCTTGTTCGATCTGGAACCTTCCTTTTGTTATAAAAATATTTGCTATATAATCCCCCGGACCCCTGGAGGTCCGTATATCGTTTTCTCGTCGTGTTTTGTTTCGAGCTGTTTTCTGCCAGGATCTGTTTTGATCTAGAAGCGCCATGGTCTCCAACAACAAGGACAAGGGACCTTTGGAGGAAGATATTCAAGACCCGGAACTGAAGGAAGAAGTCGCGAGTGAGGATGAGGAAGAAGTGGAGGAGGTTCCGCGAGTACACCAGCGTGCCACCATTGCAAGCATCGGCGTGATATCAAATCCATCCAACACCAAGAGGAGTGCACGAATCGCTACCGGAGGAGCAGTTCCACGTCGCTTCTTAGCTCCAAGGACATCTTCTCCAAGCAATTACCACCCTTTCCGCAATCTAATCTACGATCGTCAAACTGAAAGGACCCCCAAGGTAGTGTTGCCAAGTGGTTGGGATATAGATCGTTCTAACATTGCAGGAGGGATGAAATCTGAAGCTGAAGGATGGGGAAACAACTCTAGGAGTTGGGACTCGCCACCCGACATGATTATGAGCCGCGTTGAGCACAACTCAGTAGCTGATTCGCAACCTCACCTATGAGATTGAGGATTTAAAGGAGCTTGTTAAGAAGCTTGTCGAGAAGAATCCATCACCATCACCACCGAAGGAGTAATTCATCATCGGTATTGGCATCCCCTTGGTTTGTTCCAAGCTTGGCGGAGTGCCGCGGTATCACATCATCACTACCTTTATCTTTTACTATCAAGTAGTGTCATATCATGAGTAGGGAAGTTATCATATGGAATAGTTTGCAATGTGGAAGTATCTCTCTTAGTTGGTTATCTATGTATCCGTTGGTGTGAGGTATCGTTATGGAATATTAATGAGAAGTCTTATCATTTACTTTTTGCACACCTTATTTTAGTTTGCAATCTCTATTATATGATCACTCTTGACATTAGTATTGATATCACTTTGGGAGCATCAAGTAAATCTATTTGGTTTTGGCAAATTTAGCATTGGTCAATAGCAACAACATCTTGATGTTTAATTAGAAGAGAGAAATACATTTAGATATATTACTCTATTATCTCTATGTTAATGAGTTTAGTATTCTGAAGTTAAAATTGCTTGTGCTTATGAGAAAGATGCATGATTGTTTCTATCATATGTATATTTGTTTGTTTCCCTCAACCTTTATGCTTGCTATCAAACCTTGCTAGCCAAAAACCTGTATTGAGAGGGAATGCTTCTCATACATCCGTAACCTTAGACCAAACCCATGCCATTTGTGTCCACCATATCTACCTACTATGTGGTATTTTGCGCCACTCCAAGTAAATACTTCATGTGCTACCTTTAAATAATTCAAACTATACTACTCCTTATTTGTGTCAATGTTTTATAGCTCATGAGGAAGTATGTGGTGTTTTATCTTTCAATCTTGTTGGGCGGACTTTCTCCAATGGACTAGTGGCACATCCGCTTATCCAATAATTTTGCAATAAGATCTGACAACGGGGTTCCCAGCCCCAGTTAATAACCTTCATTAATAATTCTCTTCACATGTTTTGCCCTGATTTATCAGTAAGCAACTTAATTTTGCAATAGACACTCCTCCATGGTATGTGAATGTTGGAAGGCACCCGAGGATTCGGTTAGCCATGGATTGAGAAAGCCAAGGTTGGGGGAAGTGTCATCCATAATAAAACTAAAATACATGTGTAAACAAAAGAGAAGGGGGATGATCTACCTTGCTGGTAGAGATGCCGTCCCTCATGGGAGCCGCTCTTGGAAGGTTCGTTTGGCAAGGGGGTTAGAGTGCCCGCTACCATTCGTTGACAACAACAAACACCGCTCAAAATCTTACTTTTATGCTCTTTATATGATTTGAAAACTTGAAAAGCTCTAGCACATGATTTAATCCCTGCTTCCCTCTGCGAAGGGCCTGTCTTTTTACTTTTATGTTGAGTCAGTAAACCTATTTCCCTCTGTCTTAAGCAAGCAATTGAGTTGTTGTGAACCAACCATTTATGCTATGATTGAGCTAATCATGTCCTTTATACTTTCTTGTCCAGTACAAATTTTATCTGAATGAATATGACTTTGAAAGTTATCAATGATTATGAGAAGATTGTATGATTGAGAATGAAAGCCCTGCTATATAAATTCTAATATGAAAGCTTTGCTTATTAAATAAGAACAATCCGTTAGTAGTTCTCTGACCAAGAACAAAGTTTGCCATAACCATCTATGATTTCCTATGCACCTTTACTTGTGATTTCTCTTTACTTATTTCAAGTTGAGTTATATGAAGAGAATATGTATTAGAATATCTTGTGTGAATCAATATGATGCTTCTTGTCCATGTTTTATTTATCGACTCTTCACTCCATAAACATGTGGTCTTGTTTATTGAGCTCAGTTTCGCTTGGGGACAAGCGAGGTCTAAGCTTGGGGGGAGTTGATACGTCCAATTTGCATCACTATTTTATATCATAATTTGCTGTTATTTATTGATATATTTCATGTTTGGACATAATACTTATGTTATTTCATCTATTTTGCATGTTTCATCATTATTGGAGGATCGCGCACCGGAGCCAGGATTCTGCTGGAAAAAGCATCATCAGAACGCAATATTTCGGAAGATCAACAATTGACGGGAATTACACGAAAAATCCTATTTTTCCAGATGACGGAGGGAGCCAGAAGGGGGAGAAGAGGGGACCCGAGGTGGGCCCACCCCATAGGCCGGCGCGGCCCAAGGCCTGGTGACATAGGCATCCCCAATGGGCCTGCCAAAGATGGTACCCGGGATTTACTCAAGGCCCAAGACTCGAAGAATAAGAAGATTCGGAAGTCCATTTAGTATTAAGGAAAGATAGTTTGTATTAGGAAGAGTCTTGTAATCTCACGGGTTGAGTACAAAACCCTCCCGAACTCTGTAACTTGTGTATTACGAAACCCTTGGCTCCACCTCCTATATAAGGGGGAGTCGAGGGACAAAGAGAGGATCGAATCTACTGTCAACATAACCCTTCATAATCGTCGAGTACTTTTCGCCTGAACCTTCGAGATCTACTTGCCCTCTACTTCTAACAAAAACCTAGTCTACAACCTGTAGGCATTGACAAGTTAATCCTTTGTCAATTGGCGCCGTCTGTGGGAACTAGAGGTTGCAAGGAGCTGATCTCGATGGCACGTTCAAGATCGTCGACTTCGTCGGTGGCAAGCAAGGCGACGGATCGAGGTAACAAGGGAAAAACTGATCTAGTCAATTTTATTCCTCACCCGCCCTCCCGTATGGATGCATGTGCCTACCTGGAGGAGCCCATCATCATGACGTTCGGAGAATTCCGATTTGGCGTCAACAAGGAAGGATCCTACCGTATCGAAGTTCCGATCTCGTCGGAATTTTCAGCGATCGATTCTAGCTTTTCGTCGAGTGACGAGGAGTTTTCGTCGCCACGCTTCGTCGACAGCAAGGCAAGCGCAAGGCTCACAAAGATCTTCAGCAACACATCCTTCGAGTCGCCTGCGGACTCTTTTATAAGCAGCGACTCCGACAGCGTCGACAGCTTCAACTTCATCGACAAATCTGCTGCCATCGGAAAGGTCTTCACCACTCAATATGATGGTGTCACCAATCCTGACAAAAATCAATACGCAAAATATCATCAGATTTATGCAATAGAAGAGGCAGGCCGATCAGAACCAGAAACATCAGAGGCTTTCGACGATTTGGGAAATCCATACGTTGATCCCGCTGATCTCAGACACGGTCTAGGCACTAAATACGTCGGGTCCACGCCTCGAGAAAGAATACAACTCCCGCAAGCAGCGTGGGATAGGGCTGCAAGAGCCATGGATGGTTCAGAACCAATGACCACCACTGCTACTGTACAAGAGCTACAAGCATATCAATATAGACTCGCTCGAGTAAGTAGAGAGCTGGAAAAACAGACAGCATCCTTGAATAGGAGAAAAGAGGCAGCTTCCGCGTCCAGCAGGCGTCGAGCAGAGCTCAGTCGACAATCAGAAACTTCGGCGGATAGCCATAGAGAGGCTCGAAGGAGAGCAAGATCTCGGCTGCAAAACATACCCGAAGAAGAGAGAGGAAATCTAATTCAAAATCTCGACATGTCCTTCATGACGATTGATGAAAGGGGAAATATCATCCCAAAAACACCAGAAGCAGGTACATGGCAACACAAGCTTACATCCTCGCGTCTAGACCACCTCCTGGGGACCCGAGGGAACCATTGTTCAATATGGCAATGGCTGGAGTAGGAGTAATGGGAACAGCGTTTGCAGCTACACCTCCCGAAGGAAATCCCAGGCAAAATAGTCCACGACCCACTGCAGTAGTTCAAGACCCACCAAGAACAAGTGGAGCAAGAGACACAGCAGTCCAAGTAAGGGTGGACAGAGCACGACAAGAAAGAAGGGAGCGTCAGCACTCACCGGAAGTTGCCGACGAAGATATGTGTGGGCTCCCGTGCTTTACGAGAAGAGTTCGCAAAACTCGAGTACCAAAAGGATTCAAGTTACCCGAGAATTTCAAAAAATTCGACGGCCTGCAGGATCCCGAGGATTGGCTCGTGGATTACCTCGAGATGGTGAAGCTGGTAGGAGGAACCAGAGCAACAGCTATGCAAAGTATCCAAGTTCACTTAAGTGGTGCCGCAAGATCTTGGATCAAGAAACGTCCCCCAGGCTCCATCGACAGCTGGGATAATTTCGAAGATATCTTCGTAAGAAACTTCCGATCCACCTGCAAAGAACCTGCGTCATTGGAAGAGCTGAGAGCCTGTCGACAGAAACATGACGAGTCGATGAGAAAATACATACAGCGGTGGAACATTATAAAAAACTCGGCAGAAGATATATCTGACGAGCGAGCAATAGATGTGTTCGTGGCAGGAATTCGGCGAGGAGATTTCGTCGAGGACTTGGGGAGAACTAACCCTAAGACCATATCAGCACTCATGGAGATAGCCAATAAATGGGCAGATGGAGAAGACGCAATATACAATAAGAGACACAGGTCGCCAGAGGAGGATCGTGGTCGAAATTATCAAAATAGAAGGCGATTTTCTCGCCAGTTCTACAATAACGATGCTCCTGGCCACATATCGGCTGGTTTTCGAGGAAATCCTGGAGGAAACAGTCGAGATGACTATCAAAGGAGTAACGAGCATCAGGGCGACAATAGAGGCGATTCTCGCGGCAACAGACAAAATAGTGGACCAAGGTTTCAAAGACCTTATGTGTCCCCCGAAGAGATGATGAACGGTCCGTGTCAAATGCATTTTTATCTTGACAATAACGGAAAGAGGCAGTCGAGGCATCTTCGTGAAAGACTGCCGAAATTTTCAGGCAATGTTGCGAGCTGCAGGAATCGCAAATGGCCAAGCCACAAATAGAAACCCCCAGGGGCCAAGGAGCGAGATCCACCTTCCACCTCCTCCCGCAATTACTGAAGAAAATCGGCACCAGCTTAGAATAGCGGCAGCACCACACCCACCTCCATATGTTGATCCCAATTCTAACGGCGCGGTCTCGATGATTCAGAAAGCTAGGCCATCCAACAGAGCGCAGAAGGTAATATCACGACAAGTGTTCATGGCAGAGAAGATGCCTCCACCAACAGTCGAGTACTTAAATTGGTCGGGGCAAGACATTGGCTTCACAATCGCGGACCATCCGCAGCAAGTTCCTCGACCAGGACAATCAGCACTCATCTTACCCGCAGTAATCGCTGGTTTTGACGTATCGAGAGTTTTCATAGATGGCGGCAGCAGCTTAAACCTTATGTATGCAGATACATTGAGAAAGATGAACATATCTCTGGCAAACTTGAAACCAACTGACACACGTTTCCACGGGATTACACCAGAGAAGCCAAGTTACCCATTGGGCAAGATCAACCTCGACGTTCAGTTTGGAACTCGAGAAAACTACAGGATAGAAAATTTGGAGTTCGAAGTTGTGGATTTCCCGTCGCAATATCACGCTCTGTTAGGACGACCAGCGTATGCCAGATTCATGGCAGTGCCGCATTATACATATCTGTTGTGGAGGTTGCCGGGGCCCAAGGGACCTATCACAATCAAAGGAAGCTTCGCGTTATCCGATAAATGCGACAAGATTTTCATCGACTGTCAGAAACTTTCGGGATGCAAGCAGAATATGCGGCACCAAGATTCACTGACTATGATGTGCTGCCAGAGGTAGGGAGATCTTCTAAGGAGTCAACTTTCAACACAACCAAGGATTCAAAAGAGGTACAGATCCACCCGACAGATCCAAAGAAAACGACATCCATTGCCGCCAACATGGATGTCGCATAGGAAAGCATGCTCGTCGAGTTCCTCCGTGAGCACTGGAAAATCTTCGCATGGTGTCCAGCTGACATGCCAGGAGTACCCAGGGAACTTGCCGAGCACCACCTCAATTTGGACCCTCTCGCAAGACCAGTAAAGCAACCTTTGCGACGTTTTTCGGAGCCTAGCCGCAAAGCCATGTTATCAGAGATACATCGACTCAAAGATGTTGGTTTCATCAGAGAAATATCTACCGAAGCCACATGGGTAGCTAACCCAGTGATGGTGCCGAAAAAACATACAATAGTCCTTCGCATGTGCGTCGACTTCACGTGTCTCAATAAACACTGTCCCAAGGATCACTTTCCCCTCCCTAGGATCGATCAAATCATCGACTCCACGGCAGGATGCGAACGTCTTTCCTTTTTGGACGCATACTCTGGTTATAACCAGATCAGGTTAAAAGAAGAAGACGAAGCCAAGACAGCGTTCATCACACCTTACGGCGTGTTTTGCTACAAAACAATGCCCTTTGGTTTGAAAAACGCGGGAGCAACATATCAGCGGATGATGCAGAAGTGTTTAGCAACACAGATCGGAAAAAATGTACAAGTCTACATTGACGATGTCGTAATAACGTCAAAAAAGGGGTCGACTTTGATCGAAGATTTGAAGGAAACCTTCGACAACCTCGACAAGTTCTGTCTCAAGCTGAACCCGACAAAATGCTCTTTTGGAGTTCCGGCAGGAGAACTTCTCGGGTTTTTAGTATCAGCAAGAGGGATTGAAGCAAACCCCGAAAAAATCCAGGCCATCGTTACTATGAGAAAGCCAACAAAGTTAAAAGAAATACAACAGTTAACGGGGCGAGTCGCAGCTTTAAGCAGATTCGTCGCCAGGCTAGGAGAAAAGGCGCTACCGTTCTATGCATTGATCAAACAGGGGGGAAAATTTCAATGGAACGAAGAAGCAGATAGAGCCTTCGAGAATCTCAAGCGGGCAATTTTGACACCACCGATATTGGTGGCGCCTAAAGAGAAAGAACCTCTCCTCTTATACATCGCAGCCACACCCCAGGTGGTCAGCACAGCACTAGTAGTCGAGAGAGAAGAAGAAGGCAAGCTTCATGGAGTTCAGAGGCCAGTATATTTCATCAGCGAAATACTGTCGCCTTCAAAACAGCGGTACCCGCAATATCAGAAACTGGCATATGGAGTATTCACGACAGCAAGAAAATTGCGACACTACTTTTCGGCGCACCCGATAATAGTGGTCAATGAGGCTCCCTTGTCAAACATATTGAACAACCCAGAAGCTACGGGTCGTGTCTCCCTTTGGGGAATAGAACTTTCCCCTCGGGACATCACGTACGAAAAAAGAAAAGCAATAAAATCGCAGGTTTTACCAGATTTCATTGCAGAATGGATGGAACTACAAAACACGGGGCCTCCAGATTTATCGAGAACTTGGACCATGAACTTCGACGGGTCCAAAAGGTTGGAAGGTGCCGGAGCAGGCGTAATATTGGTATCACCTGAAGGCGATAAGTTGAAATATGTTCTCATGGATGACGTTCCCAAACGCATCTAACAATGAAGCAGAATATGAAGCTCTTATACACGGGATGAAGATGGCAAAAGCTTGTGGTGCAACCCGATTGAAAATTTTCGGTGACTCACAATTGGTGGCACAGCAAGTTATGAACCAATGTGATGCAGTCAACGAAAGTATGATAGCATACAAAGAGGTGTACAATGAGCTGGAGAAATTATTTGATGGTTGCGAGGTAAACCACATCAGCAGGATGAGTAATGATGAAGCCGATGTTCTTGCAAACATCGGGTCGCAGTGTCTCGCAATCCCTCCAGGCGTGTTTTGGGAAGAGATAAGCGAGAGATCAACAAAGCCAGCAAAAACAAAGAAGGAGAAAAAATCGAAATCCTCGAGTACCACCAACGACACGGTAGAAGAAGAAGAGGAGTAGGAGCTAGTCATGATGGTGCAAATTCCATGGATGCAGGCTTACATATCATACATCCTAAGGAAAACGATACCCGACGATCCAAGCTTGAAGCAAGGCGAATAATCAGGAGATCAAAAGCCTTCACTGTGGTAAAAGGGGAGTTGTACAAACGAAGTATTTCGGGCGTGCTACAGCGATGCGTTACACCCGAAGAAGGAAGAACCATCCTGAAAGATGTGCACGAAGGAATATGCGGGCACCACGCGAGCAGCCGGGCCATCGCGGCTAAGGTTTTTAGAGCAGGATTTTATTGGTTAACAGCTATAGAGGACGCAAAGGAAATAGTGAGAACTTGCGACGCATGCCAACGATTTGCCGCCAAACCTCACTCTCCCGCAGCAGAACTTATGCCAATCCCATTGTCTTGGCCTTTTGCTCAATGGGGTCTCGACATGGTGGGAAAACTACACAAAGCTTCGCCAGGAGGTTATGAGTATATGCTGGTCGCTGTCGACAAATTTACAAAGTGGATAGAAGCAAAGCCGATAAATTCACCGGACGGCGCATCGGCGATTAAGTTCGTAAAAAGCATCGTCTTCAGATTTGGAGTTCCTCATAGCATTGTCACAGACAACGGCAGTAACTTCATGTCCAAGGAGTTCAAAGCATACTGCGCAGAAGTGGGCATCAAATTAAGTTTTGCGTCTGTTGCGCATCCACAGACCAACGGTCAAGTCGAGAAGGCCAATGGCATCATATGCAATGGTATCAAGAAACGCCTACTAGGACCATTGGAGAAAGCTCGGCATACTTGGCCAGAGGAACTGCCGAGCGTTTTGTGGAGTATTCGAACAACACCAAATACGGAAACACAAGAAACGCCGTTCTTTCTGGTCCATGGAGCCGAGGCGGTCCTCCCGATAGAAATAGAGCATGATTCTCCAAGAGTCACAGAATATGATGAAGAAACTTCGAGAAAAGCTCTGGAGGACGATGTTGACGCACTTGATGAAGCTCGAGACGAAGTCCTATCACGAGTCGCCAAATATCAACAGGACCTGAAAAACTATCACAGTCGACGGTTGCGGCCAAGATCCTTCCAAGTTGGTGACCTAGTCTTACGACTCAATCAAAAAAGTCCTGAGAAACTCGAGTCACCATGGCTAGGACCTTACATCGTCACAGAAGTAATCGAAGGAGGAGCATACAAAATCAAAGACAAGAAGACAGGGATTGCCGAGCCAAATCCCTGGAACGTGGCACAGCTCAGGCGTTTTTACGCTTAGATGCCGAAATATAGTCTACTTTGTAAAATTTCAATGTACCGAAACGCCCGTGAGTTTTCAGACGCACTCTTTTCCTTTTTCGGGGCACCGAGTGGGGCCGGGAAAGGTTTTTAATGAGGCGGGCTCACGGTGCTGCAATATAATAAAGATAGTGTCAATATAACTTTTCTTTATCGACATGCTCAAAGTCTCCAACCCGACGAATTCAAATATAGTTCCTCGAAAAAAGAAAAGCCTTGCCTTGGTATTAAAATACCTCGTGAGTCAATAAAAATACAAAATAGTACTCAACAAAGTAGCTCGGAGGATGATATTAGCCAAAACTACATATTGAATAATTGCCTTGGTTCAAAACCTCGCATTATACAAATATAGTGAATAGCCACCGAAAACACTCGGGGGCTAGACAAATATAGAAATATGATGTTTGCTTTACAATATAATCACAATCATGATTTGCAAGGAAGAATTGTCTACCAAAGGAAAATAATTAGTCTTGATTCAATATATCATCAAGAGTAATTCTGTTTTCTTCAGGAGCAGCGCCAAGAAAATCAGCATAATGACCATCTGCAAAAAAGTCGGCATCCATCCGAAGAAGGTATTCAATCATTTCTTCGGCTATAGGTGAAACCTTCGTATTAATACGATCAATACCAACTCTTCGGCGCCGTACCTTCTCGTGAACTTTCGCAACAACTTGGGTCAGATCAAGCTTTGAGTGGCAGATCTGCAGCATGATAAGGGCAAATCTGGCGCCAGCTACCAGTTGGGCTCTGACAAAGTTATGGATCCTGTGGGCATCCTTAAATTTCTTCATTAACTCGGGAAGAGTTTTTGGTTGAACGTTCCGAGGAAACATAGAGTTATAAACCATAGACAGGGTCCTGGTACAGAAGTCAAGATACTCGCGAACCTGAAGCGCGCAATCTTGAAATCTGACAATTTGGCGAGTCCGCTCAGGCGTGCCCCAAAAAGTCGAGCCGTGTTCACATGCAAGCCGAAGAAGAACACTGGAACGAGCTTCGACACGCTCATCTTCAGCATCAGTATCTAGGAAAGCACCTATTGTCTCCCGAAAAAAGTCAGTAAGTAATAAGTAAATAAGCAGCAACAAAAAAGAAGAGGCACGACAAAAATAATGAAACATACCTGCTATATCCAAGCTAGCATCTATTAGGAGCTGGAGCATAGAATTTTCTCGAGAAGTAGCTGCAGCAGATTCGGCAACAGCAGAGTCCTTCTCAGCGATAGCAGCTTGAGCTTGTTGGAGTGCAATCTTTTCCCTTTCAGAAGATTCTCGAGATTGTTCCATGAGCATAAGCGATTGCTTCTTCACGGATTGGAGTTGTCCTCGAAGTTCTTTCAATTCTTCTGTCAGATCCGTACTCGCAGAATCATCGACAAAATTAACAGGGACAGAGGATTTCTTCGGAAGGGGTGAAGGAAAAACTTCGGAAGGATCAGGAATTGATGTATAGTTGTCAAAAATTAACTGAAAAAATAGAAAAACGTCGACATCAATCATTGAGACAAAGATAGATTTCCATTGATTCTCATAATATATACATGTCTGTTACAAAAAAAAGGGGGACCCCTAGAAGACCTAATCATCGCCAAGGCTAGAATGGCGACAACAGCAAAAGAAATAAGGAAAGCAAAAAGTAGAAAAGACAAAAGCATTCAATTAGACCTCCGGCCTTGATGAGCTAGGAGTCGAAGATGGTTTGATCCCGAGATAAGCCAGGACTTTCTTCGTATTCAGCTTCGCCGCCTTGATCAAAGATCGCCATTTTGTTTGTTCTATCTGCTCCGTGTCGCCCACTTTGGCCCAGTCAATAGTCTGTTGACTATCAGCAACTAAGGCAACGGTGCTTTCAACGGCAACCTTCATATTCTCATGGCGCACCTTCAGCCCAAGATCTTCGGGAGGATTAAAGCACTTGGCAAGACCAAGGAAAGTTGCGGGTTCCTCTTTCTTCGGGAAGAAATAGGGGAAAAGCCTCGACAACCCTGCCCTGGCTTCATCAATGCCCTCACGTGCTTCCGTCCCATGAAACTCAAGGAACGAAACGGCGTCAAGAAGAGGATCATTGTCGGGATCTTCAAGTTCAAATTCTTGAGAGGTCCTATCTGTCAAAATAAAAAGAGAAAATTCGATCAACAAACAAGTGCCAAAAAAGAAAAATACAAAGGATATGAAATGGTGCAGGTACTTACTAACAAAGCGACGATTTTGTATCCTTATACGCTTGGTGATCGCTGCTTCCCGAGCAGATTGCGCAGTTATGTGCTCGCTTAGCGAAGTCTCAGCATCATGCAGACGTTTCCGAAGATCTTCGACACCAGCAGCATCAGCCTTAGCTTTGTCAGCTTCTTGCCTAGCTTCAACAGCATCCGACTCGGCCTTCTTACGAGCCTCCTCACTTTGCTCTAATTTTTGAGCAAGTGTATTGGCACGTTCATTGACCTCCGCCGTTCTCTGTCAAGAAAGTTAAAAACGTCGACAACAAGATAGCAAGACAGCACAAGCAAAAAAGAAGTAACGAAGCATTACCTTCAGTTTTGCTGGCATAATCACGGTACCCAATGAATTGAGCACCAATGCGAAGAAGCTCTTTGATCGTAGGCTATCAAAGAAGGACAAAGAAAGGAAATGTCGGCATGGGAAAAATGATGACACGTAGAAGTAAATTAAGAAAATATAGACAGTAACAAGCGCATTCAGAACTTACATCATCCAAGAGAGGGTTAGAAGAGCTACTCGATTGAAGATTAGGCTCCGGGATCGATTCAACCCTTGCCCTTTTTGGTGAAGGGACAAGGGGGCTTGAAGGAGGAGTAGCAGCGCCGACGTTTTGTCGAGGAGGCGAAGTTTCTTCTCCTTCAACTGGCGTCTCCGAGGCGACTAATGTATGTGACGTACACGTTCGAGCAGCCACATCAGCAGTTGGTACTTCTTCTTCATCGTCACTACGAGTAAATGTCGACAACATAAAAAGCAAGATAGACAAAAAATCTTCAAGTACAAATAAACAGAGAGAGGGTACTTACGAACTAATGAGAGTTTCGAGGTATGGATCATAAGCTGCCTTTTGGCGAGAAGGAACAGCTTCTTCGGCCTTGGAGGTGCCGGAATTTTCGGCATCATTCCTTTTCCTTTTGTTCTTTGGAGAAACAGCAGGAGGAGACTGTGCCGACGCAGTGGCTTCAGAGGCATCCTCCTTTTCGTCTGATCCCGCAGATTTTCGAGATTCTGCGGGTTCATTCGCAAAAGAGGGGGCATCTTGGTTATCGTCGGAGATAATGGCCCTTTCTTCGACTTCCCCACCTTCCGGAAGAGGAGGAAGTGAAACAAGATTTGGGTGGTTCTGTGTAAAAATAAGGAAGGATGTCAAAAAGGAGTAACAACACAAATAGCAAGGCAATAACAAATTACGGCGACAATTTTTACCTTAGGAAGCGCATTGGCGGCGCTGTATGGTTTTACGCGATAAGTGGAAGGGATAGAATCTTTCTTCTTGAGAGATGAAATTTTTCGGATAAGCCTATCCAAATCCTTGACTTCCAGATTCGTCGACAAGCGATCCGTGTCTTCATCGCCAGCATAGTTCCAGAAAGGGTTTTTGCGAGCCTGAAGAGGCTGCACTCTAGTACTAAGGAAATACGCCGTAATTTGGATGCCTGATAATTCTTTTCCACGAGTATTCTGCAACTCATGGATGCGAGTCATCAGGGCCTCCGTCGAAGTTCTTTCTTCCTCGGTAGCTTCTGCGTCCCAAGAACGGCGGCGAAGAATTTTCTCGGCACCGTCGAAAGGAGGAATATTGTCTTCAGCGCATCCATGGTTTTCTTCTCGAATATACAACCACTTCTTGCGCCACCCTTGAACGGAGTTAGGGAGTTTGACGTCGAAGTAATTGACAGAGGAGCGAACAGAAATAACAACGCCGCCTATATTATAGGCGACATTGGCAGAGCCATTACGGCGACAGAAGAAAATGCGCTTCCATAATGCCCAGTTAGGCTGGACACCAAGGAAGGCTTCGCAGAGGGTGATAAAGATGGAAATGTGAAGGATAGAATTGGGCGTGAGGTGGTGAAGTTTGAGACCATAAACAAAAAGCAATCCCCGAAGAAAAGGGTGAATGGGGGCGGAAAGACCGCGGATGAGGTGATCAACAAAACTTACCCGATACCCCATTGGAGGGGTTGGGTAGCTTTCTTCACTGGGGAAGCAAACCGCTTTGGTTTTCTTGCTAATCCCCAGCTTCTTCAAGAGATTCAGGTCCTGGTTCGTGATCTTGGACCTCTCCCATTCCGCGGCTCCTAGATCCGCGGCAGCCATCGATGAATCAGGTGTGCTATGCCTAGTCAAGCGACACGGTGGCATCAACAATGGTGGAGGAGTGCAGCTGCGAAGAGAAGAGCTCTGAGAGCTATGGAGCGCAGGAGGAAGTTTTGCAGGTACAAGCAGGGGAACGGCGCGAGCGAAAGTGCTCGAGGAAGAAGAAAGGGATCTTATATAGAGGTGCGGTGAAGCGGCGGACCGTTGGATGGAAAAAGAATGCAGGAGATGATCACCACGTGGAAACAAGGGTAAAAAGGTATTTTAACATTGACGAGGTTACATAACGTGTACCAGGAAAAGGGGAGAACATGTGTCCCCCACTTGCACGACGTGTCCGTTAGATCAGGAATTGGGACCCACAAGGCAGTGAAAGAGGCGGCAATGGTCAGTTTCCAAAATAGAAATCGTGGCTATCATCAGCAATGACGTCGTCAAAATGAAAGAAAAGCTCGACTATGAAGTTTGGAACGTTTATCGACAATGCAAGATTATTTTGGGAGCCTTTGGTCAAATACAAGTTTTTGCCCAAATGCTCGGGGGCTACTTTGGAAAAATAGAAAAATTTGAGTCTGACAAGATAGAAATGGCGAAGAGCCTATGACCAAATGCAAGCATTTGTTCATAGCCTCGGGGGCTACTCCCATCGGGAGCGCTGGTCGCGCACCCGATAAATATAAAAAAAGAGAAGGATTGAAAATATAGCGGCAAGGAATACTAATCTGTGGAGCCTACACCCAAGCACAAGTCCTTGGCTGTAGCCTCGGGGGCTACTCCCATCGGGAACGCTGTTCGCGTGCCCGATGAATTTTAATTAAAAGAAAGAAGTATATTTCGAGTTATACAGATAACTCTACATATACTCCCATCGGGAAGACAAAATAAGTCATCAAATATGACTCGATAAAATGTGCTATTCCAAGCAATCGAAAAGCACTCGACAATATATTCTCGGAGCGCTAAAAGTCGCGAATAAATCTCTCGAATGCCGCAAAACTTTGCGAAGGTAAGACCCCAGATCCGTTCTGAGCGGCGTGGCACCGTCTCTGACGACGGATTGCTACTATTTTCCGTATCAACAGATACGAAGAAAAATCCTAACGGACGCGTTAGGTACCCGATAAAATATGACTAGGGCTCGACAGAATGGTAAGACCTTAAGCGGCACCTGTCGAAGTTTACACCAGTATCCCGAGATCATGTCCGGGGACGTGATCTTGAAGTAGGTTTTTGCGGATTGCCACTAGAGCAGTTAACTAGTACCTGATCCGTCAGATGAACTAGCCCCAACTACCGTTATCCCTGTACAAAATAATGTTTACATATCGAAATATTATGTAATGAGTAAAATTGGAGATTTTCCCTGATTCTTCGATTCAAGAAAAATCTCGGGGGCTACTGACATAGGCATCCCCAATGGGCCTACCAAAGATGGTACCCGGGATTTACTCAAGGCCCAAGACTCGAAGAATAAGAAGATTCGGAAGTCCATTTAGTATAAAGGAAAGATAGTCTGTATTAGGAAGAGTTTTGTAATCTCACGGGTTGAGTACGAAACCCTCCCGAACTCTGTAACTTGTGTATTACGAAACCCTCGGCTCCACCTCCTATATAAGGGGGAGTCGAGGGACAAAGAGAGGATCGAATCTACTGTCAACATAACCCTAGTTTACATAATCGTCGAGTACTTTTCGCCTGAACCTTCGAGATCTACTTGCCCTCTACTTCTAACAAAACCCTAGTCTACAACCTGTAGGCATTGACAAGTTAATCCTTTGTCACCTGGCCGCGCCGCCCTATGAGGAGGGGGGCCCACAGCTCCTCTCGCCTCCTTTTCTTCTCGTATGCCTTCGTCCCGAAAACCTAAGCCACAGAGGGTACCTTACGAAGAGTTACAGCCGCCTCTGCGGGGCGGAGAACACCAGAGAGAAAAGAGCTCTCCGGCGGGCAGTAATCCGCCGGGGAAATTCCCTCCCGGAGGGGGAAATCGACGCCATCGCCATCGTCATCGAGCTGGACATCATCTCCATCATCATCATCATCATCATCTCCACCATCTACACCGCCATCACCACCGCTGCACCTCGTCACCGCTGTAACGATTTGGGTTGGATCTTGATTGTTTGATAGGGGAAACTCTCCCGGTGTTGATTTCTACTTGTTATTGATGCTATTGAGTGAAACCATTGAACCAAGGTTTATGTTCAGATTGTTATTCATCATCATATCACCTCTGATTGTATTCCATATGATGTCTCGTGAGTAGTTCGTTTAGTTCTTGAGGACATGGGTGAAGTCTAAATGTTAGTAGTGAACTATGGTTGAGTAATATTCAATGTTATGATATTTAAGTTGTGGTGTCATTCTTCTAGTGGTGTCGTGTGAACGTCGACTACACGATACTTCACCATTTATGGGCCTAGGGGAATGCATCTTGTATTCGATTGCTAATTGCGGGGTTGCCGGAGTGACAGAAACCTGAGCCCCCGTTGGTATATCGATGCAAGAGGGATCGCAGGATCTCAGAGTTTAAGGCTGTGGTTAGATTTATCTTAATTACTTTCTTGTAGTTGCGGATGCTTGCAAGGGGTATAATCACAAGTATGTATTAGTCCTAGGAAGGGCGGTGCATTAGCATAGGTTCACCCACACAACACTTATCAAAACAATGAAGATTAATTAGCTATATGAAGCGAAAGCACTAGACTAAATTCCCGTGTGTCCTCAAGAACGTTTGGTCATTATAAGTAAACAAACCGGCTTGTCCTTTGTGCTAAAAAGGATTGGGCCACTTGCTGCAATTATTTCTCTCGCATTTTACTTACTCGTACTTAATTCATCTGTTACATCAAAACCCCTTGAATACTTGTCTGTGAGCATTTACAGCGAATCCTTCATCGAAACTGCTTGTCAACACCTTCTCCTCCTCGTTGGGATCGACATTCTTACTTATCGAAGATACTACGATACACCCCCTATACTTGTGGGTCATCACCCTTGCCTCCTTTGCCGCGTGGGCGGTGCTTTCGGGCTCGCTTGTATCCTGCCTCCGGGTCGTTCTTCAGATCGTTGACCCACTTGCAGTTGTGATTGGTGTGAGTGGATTTGCCCGTAGCCGGATCTAGATGAGCCAGGCACAACATATCCCTGTATTCTTCATACGTTTGGGGGCGCGGGATCCGGCTGCGGTGACCTCGTCAGCGCGCTGCTGGCCCCTGCCTGCTCCGCCTCCACGTCCGCGGCCTCTTCCTCCTCCTGGACCTCCGCGTTGGAACGTCATGGCGAACATGTCGGATCCTCCGCCTTTCTGGTCTTCAGGGGGTTCTTCCGCTTGTTGCTGTTGCTGACGCCATTGTCACGGTTTTTATTTTGTTGGTGCAGGGGTATGGCTGTAGCTGCAAGATCTCCGCCTGCGTCGTCATCGGCGGCAGTGTGATCGCTGGCGATGTTTATCATCTCATCAAGTGTGAGCTTGTTCGCATTCACCAGGCAGGTAAGCTTGTGCCGCAGCAGCCCTCCACGCTGCAGGCCACCAATGAAGGCGTGCATTGCTGTGCGGTTATCTACGTTCTCGCACTCGTTTCTGGTCGCCAACCATCGGGTGAGGAAACTTCTGGATGTTTCACCCTTCTTCTGGATGCAAGCTTGAAGGTCGCTGGTGGTGGCCGGTCTCTTGTAGGTGCCCCTGAAGTGGTTCTCGAAAGCCTTCTTCAGGTCAAACCAGCAAAAGATGGTGTTTTCCTCGCGGTCGCTGAGCCAAACACGAGCTGGACCAATAAGCTACAACTGTAGCATGCGGCAGGCTATATTCGGGGTTCCTCCGGCGAAGGTTACTGCATTGTAGTAATCCTCAATCCAGGTATCCGGCCTCTCCCTGCCATCATAATGCTTCAGGTTTCCGGGTAGCTTAAGGTTCAAGCTTCTTGGCTTTGGTTCCTCTCGGATCATCCGGCCAAAGCACTTTGGGCCGATGTAGTCGGATCTGTACTCGTTGAGGCGTTCCCGAGCGTCGCGGGGACCGCCGCCGGGTGACTTTGAGCGAGAACGGGATCTCCGGCCTCCGCCTCCGCCTCCACCTCCGCCTCCACTGGGTGGTGGCGAGGGAGATCTGCGAGAGGGCCTGTGAGATGTTCTTCCGCCTTCAGATTCCCGGCGTTCTTCCCGCGGCTGGCTCCGGCTTCGGTGACTCCCTTCCTCTCGGTGGTGGTCGCCTCCGTCGTTCCGGCTCCTGCGAGGCTCATGCGCGTGCTCTTCGTTCCGACTCCTTCTGGATTCAGGCTCGCGTCCTTGGCTTATGCGGGGCTCTGGCTCGCGGTCTTGGTTCCGACGAGGCTCAGGCTCACGGTCTAGGTTCCGGCTCCTGCGTGGCTCCGGCGTGCGCTCCCTGCTCCTGTTCCTAGGCGGTGGCATGTTGTCGCGGATGTTGATTCCACCTGGCCCATGGGGCCTGGTGTTTCCGGCAGTACTGCGACGACGAGGGGGCAGCGGAGGACGCGAAGTCCGGGGTGGTGGTGATGGGTTGCGATACTTGTCTCTGCCAGTATACATCGGGTCCTTTCCCTTTGCCGGGTTTTTCGGGGTTGAATCCGAGGGCACCGGGATTGGGTTCGGATGTTCCCTGACTTTTCTCCTGCGCTCCGTGGATCCGGTGCACGATGCGCCATCACGAATTTGGCTCCCTAGGGCGTCCTTCTGCGTGGTGGATAAGCAGTGATCCGGATTGGATTCCAACCTGCGCGAAGTATCTGCCTTACTATGTTGCTGCATTGCTGAAGCAACGAGTTTGCGGACGTAGTCGATGTTAATCTCCCCGTCCTTCTTTTTCAGGAGCTCCGCAGCCTTCTTCATGTTATCCTTTGGAGTTGTGAGCGGCTGTTGCTCTGTGGGAGTTGCGAAGGTAATCCTACGAGGGGGGATGGCTTCTCTCCTGATTCTATCTTCCTCCTCCTGAACATGCTTCACCTTGGCCTCCCAGTGTTTCTCGAGTTGCCTGACCTTTTCAAGGGATTCATCGACCTCGCGATCCTTCTTCTGAAAGTGGACCACAAAGTTCGCAGCTTCTTTCCTCTCATCCAGCATTGCTGCAGCGGTGTTGGCAAACTTCTTGGCGGTAGCCAGCATCTTCTTCCTTGTGGCTTGTTGAGGACATCAGACTTTGCGACTAAATCCATGCGTGCTTGCTCGACCATCTCTTCTGGAGATAAGACTTCCTTGCGCGGTCGTGCCCGTGATAACGGAGGTACTGCGTTGGATGGTCCTGGGTCGGAAGTGGAGCCTTCAGCTTCAGTTTCCTGCTGATCCAGCAGTGCTACGGTTGCTAAAACCTGCATCTGCTGGGCAGATTCTGCGTCAGCTTGCTCATCTCCTCCGAGCTCCTTTAGCTTGCGATTGAACTTTTCCGTATCCATGGATGAAGCATCGTCAGTGTCTTCCCCGATCTCGAGCTCCTTCATCAAGCGGTTGTATTCTTCCGTGCCTATTGAAGAAGCATCGTCGGAATTTGAGCTTAAGTTGCCGAGGATTGATTCCTCAGGGTTTCCGGCATCCTCTTGTCCCGGGGCGTCGCTGTCTCCGACAGCCTCTTGCTGATCCGGAGCGGCGCCATTTCCGGGTACCTCAACCTGCAAGGGATCGGCCTCGTCCTCAAGGAGGGCGTCTCCTGCGGTATGGGCCAAAAAGTGCACGAAGTGACACCTTTGCTTCTCTAACGCCTGGGAGACCCAGGCGGATCTGCATTGGTCTTCCACCGTTTTCTCCTGCTCAGGGGCGGATTGGGTGGGCTTTGATTTTTTCAGATCTAAGGCGGAATCTTCCTTAGGAAGTTCCTGTGACTCGAATCGGATCTTCGCGACGGCGTCCGGCTCAGCCGGCGGTCGCGTCGGCCGTTACTTACCGAGCGTTTCCGTCGGAATCGACGGTTTCGCCGATGACGATGTGGATGCCGCCGATTGGGACGATGGAGAGCTTGACGGGGTTTGACCTAGCCGGAATCCAGAATTCGTCCGGAGGGACGATCGGAAAGTTCCCGGCGTAAAGTACACACCCCACAGCGATCGAGTCGTCGTAGCTTCCCATGGCGGAGCCCTCCCGGTTTCGGCCTCCAGACGCCTCAGGCCCCAAGGTGGGCACCAACTGTCGTTGCTTAGTAGACGGTACCTCGGAGGAGGGATCCTCACGGGGGGGGGGGGAATAAGTAGGGGCCATAGGGCGGAGTGTCCTCGGGACGATAGTACGCGAGTTACCCAGCTTCGGAACACCTGCACGATGACAGGGCCTACTGCTACTTGTCTGGAATTATCTGGGCGCTTACGTGTTGTTACAATGGTTGTGGTTGTGCCTCTAGGGCTCCCGGGATCCGGCTTATATAGACGCACGGATCTAGGGTTTACATGGAGAGTCCTAGCCGGAATACAAGTTGCCTAACTACGGTACAATATCTTGCCGTGTACGTCAAGGATCCGCCTTCCATCTTGGCCGTGCTGGATCCGAATACTTTATGGGCCTCCACGGATCCGGCCTCCTTCGTAGGTCGGTTGAGATCCGGCTCCTCGTTCCTGGGCTGGACTTCATCCTTCACGATCAACAGCAACTGGGCCGCCCGATGGGCCACATGCCACCATCACCGTCTGTGGACCACCCGGGCTTGCCGGATCCAGACCATGTCGTTGATATACCCATAAAGTATACCCACAACACCTGCCATCCATCCCAAGTCCCTATTTTCTCCTTTCTTCTCCCAGTCTTTAGAGACCTTAGATCTATCGATGGCTGAGGAGCTGGTCGGAGGGCTCATCCATGCTCTAGAGAAGTTGTAGCTCCCGACGCCGGAGTTCCGCCACGACGGGTCATAGAGGTCGCTATGGTTCGTAGCATGCCCTCCTTTTCCATGTTGCGGAACCCTAGGACTCTTGGTCGGATCTCGCCGGCTTTGATTGCTAAGTGAATGTGTTCTGTGACTAGATAGCGATGCCGCGGCTCCCCGAGATGTTCGCTCAGTCCTTCGGTGGCCTCCAGCGTCCCCATAGGATGATGGTTCGCCCCATCGGTTGCTGCAACACCATCTGGTGGTCGAGGGTCTTCACCGACAACATCGGAAGCATGTGTCTTGGAAGAGGCTGGGCGCTCTTCTCCTATACACATTGCATCTAGAGGGGAGACATCCTCTTCTCCGCGTACGATGGAGGAGAGGAGCTCTCTATCATTGTGTTCAACAACAACCAGCGCCGCGTCGAGTACATCCATGAAGAAGGACTTTGACTCTTCGAGTGAAGATCTTATTGTTTGTTAACGACCTTCCCGCCTCGCGAGGGGTCCCCGTTGGTCTTGCGTAGAGTAGCAAAGCAGGTAGTATGGATAATGCAGGAAATGGGATTGTCCTTTTTCTAGTTACTAAGCTTTGTACTTGCAGGAAATGGGATTGTCCTTTTTCTAGTTACTAAGCTTTGTACTTGCTCTTTATCTTATGAAAAGAGTACTTAACTCGTAGTTTTTTTTAGAGGTAAGGCCCTTAGGCCCTGCTTTAACTTAATAAAGCCACAACGGCAAATACAGAGTACTTGAGGATCAGCTTACAAGCACACACACCACAAGGAAAAAGATTACAAGAAACACCGCTTGCGGTTCGAGGCTCTCGTCCATCCGCTTGGTCAGACATTGGAGAGGACACGCCAAGAAGATCCGCCAGGAGAGTGATCCAGCCTACGTTGACTCCTGGCTCGCCGCCAAAGTGTAGACATCCGCCTCCACCACCGAAGAAGGTCCCTACCTTCTCGCCCAGGGTTGAAGGGCGCCGCACCGTCGAGAGGCAGAGTAGCTCGAACTAGAGCACGAAGGTCACATGGGGCGGGTTGCCCAGAGCAGGAACTCCACCGAGAACACCTCCACACGCGAAACTCAAGGACACTATCGTCGACCGCCGCACTGACCTCCCATCAAGACGCAAGCTTTAGGACTGAAGACGCCGAACGAAGAAACGGCAGAAAGATTGGCAGGACTTAACTCGTAGTCGACAAGCCCGCATAGGACTACCTTTTTTCCTTCACTTATGTTTGTCGGCAACGGATGGACCCGCAACAATTCGGGGGCCACCCCCGGGTGTACACGTTGAGAATTCAACATATCAACGAGACTCTTCACGTAGCAGCCTAGATGAAGAATAAGAAAAATGAGTGCGGGAAAGACCACTCATTCGTATTCATCCACGAGGATAGCTTCTGGATACACTGCTTGTGCAATGGGACCAAGTCAGCGCACAAGGATTTTCATTACACGGGGGACAACTCCCGAGTAGACTGCTCACTTGGCAGCCCAACTGCCAAAAGAGACCAACCATGGGCAAGCCCAACTATGCATGGACGAACACCACTCTCTTCGTATAATGCATCGTCTACAAGAGTTTGATGGTGCCATGCAAAATACAACTCATTGTCTTCGTCCTCGGTCCATGTAGAATTTCTTGTACTTCATTTGTAACAAAAATCAAGTAAGTCACAACTTCTTTTACTCAAATTTTACATGAAGAAAAAGAGGGGAAATCGCATGTTTCCCTCTTTTTAGGGTGCAGGCGGAGGTGCCGGCGTTCCATCTCTGGCTGCAGCTTCAACAGAGACTGGCCCTGCATCCTCGAACTCCGGCCAGAGATCCCTCACGCAGACCAAATCCGTCGTGGGCGGCAGGCACGGCGGTGCCAACCCCAGGCGCGCAGGATATGAGGTTGGAGAGGAGAAGGGGGCGAGCCTCTATGCGACATCTGTGGGGGCCGGCCTCCGGGGAGCCGGCAGCGGGTTGCCATGGTCACTGGAGGTGACGCCGGCTTTGGGTGGCGACGAATCGAGCCCGGCGGTGGCCGATTTGGGACAAATCAGGGCAACGGCCGGCGAAAACCCAATCTCCTCGTCGATTCCGGCGATAGCGAGAAGCTGCAACAGATGGAGAGGTGGGCTCGAGGGCGGCGCGGGGACCGGCTGGAGGAGTGGAGGTATGGTGGTCGCCGGAGGCGACGCCGGCGAGAATGGGTGTGGCGTGGGAGGAGGCGGAAGTTTTTCTCTAGAGTGGCACCCGACCGGAAATGGTGAATGGAACCTGGGTACGCGCGCACCCGTTTACGTAAAGTTCAAAATAATGCTATTTAAAAGTTTCAAAAAAATGTGAAGTAAAATTTTGCATGTATATACTATGTTGATACTTACTCGTGTGTTTTTTCACGGAAAAATACCATTGTATGTGACCTACACAAAAATGACAAAATGCAAATTCCTATTCATGTGAATAGTACAAATTTCTGTTCACTATTCTCATTTGGACATTTTTTCATTTTTATGCAGGCCACACACAATGGTATTTTTTCGTGAAAACTTACACGAGTAAGTATCAACATAATATGTACATGCAAAAATTTACTTCATATTTTTTTGAAAATTTTTAAATAACATTTTTTGAACTTTTCGTAAACGGGTGCGCGCGCACCCAGGTTCCAAACGTCCGGGTCGGGCACCCGACTCCTATATTTAATCCTCCGCAGTCGGTTTACTCCTCCGAATCCTAAATTTTTTACGCATCTAACCGTTTAGGAGGTCGGTTAGGTGCATGTCTCTCAATTTTTCACTCCTCTAAGCACTTATTGGAAATCGGTTAGAGATGCCCTACCAGCCGCACCTTGAAGAACGACTACTAAACGATCTTGTATCGATTCACTACGGAAATTCAATTCGGAACATGAGAGCATATGCTCCTGCCACCGGAAAAATATTTTGAAATGTTCAAAAAATTCGAACAAAAAAATTCTCACTTACGTATCAATATTTTACGTGCGCACACCAAGTCTTGCGAAAAAACGACATTTTTTGTGACTTGTGCGAAAAAGATAAACAAAACGTCTCGTACACAACCATTTTTTACCGAAAAATTTGTCTTTTTTATAGATGACACTCAAAATGTCGGTTTTCTGTGGAACCACTTTGTGAACGTGTAGAATTTCGAGATATATCCACTAAATTTTGTGTTCAAATTTTTAAACATTTTAAAAGTGCATTTAAAATGCTCCCGGGTGCCAAAATGCCACTCCCGATTCACTACCCCAACAAAACATTAGCCGATTCTCCGAGCTACTAAATAGCCGCTTGGTTCCTTCTTTTTGCGTCAGAGAACTAGTTAACCACAATAAAGGTTTCTCCCGTCTTTTTTCCAACAGTAGCCATACCACACTAGTGGAGAAGAGGCCTTTGGTCCCAAGCAAATGTCACAGTCCAGAACCAAACCGGGACCAATGGAGTGCAGCTTCCACTTTATTCTCGTAATCATTGAGCTATATTTGTGCAGCTTCCACTTTATTCTCCTTGTCATTGATATTCACAAAGGAGTCGTAAATGTCATGGACTCGAAACGTAAAGAATATGCGGAATGGGCGGACATGGCTGCCATCCTCCAGAGGTAATTTCAATCAATTTCGTATTGGCATCTTCATCTGTTCTAATTCGACGATATCATCAACTAATCAATAACTCATTTACTCATTATTTTTTGCCGGCCAGGGCTTGGAAACGGTTCATCATTACTGTTCCGGGTAAATGGAAACCGGAGCTTACATTTAAAGATTACCCTGTAAGTAGGAGCGGCGATTTGGCTCCCGGGAGCATTTGCTCCCGGATTTTTCGAAAAATCACAACAAATCGAAAACTTATCAAAATGTTCCGGAAAAAATCATGCACGTACCTGACCATGGCACGCACCACCGTGTAAAATATCGCTGCGAAATGTCATGGGAAAAAATGACAAATTTCTGACATGAAATGAGATCCAAAAATTTGAATCTCAGATCTGGAAATTTGTCATTTTTGCTCAGGACGCATATGATGACATTTCGCAGCGAAATTTCACAAGGTGGTGCGTGCCATGGTCAGGTACGTGCATGATTTTTTTCGGAATTTTTTGAAAAGTTTTGAAAAAAAAATTTGCTCCCCAAAAATCCGGGAGCAAATGCTTCCGGGAGGCAAGACGAATTTCAGTATAGCTATGTCCGTAAAACTCTATATATGATATTTACTTTCAGTACGATGCTTGATTATTAGTTTCATCGAACTATTTTTCGTAAAGTGTATGAGGCAGGAACGCGGGAATAACTTATGTGGATACTACGTCTGCACCTTCATTCGTGACATGTCCTGTCCCATGGGTGGGGATGACCAAATACACCAAACTCGTGTACGATAACAAATTCTCACAATTATCTTAATTAGTACCATCTATTGTATTGATTTCCATTCATATATTGATCTCCTTTTTTAAATATAAATGATACGCCTGCGGGACACTCTCATAACGGAGGATCAAATACGAGCAATTCAAGAGGAACTCGCGGGATTCTTTCTTACCGAGGTCATTACCCCAGGTGGAGAGCACTATGCGAAGGTCATAGCTAGGTGTTGAGCAACTTCGTAGAAGCTAATAAATTTAGTAAAGAGATCCGACTTTATATTGTAAATATGCATGCATTACGTGTACTGTTGACGATGTCTATATATATTCACGACGATTTTTTGTGGTTTCTTGAATGATATATATGCATTGCTGAAACTCAGCCGCGGCAGAGAAACGCCCTGTTTCTCTGCCGCGGCAGAGAAACGCTGCTCCACCCTAAACCTGTGCCGCGGCAGAGAAATAGCAATTCTCTGCCGCGGTAGAGAACCCCAGGCCCGGTTCGTACCACGAACCGGGACCAAAGGCCATCCACCGCGAGCTCCCTGACCGCACCACGTGGCGCCGCTTTTAGACCCGGTGCAAGTTTGAACCGGGACTAAAGGGGAAACCCTTTAGTCCCGCCTAATTGGTCCCAGTTTGAAAACCGGGACTGAAGGCCCCAATGGACCGGGCCTATAGCCCCGTTTTCCACTAGTGCCACCAGTCCTCACACACTTAAGATTACAGAACCAGGGGAAACGAACACGCAAAATACAAGCAGAGGCTCCATGACTCCCTTGTGCTGGAAACAATAGAAAATAACGCTTGCCATCGTGAAGAGAGTGAAGTCGCATGAAAAGCACAAAACCAACAAATAGCTAGATTCCCAACCTTGCAAAATAAAAACTAGATTCCCAAAACAGAGTAGAAGCACCACACAAAAAAATATAATTGAAAAACAACATCTAAAAAAGTTCTAAAGGATCAATACCATGGGCTCCTCAATACCATGTTCTATGTTAGTGAATGACTTCATCGGTACATGGTCTAATGGGGTGGCCCCGTTAAGTCTACTCTAGTACTTTAGGAGCAGTGATTTTTTTTTTTAATTTCAGGACGTTTTACCTAACAAATTATTCTTTGTTTTGGAGGACAATCGGTGAAACCGGACAGATACCATCTGAGGGTTACCCCGTGGTTTGGAGTGGTTTGGGAAGATAGAAAAATCAACCTTGGTGTCAACCAAATGAAACAATCCTCGACTAGGCTGATCCATTATTGGTCCCTATCATGGACGATGGCCATGTATAAGGGGATTTTCTCCATCAGTCAGTGCATGTGATCAACAACAATTGTGATACGAACGGTGTCTTCGTCAACCTCCGAGTTCCCGTCTTGTGGAACCACGAAATGCGTCTATGTTTTCCACCCTTCATACCTACTAGCGATGGACGGAGTGTGTGTGTGTGTGTGTGTGTGTGTGGCTTTAAAGGATGAGTGATGATCTAGGCAGTGGTAGGCGGGATGCGCGTCGTTCGATCGACACAAGTCAGGAGCATGTGTGTCCTGGCTGTGTGTTGCCGACACCTGTTTAAGGAGGGCATGCTTTAGACTTTCCAGTTTTTCTCAGCGCTTTTGTTTTATTTTCGTTGGCTCTTTTGGTTTTATTTTTTTTTAATGCAACCAAGGGAGTTCAAAAAAACTTCACTTTTAGGTAGGTGTTCCGTCGCTCCTATATATTTTCACCTACTATTTTTTTTTTTTTGAAACGGAGGCAAAACGCCCCAATATATATCTTCACCTATAACAGCCAGTAAAGCTCTACCGTTCCATTCGCTCACAAGGAAAACTCTCACGTACCTACCTATTTATCCTTTGACACTTCCTGCTGTGAAAAATGTGGCAAATACCCAAGCATAATCTAGAGAGAAAAGAATGAAGAGCGTCGGGATAGGAGACACCGGAAAAGAAGCACATGTTGGTAAGCGACTTTGCCGAGCTAATGCTCCTCAGCGAGCAGGATTCGCTCGGAAGGGGGCGAGTGGCTATCATGCATAAACTAGATCACATCACCGGGCAGTGGCTATCACGTCGAGCAGTGGAGCTAGCAACTTGTATCCGTTTCGTTATTTCTCATGGAAGCCAACCACTAGCTTCTTAGTGCCTTGCAAAATGGAACTACTCAGCGACCCTGCGCCAAAACAAATACTAGTACAGTACAATAAAAGTCGCAACGCTATTTGGCAACATTGCGATGTAGCCATGTGTTCCAGCTCCAGGTGGGAATGTGGGATTATATTGGACCATTATCTATGTCCTATCATAATTTGTAATTGTGGTTCTATTCTAATAAATTTCAGAGCTAGGTAACTCAGGATAGAGCCATGCTCTAAAAGATCCTTACTGACAAGAGATTGCAGCGGCCGCAGGAGGCACAGCAGCATGAGCCAATCCATTTGCAGTGGCGTGTGCTACTTCGGTTAGATGGATCCAGTTCTGTAGCAGTTACTCTATAAGGTTACAGAACTCCACCGAATCAAACTACGAATTTCATGATCAGACTATAGATTGCATGATAGAAACATAAGATGATAAGACCTTGTTCGGTTAATCTCCTACCCAGGTGGATTAGAGTGGATTGGAGTGTATTGGGATGTATTTTGAATTGCAAGGAACTTAAACCACCTAAATCCATGTCAATCCCCTTTGTAACCATCTTGGTTTACGTGGTTTCTTCGGTGCCTATAGTGAAGGAATGAGTGGATGACTAGCGCTTTTTTTTTTTGGCATGAAAGTATTTATGTGGTGATCAAGGATTCAAGCCCAAGGTTTATTGATGCTCATATTCGGCTAGGGCCGGGGCAGCCATTGTTTCATGTGACGGTGGTAATACGGGATGCGTGCCGGCGGTCCATCGACACAAGTCAGGAGTGCGTGTGCGTCTCCTGGCTATGTGCTGCGGACACCTGTTTAAGGAGGGCATACTTTTTGATTTTCTTGTTTTTGTCTGCTCTTCTGCTTTCTTTTTGGGATGTAAGGGCATCTCCAACTGGGCGACCCATCCCGCGCCCGCGCGTCCGGATGGGTCCAAACGGACAAAAACCCAGCCCAGCGCGCGGACCCATCCCTAAAACGGATGCCCGCGACGTCCGGATCGACGCAAACCCGGCCTAAATCTTGGACGGGTTTGCGTGGCCGCGGACGCGAAAGGCTGGTCGCTCGCGTCCGCCCCATGTTCGTCCCTGGCCCGCGTGTCATAGGCATAAATAATATTTTCATTAAATAGGAGTCATTACAATTTTTTTTAACTTCTACTCTATCCTAAATACGTACGGGGCCGGCGGCGTAGCCGGCAACTCCTCGCCGGCTCGCCGTCGGGGCCGTGGATTTCACTCGACGCGGGCGGCCTGTACGCGTGAGGATTCCACTCCAGCTTTACGGGCTGGGTGGCGCGGCGGCGACGCGGGCCGCGGCGCGGGCGGCGGCAGCGGCGGCATCGGCGGAGGCCTTCATCCTCCTCCTTTCCGTCCGCGCACCTCGGGCGCGCTCGCGCTCCGCCTCCTGCGGCGGAATCATCCGCCTCCCGCACATCTCCAGCTCCTGCAGGGCGGCGCGTTCCACCGCGGTGCGCGCCTCCAGGCGGACGCGGCCGGCGGCCTGGGCCTCGTGGTTCTCCTGCCGCAGGCGCATGCGCTCTTGCCGGCCGCGCTCCGCCGAGTCAGCGTCCTCCTGGGCGCGCCGCTCGGGCGAGGGCATCTGGATGAGGTGACGGGCTGCTCGCATAGCGAGCAGCTCGTTCTTCTGGCCGAGGAGGTCGCCTAAACGGCGGCGGCCGGCCCGCCAGGTGGCCTCGTGCTCCTTGGTCACGCGCGTGAGGTCGGCGAGGCGCTCCTCGATGGCGGCGTTGATGTTCTCCAGCGCGAGGTCCTCCTCTTGGACGGGCTCCTCGGCGGCGGTCGCACCCTCCTCCGCGGCCTCGTCCGCCATCTCCGCGTCGCCGGCCTTCTTTGCCGCCGCCTCGGCAGCGACGCGGAGCGCCTCGTCGTCGGCGACCCACCGAGTCCGCGCGCTCCTCCTCCTCCGTCCGCGGGAACCTGGCCCGGGCGGCGAGGGAGAGCTTGGCCCACGTGGTCTGCAGGGTGCGAGGCATGGCGCCGGAGAAGGTGGAGGGGGAGAGGAAGGTGATGCGGGCTGTTTGAGACCGCCGCCGTCTTTTATAGCCGGCGGCCTGGCGGGAAACTTGGGCGCCAATGGCGTTTTCGCGCGCGCGGGAACCTTGGTGCGCGCGGGAACTTTCCCGCGCGTTCCACCGCCCGCCATGGCTGTCCCGTCGAGGCCTGCCATGGCGCAGCGCCGCGCAAGGAAGACGAACCACGTGGCGTCTCTTTGGGTCGCCGCGTTGGGCGCCGCGTGCGACCCAAACGGACACGCGGACGCGGGGCGCTGTCCGGGTGTCCGTTCGGCCACCCAAACGGCCCAAAACGGACGGCCCAGCGCGTCCGTTTGGGTCGCCCGGTTGGAGATGCCCTAAGCTGCTGGCAGGGTCTTCTAGCCCTACTTGTGTTCGATGCAATCAAGTGAGTTAAAAGAAACTTCACTCTGAAGTAGGTGCCCCTACATATACGACATAATCTTCACCTATAACAAGCAACAAAGATCTACATATCGTTCAATTCACTCACAAGGAAAACTCTCACCTCCCAACTTTATCTTCCATGCTACGAAATAGGTGCCAATTACCCAAACATAAGACATGCCAATATAGAGCAACGAACACAGAGTATGTAGGGATAGGAGACACCAGAAAAGAAGCACGCGCTGGTAAACGATTTTGCGGAGCTTGCCTACGGAACTTCCTACGAATGATGAAGGCACGCCGTGGAGTGGCGACGCTAGCCTTGCAGGGCAAAGACCAAATTAGCATATTGGCACCTCATCTTTTCCGGTTATTCCTGAGGATTCGCGCGAACGGAAGCAAGTGATCTGTCATGTCTCGTCCAATAACTAGATCATATCACCGGGCAGTGGCCACCGCATGGAGGATCAGCAGCAGCTGCCAGAGGAGCAGCAGTGGCTTGTGCAGGGGCGACAGTTTCTCCATTTCTGGTAGATGCTGATGGATTCAAATTGGTTCACTTCATCTCAATGGCTGTAGTAGTCACTCTATATATTTTAGAGGACCTCCAACGAATCACTTCATTTTTTTGAAGAAACTACGGACTGTTGTTATGTTGTATGATAGAATCACAAGGGAAAAACTACCCCCTGTAGCCTGTAGGTACTAGAAACTATGCTCCTAATAGGAAATTGCTAATAACTAACAACCACAGCTTGTACAATCAGTACTGGGAACGATCTTGCATTGATTTACTACCCCAGCATAACATTAGCGACCTCTCCGAGCTACTAAAATACCCCTTGATTAACTGTGCATCAGAGAGCTTAGTTAACCCCACAATAAACATAGTTTGCTCCCTCTTTTTTTTAAGGGTGTGTTCGGTTCTGGAATCTGGAGGAATGGAACGGGACGGTTCCGCACTTTTCGCTCGTTCGGGTGTTCGGTTGGTTACGAGGAACGGAACCAACTAGTTCCACAGAAGTGAATATTCCTCTAATATGCGGAATCGACCCGTGCGACCGAATTGGCCGGATGAGGAGGAACGGCTCGCTAAGCACAAAAATTAGCCTCGCTAATTCGACGCCACGCGCGCAGCAGCTCCCAGTGGCCAGCAGGCGCGGCGGGACCAAGCACGCACGCGAGCTCGATCGACGGCCCCGCGGCGGAGGAGGCGACCATGCACGCACGCTGCGGTGGTGCGAGCACGCACGGCGGCTGGGCCAGCCACGCGCGGGAGCTCGGCCGGCGGCCCCGCGGCGGAGGAGGCGGCCAGGCACGCGCGGGAGCTCGACCGGCGGCCCCGCGGCGGAGGAGGCGACCATGCACGCACGCTGCGGTGGTGCGAGCACGCACGGCGGCTGGGCCAGCCACGCGCGGGAGCTCGGCCGGCGGCCCCGCGGCGGAGGAGGCGGCCAGGCACGCGCGGGAGCTCGGCCGGCAGCCCCGCGGCGGAGGAGGCGGCCAGGCACGCCCTGGAGCTCAGCCGACGGCCCCGCGGCGGCGGCGCGAGCACACGCGGCGGTTGTGGGCCAGGCACGCACGCAGGCGGCGGCGCGAAGCAGGCGGCGGCGGGAGCACGCGTGGGCAGCCGCCCGAGCACTTGTGTAATTTGATTTGAGCATTGTGCAAATATTTTGAGCCAAAATATGCGTGAATTATAATTTTGAGATGGAAGATTAAGTTTAAGCTCAAATTATTAGCATTTTAAGCATGATTATGGATATTCCGTTCCACTCCCAGTTCCCCCAACCGAACAGAAAATGGAACCGTTCCGTTCCTCGATTTTTGCCGAACCGAACACGGTGTCGGAACCGTTCCATGACTTCGGAATGGAACCATTCCATTCCATTCCCTCTCGTTCTAGAACCGAACACACCCTAAGAGTAGCTGTACCGCCCCCACACACAACGGATTGCAAAACCACCAAAAGCGAATGTGCAGAATACCACCAGAGACTCTATCACTCCCTTGTGCTGGAAACTAGAAACTAACCCTTGACATTGTGACGAATAATGTTGCACCATCATCGTAAGCCTCCTTTGGTTCGACATCAGCTGGAACAGGCAGATATTTCAGACTTCCAGACGGTTGTCGTGGACAAACAAACTTGTGCCAACCTCCTCCCCCGAGCATTCGTGCGTTGCCAATCCTCGGATGCATCTTGACTTCTCAGGTCCTGCTCCTCTCTGCCCTCATGAGTGCCACAGCCTAATTTCGGTTGGGAGATGCGCAGCAGCATACTTCTTGCAAATGGCCTGTTTCCAGACATAAAATGTTGCATTAGAACAACAGGTTAGCTGAAACCTTAACAGGTTCAAGAAAATATAGTGAACAAGGACTACATTTCCTATCTCAAACATGTGCCCAGAAAAGATTTGGACTTACTACAGCATAGACATTGTTGACACCAACACTGCCCTTGCTTATTATTGACACGTAAATGGGAACCTGGACTGAAGGGGGCAACATGCTTCTCCTGCTCCCTAGTCATACATACATGCAGTTGGTGATAATATGTAGAAAGGCTTTGAGAGACCTCTGGATTCATCAGAGTCAAGAGATCATGAAGTGCTTTAAGACCATGGTTGTATCCTGAATAAGGAGCAATTTCCACTGAAACTTTTTAACACAATCAGAAAGAGGGAGCTTAATGAATACCAAGTTGTTTCATTCTACCAATGGCGTCTTGATAATCCATTATATGCTTCCTTCTTAACGCGGATTGTCAGAACCGTCAATGGTGGAAACATCAATAATAAGGTCTAAATGCAAACATATGATTCAGAAAGTAATGTTAATGCAGATAGCCAGAGAGAATCAAAATGTAACCTGAATCCTCGGATGAATATTTTGTACTTGTCTTTCTGTCCTCAGTGTCTTCTCCGGTACAGAATCCTTAACAGTGAAAATGACAATAATAAAATCTAATATAGTGTATTCTGAGCATATAATTCAGAACGTAATGTTGACGCAGAAAGAGAATAAAATGTAATCTGAATCCACAGAGGAGTATTTTGTGGCTGCCTTTTTATCCTCAGTGTCCTCTTCTGTACAAAATGTCAACAGTGAAAACGATGACAATATAATCTTATGTGATATAAACTGTATTGTGAACACATAATTCAGAAACTAATGCTAATGGGGAAGAGAATTAAAATGCAACCTGAATCCTCGGGTGAATATTTATGACTGTCTTCGCTATTTTTCTAGGATGGCCTGAGTTGCCCATTTCATATGTAGGAAATCTTTTGCTTCCCCATGATCTTGTGGTGTCACCGCAGGAGCTATTCAAAATATCAACATAATCCACACCTCTTTGTTGAGCATTACAAGTAACTTTGATGCCGGAACAAGAAACCATTTTTTCACAATAATCAGAATCAAGGACCAGAGCCTCAAAACAGGAGCGAATGTGAACAACAATGAGTCCTTCTCTTCTATGTGACGTGCACTTATAAATACCTCCCGTCCACAGCGGAGGACTGTCTTATTCTTATGCTTGGAAACTTCATGGTTCTTGAGATCTGTCCTCCGAAATGATATATGAATTTGTTTTGTATGATCTGTACAAAAAAATAGGGAAACATATATTGATATAAAGTTATAAACAGAACAATTTCATAGTTTCCTACAATAATGACCAGAATAAAAAAAAAGATAATGCGATGTAAAAACTATGTTCTATAGACCGGTCATAAAATGAATTAACAAATGGAACTTGAATACATAATTAAGATTGAAAATTACCAGTGCACAATTAACCTGGAAATTAGCACACAATGTTAATCATCATCCTGAGCTTTGAAGTTCTTTCACTACAATGTTTCAGACCTACATAATTCACTGCTTATTTGGAATCCTAGAGTTTAACTAGAGACTTTGCTAGCACTAATGTTCCGAATGTATTCACTTCTGTGTGTTTGTGTAACACGAACAGAAGTACAATCAAGTTCATCCAACAAGTAATAAACTTACCCATAACAAATCCAACCAATCCTGCTCACTTGAGACACTCAGTGGCCATGTGCCTACGGAAACACTTCATCATTTCATCCAAATGGAATACATATCTCTTGCACAAGATTTCTTCATTTGGGATGCTAGTCCAGCCATGTGCTGAAATTTGAAGCTAATGTAAGTTGCACATTTAAAAAAAAGAAACTCTTAACATTAGCACAAGGGTAATCTCTCCTTCCTAGAGAGTACATATTGTTCTCCAGTTATGCGAGTAGTAACTATACTATATTTTACTCTTTACCCATTTTCTACCGGTTGAGCTCTTGTTTCTTCTACATTCAAAAAAAATATATACGCAGAGTCTTTCTACTGAAAACTGTACATATAGCACAGCAAAGCTGCAACCTTGCCACCCTACACTATGTTTATGCAGCAAGGAAGAAAAAATGCAAAAATAGCAGCACTGCCCAGTAAATGGTGGAACAAAGCAAAGCAAGTAACTATGTTCTTATATGCTGACATCCAGCAACTTAGATTGTAACATTAAAGTGAACAGATGCACCTGATATGTCCTTTCCTTGCCGCAAGTAGAATGTTGGGGAGAGAAGACAACTTACCATTGCAAAAACAATCGATGAGCTAAATGGCGATTTGGAGAAGGAATCTCAAAGGTACTGATACATATATATGTCGATTAAATGTATCACTTCCTTTGAAGTGGAAAAGTTCAATTTCTAGAGGATTTCAGTCTTTGGCAGGCATGGATTCATGATCTGCATGCAGTGGCTCGACCTCATCCTCAGATGTTATAGCTTTTCGGCAATTTCTTATCATGTTTAACTTCCTCACTGCATTTTTCAACCTCCATTCAGGACTTTGATCCTTATATGAGGGAACAAAGCCCCTATCTTCTATATCATTGAGTAGTGTCTCTCCCTCCAGAATTCTGCCTGATGCATAGATGGCTCCAGCTATTGTGGCGTATGTTGTAAGGTTCGGTTGAAGTTGCTTAGATTTCATCTCTTCATAAAGATCTAATGCATCAGAAACACACTGATGCTTGCACAGACCTGTGATTAGAACATTATAGGTGACAACATCAATCTTCAATCCATACAACTCCATTGACCTTTTGAGGTCCAAAGCATCAACAATCTTGCCTTCTTTACACAGACCATGCATTAGGGTAGTGAAAGTAGCAATGGTTGGCACCAATCCTGCACGTATTATGCTACAGAAAACTATGATACCCTCTTCAACCTTTCCACATTTACTAAGACCTCTAACAATTGAGCTTTCAGCAACTTCAGCTGGCACAACACCAAGAGCTGCCATTTCCTCTTTAAGCCTGAATGCTCCATTGATGTCCCCAATCCTGCATTTTGCATTGATTAAGGCAATATAGTGTGTATGCTTTGGTTCAAGCCCACTTTCAACCATGTCACGTAAAACATCACAACTCTGCTGCAACCAGTTTTTCCTGATTAATCCATTTATCATGGCACTGTATGCTCTGCTGCTAGGTGACATATATAACCGCTTCATACAGTTGAAAAGCTGTAAAGCATTTGGCATCCTAGATTTTTCACTACATGCAGCTATGAGTAAGTCAAAATCTAACTTATCAGGATAAATGCCTTCTAAGACCATCTTTTCCAAGAACTTGACTGCAATTTCAATCATTCCCTGTTTGGTAAGTCCAAGCATAAGCAAACGATATGTCACATTGTTTGGCCTAATCCCTTTCCTTACCATATCTTTGTAGAGATAAATAGATCTTGATAAATGTCCCTTCTTGATGTGCCCATGCATAAGAATATTATAACTAGCCGGGTTTGGAGAAACCTCATTACGATGCATATCACAAATCATCATATCTACTTTATGTATCATTCCTGCCTTTAGGTACCCATTTATCATTGAGTTGTAGGCAATACAATCAGCATACATGCCTTCTTTGCATATGATCTCCTGGAACAGGTAAGAAGCAACCTTAAGTTGGCCTTCCTTGATCAAACCATTCAACAAACATGTATATGTAACAATATCTGGGACAAACCCTTTCTGCAACATCATCTGCAACAAGATGACCGCGGGTACAATTTTACCTTTTCTGCAAAAACCACTAAGAAGAATCGTGTAGGTATGAATGTCAGGTAGAAAGTTACTTGTAACCATTTTCTCACATAAATCCAGAGCTTCATCTAGTGTCCCATCTTTGCAGATCCCTAGAAGTAATGCATTAAAGGTTTTCTGATCAATGGCAGAAGGTATGTCAACAAGGCAGGCCATGAACTCCTTTGCTTGTACCAAGTGGCCTCCCTTGCATAATCCTCTAAGCAAATTCCTATATGTGTAAACATTTGGAGAACAACCATATCTACCCATATTATCATACACTGAGAATGCCTCATGCATGTTACCTTTGGTGCAGTAGTAGTCTATTATACAGTTGAAAGCGGCGACATCAAATGATATCTGCATCCTAGACATGTATTGTTTGAATTGCTCAGCCTGTGCAATCATTCCTTTTCCATACAAAGAGCATAATAACGTATTATGGATGAATGAATTGGCAGTTAGGCCCCTTCGATAGATGTCCACAAAATACTTCAGTGCTTCTCTGACATATCCAGCCTTACAACAATAGCAAACTAGAGTTGTATAAAGCACCTCATTAGGCAAAACTCCAGTTTTTTGCATCCTTGGCAAAATCTCTTTTGTTTCATCCAGCTTACCCATCTTGCACATACCATTAATCAATGCTGAGTAAGTAATAACATCTGGATTAATCCCATCAACAAGCATGCACTTTAATATTTGTTTGGCCTTAGAAACCACTCCTAGCTGACAGAAACCATCAATCAGAATAGTATACATAGTCCTATTGATTGTTGTACCTCTTGCTTTCAGAACTTCCATAAGATTCATTGCATGTCCCAGCATGGAAGCTTTGCAATAACCATTCAGCATGGCACTGTAAGTTAATTCACTTGGTTGTACACCAGCAACTTGCATTTCACATAGAACTCTTAAAGCTTCATCAGTGGTCCCATTTCGGCAATACCCATCAATCAAGGTAGTGTAAGTAGCTAGACTTGGTTTCAGGCTCTGTTTCAGCATTTCGTTGAAGATATAGATAGCAATTTTCATCTTACCTTCATCAAAGAAACCTTTGATCAAAGTATTATATGTACATTCATCAGGTGATAAGTTATCTTCCCTCATTCTTTTGAGCAAAAGGTAGGCACGTGCACTCCTCTTCATTCTACATAACTTATCTATCATGATGTTGTAAGTATATACATCTGGCTCTACACAATTCTTCTCCATATCTTCTAAGACACACATGGCAGCCTTGAACCTTCCCTTCTTAACATACCAGTAAAGTATTGTATTATAAGTAACCACATTTGCTAAGGAGCAACTCTTCATATTTTGTAGCATAAGATTAGCACTTTTAAGGTTACCCTCAAGGCACAGAGAATTCAGCACAATGTTGCAAGTGATGACATCCAAAGGGAACTTCCTGGCCAGACTTTCTTTAAAGAAGAACCACACATGTTTTGATTCCCCAACTTCCACAAGACCATTAAGGACAGCATTGCAAGAACGAGCTGAAGCCTTAAATCCGCATGCATCCATCAATAAAATCGCCTTACTTGCATCAAGAACTTTCTTTTCCTTCAGATATGCGTTGATAAGAAGGTCAAAAACCATGGGACTGGAATCACAACGCGAGATAGTTCGCAAAAGAGCGCTCAATATAGCACTGCAAGAGAAGCCTCCTCCAGCAAGATGTTTCAACACTGATATTGCTTGTGGATGCATTTGAGCTTGGATGAGGATATGAGCAGTCATGCAGTAAATATGGGTAATTCGCTCTAAGCCTGATTGTTGCACAATAGAACCCAGTATCTTCAAGGCTAGTTTTCCATGAACCTTGTCAAGCTTCCCAAATTTGTAGGCCATGTGATTCAAGGTCTCCCAGTGATGCATAGTTAGGACACTGATAATGCTACTCTCAACTCTGTGAGCTGAAAGAGATAGCCAAAATCAATAGAGCAGAACCGATGAAACATCAAAAGGGCTAAAACTACAGCGGTGTCAAATACCACTAGACTACTAGTATTGCACATGAGAAGCAACCAACAATAGTCAAACAGGTTAAACATGCAAAGAATTAGCTAGAACCAACAAAAATGTATTGAGTAGCATTTACGCAGTGTAGCTCATTTTGCTAAATGAAATCTAATCAGTACAGTGAGGTATAGGTAAGCTGCAGGGCTTCAATGGCTAGGACTGGGAATTTAGACCATACCAAGATAGAACATTTCTTGTGCTGTTGTGCGTAAAAATATATATTTTTCCTTTACTACTTGTCATTTACATGATGCTAGCCATAGGTACAAGAATGAGATTGGGTTTCTGTCATGATTCACCATGCAAAAAGGCTATGCTGACTGCTGACGAACTGGTACGCCTAGTAACTAACTTAATCAGGAGAATACGAAACTGATAAATGACCTGCAACAGAGTACTAATAGGCATTGCCACAAGCAACTTATGAGCATTAACTGGTTAATTTTAAAAGAACTGGACTTTTATCACATATATTTTTTTCTTGCTATCTTAGTTCCTTCTTTAACTATGAAGGTATATTGTCCCTAAATTCCAGGCAGTTCAATCTGCACATGCTTAAACACACACTTGCAAACTAGTTACTGGATGAAAAAAATGCAATCGGGATAGCATGTATGAGCTCATTGTACGTACATCCATGAGACACGGAGGTCTGCAGAGAAAACAATAAGTGCACCTAACAGGCATTTCCACATGCAGGTTCGGTGTGTTCCAGTTATCGGGTTCACTCTTATCCGTTCGCACCGGGATTAATTGGATTGCTTGAGAAGGTTCTACCTGTGGTGGCGGCGCCAATCCTGGTGTGCGCAGTCTGCCTGGAGCGGGAGGGGAGGCGGGAAGAGTAGAGCGCGTGGGTGGCCGCCACCTTGGAGTCGAGGATCCTGCGGCGGTAGGACGAGGACGCCAGTGACGACGACATGGTTAAGTGCTCGGTAGGCGCGCGGGGCGGCGCGCAACGCGGATAGGTAGCACAGAGAGCCCTCGCAGGTTTGAATGGTGGCCGGCTGCAGCAGCAGCTCGCGGAGGTGGGCGCCGACGGCAGCAGGTCTGGCAGGCTTCCTCCAAGCTTTCCCGCCGGCCCTTGGCCCTCGGAGTCGGCGAGGGAGATGGACTTGGCAGGCAGAGGGGATGATTGTGGTGGCCAGCGGCGAGGAGAGGCTGTAGCAGAGAGATCAAGAGGCGGCGGTGGTGTGTCGGGAGGTTAGGGACGAACAGGACATCAAACTCATGGGAGAAATCTTTCTATTCTTAAGCGTGATCCCATTTCTCTTTACATGCCGTCTATCCACTGTAAAGTATCCTTGACCAATCTTAATTTGCCAAATCATGCAAAACTTACATCATTATTCTTTTTTTTTTGTGAATAGGACACTGGCATTAAAAGAAACACCGAACAGTACAAAGCAGCTCAAGAAAAATGAAAATTACAACGAGATCCTTGAGAAGCCCTTCATCTTCAACCTCCAGACCGTGTCGACGGCGCGCCGCCGCTGCTGCTCCTCCCTGAGCCAGCCTGACATTGTTGATTGCGGACGGGAAGTCGCTGAACGGGTCGAAAAGACCACATCCGTCCCGGAGACGAAGAAGTAGGATGAGCTGCCGATGAAGCTCCTTGACGATCCGAAGATCCCCACGGCCGGACAAAATCCTCGAAGACCACACCATACCCACAAGCTTCTCGACGTAGCCGTCGAGATGGGGTTGAAGCCGGGGAAATATTATTGCACGAGGCGCCGCCACCACCACCTGAGCGCCGCCCCTACAAACAAAAGCCCTAAAGACGGAAAAGGAAGCTCCCAAAACTGGAAAACGGAGCCCTCCCACCGACGAGGGCCGTGATCTGCCCCACCTCCATGGCCCAAAGGCCACAGAGGCGGCCAGATCGGAGGCGGCCGCCGATGGGAGGCAGATAACCCTAATCGCCTGAGGTCAGGAGCGAAGGGGTACGTAGGGAGGCAAATGGCTACGTAACTTACATCATTATTCACCATGTCATCCACCGCATTATAAAAAAAATTATGTTTATAGCATTATTAGGGAGCTCAAAAAGTTTTGCCTTCAGTTCTCCTTCTAACGAAGCTAACGTTCCATGTTGCGATCGTTAACTCTCTACTAATCCTCTCTCCTTCTCTTTAATTCCCACTAGGTAGGCCTATCCCTCACGCCATATATTACCTCTTCCCAGAAAGGCAACCACCATGCCACTATGGGCATTATCCGTCTTCAGAACAGACGCTGCTAGCGATCGATCAATAAGTTGGTTAGTTCATCCATCGGATGTTGTTACAATAATTTTTCTTTCATCACCCATCTTCCAATGGCAAGTGAAAGGAGCCGCATGTGGTGACCGCCTCAAAGGCGTGGGCTTGCAGAGGAAGGAGACATATAGTATATGGATGCTTAGAGCATCTCCACTCGTCTCCCTGAGAAGCCTCCACGAGCCGTTTTTTACATCCGGACGGCGGAATCTGGCCCAGTCGCGCCTCTGGTTCCTCGATTTCGTCCGGATTTGGGTCTAAATTCATCCGGCGATCCCACGCTATCCCCGGCCCCCCGGGGAGCGCTCGGGGACTCCGGATGGAGCAAAACCAACCGCCCACGCCCACGTGTCTCCTCTTTCGTCCGGACTCCCCGGGCCATCCTCTTTTTCTCCGAGAAACGCCGCTTGGGGAGCACACAACTGGAAATATACTGCCCCCCATGCCAAAAATTGATCCAATCCGGACGAAAATTTCGCCGGATTTGAGCGTGGGGAGCGCCAACGAGTGGGGATGCTCTTAGACATGGTGTTTTCAGGGCAAAAACTTAAGTTTTGGTATTGTGTTCCATCTATTTTATTTTTACATCTTCTTTGAACAGGATGTAGAAGACTGGTAATATCAATCTAAGGTTAATTGGAGTCTTCTGGCTGTTAACTGATCGAGCATTGTTAGCACTCATTTTTGCCTCTGAATGGTGGTTCGACAGCCAGTTGTTGCCACCAATCAACTTGGGATTAACTATTTTGAAGCTCCACTTTTAGGCCACCGTGATTGTTGCTTTAGATTAGTGATGAGTAGCATGGAAAGTAATAATAATATATTGACATGTGCAGTTATGTATAACTGCATTTCGGATCCAATTTTTGTACAGGTTTGTTACTCAAAATCAGTATTCCTGATTAGATGTCCTAGAATGCATGTTTCTTTCCACTGATTACCTTCTTAAATTTCTTCCAAATCATTTGAGTTTGGTATCATATTGTAAATTACTATGCTTTGAGTGCATTCTATATAGCGTTTGTTGACTGCAAATTTCCAATCACTAATTTACCATGTTTAAGAACTATTTTCTATTCAGCTTTGCATGATTAGCTTTACTCTCCTGTTGAAGTGAGTTTTTAGGAGAATGGAAGCTGACCCTACTTAATTATGTGCGGCAAAACATATACTTGATTATAACATTTCAAACGGTTTTCGTCATACCCTATGAAAAAAAAGGTTTTCACTATAAAACCTATCAATGAATGTGTGGTATACATATGCAATTGCTTTCCGATACACTCACTTATCATTTTGATGTGAACTACTGGGAACAACATGGCCGAGGCTCATGCAGCTGTACAAAAAATTACTTACTCAACTAATCTGGCAATATCGGGCAAGTTAGAACTATTCATATGATTTTTTGGAAGAAATGTTTCATTGCTATGGTTTCCTAAACATTTTAATTATTCAATTAGTGTGACCTATTAGTCAAATACTTTGTCTGCAGCATCAACAAATATTAACTCATTTCACGCAAGTTATATCGAGTATATGATGGTCTTATTCTATCTCGAGAAATTTGCAGGCTTACAAAATTTACTATATGTAACTTTTTTATGAATTCTCGCAGCAACGGGGTATCATCTAGTTAGTCTAATGTATTTTCCCTTTTGCTAATGGGTAGCGCTGGTAATCCATCGTAGGTTCAAATTCCTTCCAGCCTCCTGTTTCTCCACGTGACACGGTCCATTTTCTACAAAAAAGAACCCGGCTGTCGCACCAAAAAAATCACCCGCTTTTGATTTATTGGTTGTCTAAAATATAAAAAAAAAGACCAGCTGATACCTTGTCGGAGACTTTGTAGCAAAAACTTTACGCTCTTGAAGCTAAACCGACCCCGTCGGAGACCTTATGGCAAAAAAATTATGCTCCAATTACAGCAAACCATTTATATCATTGTAGCATCCTTGTAACATCGTCAACTACTTTGTAACACAAATGACCTAAAATAGTACACCTTTGCAGCTCTGACGAAATACCTTTGCAGCTTCGGCGAAATACCGCCACGAGTATGAGCTATGGCTGCTTGCAGCTATGCCGTCAACCGCATGCAGCACCGCCATCAACCGCGCATGCAGCTTCCACGGTAGACATTTGCAGCAACGCGACGAAGCACCGCTGGTGAAGATGTTCCTTACAGCACCGATGGAAGCATCGTCGACCACTGATGGGGGCATCGGCAACCACCAATGGAAGCAAGCTGCAGTGGAGGTTGTCATGGGCGGTAGCCTGAGGTCGGGTTGCTGAAGTTGCACCTAGGACCGGCTGCGCGGAGGGACGCCGCCGCTACATAGCCCTGTTACTCCCCGGTGAGGCCTAGCAACAGCAACCTCCGGTCCAAAATTCCCTACTCCGGCCACTCCCTGCCATGACCTTCAGTGATGGCATGGCTGAGTAGGGCAACGCCGGTAAGCTCCATCTAGACGAGCGCTCTGCACTGGTGGCGGGATTGGGCTGGCGGAGCGAGGCTATAGCAGCGGCGGTGCGATAGGAACGAGGACAACAGGTCGCCGGAGACGAGTCCGGCGGCCTTGGCGGCGACGCACGAGGCTATCTGCGGCGGCGGGTGGCTAGAACATTGGTGGCTCGTGACTGCAAGAAGGTAAGGAAACGGAAATAAGGAGCGACACGGTGGGATCCGTACACGTGTGGTACATGAAGACGCTTGATCGATCGTGCTCCGGACGACCCGGAGGTTGCTAACAACGCAACCTCCGAAGGATCAGAATCCTTATCCTTTGCTAATTCTAGGTTGATCAAGAATTATATTAGTCATATTCTAACTAAACACACGCTAGATTTTCATCGTGATACGTGCATACGAGAATTACATATGGATATGGAATTGCACATGGATGTGCAACTACATATCTTTTGCGGTAGTTGCTCGTGAAATACACATGAAATTAGGTGGGCAAGAATTAAGTTGATTCTTGGTTGGTTTGTTTCAAAAAAAAGTTGATTCTTGGTTGACCGAGAAGTAGCCACGTCCATGAATTTTTTAGGACCTCATGTTCTCCAGAATTATTAGCCTAATGAAAAGGTAACAATGCCAAAGGGGAAACAGCGCGTGTGTCGACGTGGAGGGCTTAAAATAGAGGCAGAACTCTCTCATTTGGACCATTTTTAACACTAATTATATTTAATCTATAGTTAAATAGTAGACTTGGTCATCACATCTCGTTCAGTCACCCATCCTCATACTACTCCACACTCAGCACGCTTAACTCCTCAGTTCTTTCCTGTTGTGCTCCCGCGAATGTGATTTTACCTTGTTGTAATACTACCATATCAATCCTATTAACTCTTATACCATTGTGTCATATTTCTGTATTTTTTGAAACCAAAAACAATCGGTAAACCGCAATTGGACAAATAATATATGCATTATTATTAGAAAAATGTGAGAAATTTGAATATGAAATAATTGTGTTTTATTCATTTTATTATTATTATTATTATTATTATTATCAATAATATTTGCATTTTCATATAATATGGCCAAATAATTAATTTTAAATCTGTAAACCGTAATTGGAAAAATAATATATGCATTATTACTATAAAAATGTGAGGAATTTGAATATGAAATAATCATGTTTTTATTCATTTATTATTATTATCAAATAATAATTGCATTATTCATATAATATGGTCAAATAATTAATATCTTTAAATCTGTAAACCGCAATGGACAAATAATATATGCATTATTATTAGAAAAATGTGAGGAATTTTAATATGAAATAATTATGTTTTTATTCATTTATTATTATTATCAATAATAATTGTATTATTCATATAATATGGCCAAATAATTAATATCTTTAAATATATAAACCACAATTTGACAAATAATATATGCATTATTATTCGAAAAATGTTGGCACACGTAGCAGGGGAAGAAGGCGATCAGCGTAGGCGTGTTGTGGCAGTGTTGCGGAGGAGTTGCTTCAGAGTCGACTTTTTTTCTCTGTTTCTTGTTTTTACATAGATATTAATCACTCTTGCAGTCGTGATTCGCTTGTTTGATTGAAATTCATTCCAACTCTTCATGAGATATCTAACCAGAAAAAGGCCGGATCAATGTCAAAATTGAATTTTCTATTAAAAAAATACTCTATATGGTATACATAAATGGGTATACAAAAAAAGTATGCTTGCAAACCACCAAAAACGATACCCAAATAATAAATTACTTCCCTTTTTAGGGAAACCAATAAATTATTTCTACTATTCTAAGTGACCTCATTCATCTGGTAGCCTGTCAAAACGGAGTTATACTATATGCTACGCGAAGCATGATCTATTTGCTCCACAAGAATCATGTGGCAGACCATGGATCTGAAAATGCTTCATTGGTTCCGTTCCTATTTTCTCCATGTTACAAATCCTTATTTTGATTATTTCATGTTGGAACTAGATGGAGTGGGACGACATTGAGTTAGAACTTAGGACATTTAAGATATTATTAGGTACTATAAACACTATTTTATGAGCAAGATGTCTTGCCAAAGAAAGCAAGATACCATCGAAGACCAAAAGAGAGGATTGAATATATTGTGCTTCAGTTAGCAGTAAACGTTAACTTGTCGAATTTGTTATAATTTTACTTTGGTTATTTCTTCGGTTGCGAACTTATTGGTTTAATTAGTTTATCATATTTGGTGTCCAAATGTAATTTTGTGGGCAATATATTCAATACATTTATTTGTTTTATTGTTCTATCTAATGATATTTCTAGTGAGAATCCATAATTTTTTTTTTTGTATATGCACCAATTTTGCTTCTTGTGGAGTATTTATCATAAAATGAGAACAACACATTATTGTCTCGGACCAACAACACTAAGCAAGATCATCATCGTACTTACATGGCACAGCTCGTCTCGGCATATTTTAAAGAAGCTGGCTGGTATTAGGCGAGCATGGTCAAATAAGTCGCGACAGGACGCCTGCTTGAGCTACAGGCATATTGAAAATATGGCAAGCGAGTAAGTTCCGATGAACATCCGGAAACAAAAAGGATTTATCTTCTACTCCCCCGATCTCTTTTAATTAACTCGGATAGTATAACTTTATAGTAAATTCGAGTTAATTTAGAAAGATCTGAGGGAGTAGCTCCTGACATCTCCCAGTCTCACGGAACAAACTGCCACTATTTTCACGTCGCGTCCAAAGGTCGTGTTATAAAATATGGCATGTGATATTGTCATCTCTACCTTTCTCTCTTTCCATAGAAGAACACCTATTATGAGGCGATAGCCTTACATACGTTGTATGCCGGCTTTTATACCATAGTGGATGCAATGCCGCATGCATGCATCCTTATTGTTGTAGATGAAGGCCCTGTAAACCGAGACGGATGTAGTAGATGAAGGCTATTTATTGTTGTCTCGTGGCAAATGGTAGGGAGGATGTAATTTCGCTAAAGGTCAACTTTAGTCATTTTGGGAAGCTCTAGTACTCTAGTTTATCAAGCCTCGAAGTTATTGACTTACAGGTAATGTGGACTTTTGGCTCTCGTGTGCTACGCACCTCCATACACCCCAAAAGTTGTAGTAATTTTCAAAAAAAGGAAAAAGAAAAATTTGAACCTTTCTAGAAACCAAGGATGATCAAGTTTGTACTTGTAAAAAAAGTTTGGAAAAGAAATGATTTCCATGGTCTCTAAGGCAAAAAAAAAATTATGACGAACATAAAATGAATAGTACCTGCCTACCTGGTCATGGGACGTTCCAAGTTTAGTCCTTTCATCTAGAGTACATTGAAAGTAATTCCCTAGAGAAATATTTCTATACAAGTACAATACCCAATGATCTTTGATTTTAAAAAGTTTAGATTTTTTAAACCTTTTTTTGAATCATTTTTTTATTTTTCCAAGTATGGGGGTGTGTAGCACCCGAGAGCTCCTATTCATTTCTCATCTTACGGGCTGCTATGCACACTACCAGTCTACAGGAATATGATTCTGCAGTTCTAAAAAAGATTATGAAATTGACAGGTGCGGCAAAGTGTAAAATGCATCGGTGGTACCGGAACTTGGAGACCTAAATCAATACGATCACCGTACCTATTGAATACACAACGTATCGTAACTAAATACGACGTAGTGCTCGTCTAAGTTACTGGGCAATGGTACAACTTCGTATTCGCTGACGTGGAAGGGTTGACTGGTCCAAACAGTGTGATTTGTTTTGCAAAAAAGACCCCTAATCCTAATTTCGGTTATGCCCCGCACGCCGTCGGCTTTCACCGTCCACCCCACGCCGCCGCGGTTCTGCCTCCGCCGTCGTTCTTACCCGCATGCCGCAACCGTTTCTCCTAGCAAGCCGCCGCCGTCGCCCTCCTCGTCGCTTTACAGTTTGTTGCGGCAGGAGGGCAAGGCTGATCGCAGATGGCAGCTTACATGTGCGCCGCCCGCGCAAGTAGGGATGTCACCCGCAGGTTATGGGTACGGGTAGAGTCATCCCATACCCGTACCCGTCGCCTTAAATCTTACCTGTCACCCGTACCCATACCCACAATGGGTACCAGTTTTTCCCATACCCGTCATCCGATAGGGTAAATAGGTACCCGCGGGTAAAAAAATACCCGTTCTTACAACACATCAAATTGATCCAAAAATATAACAGAAGGTGAACGATCCTAAATAGGGGTATAATCCTCACAAACCTACCAGAGATTGTGAGACCGAAAAGCATGAGGTTCAGGCTAGCAACGTGAAGGCGTGATTAGGGGAAAGATTAAGTAGTTTAGAATATTCAAATGACTCACTCGTTAAATTTAGATGGGTAAATGGGTATGTGGATATGGGTTCTACCCTCCCATACCCGTACCCGCTCTATCCGATTGGTATGATATTTTCTCATTTACAAACTCATGGGTAATATTTTATCCCATACCTGTAGTCTTATTGGGTTTTCACCCGGCGGGTATGCGGGTCATGGGTATCCATTGCCATCCCTACGCGCAAGGAGATGTGGCGCGAGGAGGCCTAGAGCTCAAGGGGCTCCGGAGAAGTGGAGGGTGTCGCGGCCTCCGTGCAGCCTGGACGCGCGTGAACCGGCGGCGAGCTAGCCGCGCTAAAGCGAGACGGGACGCGGATGGCGCCCACGTGCGCTCGGCAGAGAGCATCTTCGGCTCCTTGCGATGCGGTTGTCCAAACTTTGCTCAAATAAAAAGCTGACACAATCTGTATAAGAAAAGTCAGACAATCATATAGACATCACCAGTTTTTTTAGATAAAAGTCATCACAATGCCAACCTTTAAATTAATAAAGCCTGGAGAGGTTTTAGAACACAAGTCCCACAATACAAATGCTGAGGCACACAGCTTTGCCGACAAAGACAGCAAAACACAAAAACACCACACCACCACGGATCGACGAGAGGTAGCGGAGACATCCGCACATTGCGGAGAGCTTCAGGAGGCTTCAAGAGGCTTCAAGATGGTGACCGCATGCTGGAGTAGATGTCGCGTAGTTCGTATATCATCCAACAAAGGCCCGCCTTGTCCTTAGTCTTCGAGTTGATACTCCCCAGCTGCAAGAAGATCATGGTTTTGAAAATAACATCAGCTGGGTGAGCAATTACTTTCTTTTCGATGGTTAGTTTATTGCGGATCTGCCACAAAGCCCAAGATTGTGCTAGAAAGAGTATCCAAAGGAGCCTTCTAGGTGATCCGGAGAGGCTAGAGAGGATGTGGTGGAACTGAGGAAAGTTTGAGGGCCTCCACTCGCAACCCAAGAGGTGTCGGAGGACACCCCAAGCAAAACCGGCTAAGGAGAAGCGGACACAGGTCCCATCCGAGGGGCCATTCCGCACCGCGATCTGCATACTAGAGGGAAGCTTATCCAGAGCCAATTTCCAAGAGAAAATCTTGATCTTTAGGGGCACCGCGGCTCTCCACATATCTCGATGATGAGCAACTGTCGCACCTTGTGCTAGCAAGGAGTACATAGACTTGACGGAGAAAGAGCCATTAGGGATAAGGTGCGAACTCACCGAGTCCGAACCATTCTCAAGCTGAACATCATTCAACAAAGATTGCAACCTTCGCCATTGGCTCAACCCCTCGTTGTCCAAAGAGCGGCGGAAACGGACTCCCAGCCCATCCCCCTGCAACATCTGTGCAACGGACGCGTTTGGTTCAGCGGTGATACCGAAAAGCTGTGGGAAAGAATCCTTAAGGGGTGCGTCCCCCAACCACCAATCTAACCAGAAACGAGTACGGATCCCATTTTTCACCCCAAACTTCGCCCCCAGGCTGAAGAGGTGTTTGATCTTATGTAAACTTCTCCAAAAGGGGGAGCCCCTACCGGCCGAGCCCATGAGAATGTTGTGTGCAAACGCGTATTTGGTTCTGAGAATCTTGGCCCAAATCGAGGAATCGTCCTGAAAGAGGCGCCAAATCCACTTAAGAAGAAGAGCTACGTTCATGTGCTTGGACTTGAATAAGGTAATAAAGCAGCCGTATGCATCTTTTTGATGCAGTTGCTGGAGCACATCCCCCATTTCGAAAAAAAAATGTGCTTGGTATTGAGGAGTCCCAAGCCCCCATGGCCTTGGGGCAGCAGACCGCCGGCCAGCTGACAAGGTGATACTTACGTTTCTTTCCAGAACCTTCCCAAAAGAACCTGGATCGTAAGGAGTCGAATTTGGCATGAGTCCCATCGTGCAGCAGAAATAGACCCATCGCGAAGATAAGGAGGTTGTCAAGGCAGACATTAGACAAGACTAACCGTCCACCCGAGGATAGGAGCTTGCTAAGCCAGGGCTCCACCTTGCCTCCAAGCTTGCGAACCAAGAAGAGCCATTGTTCCATAGTGAGTTTTCGGTCAGAGATTGGTAAACCAAGGTAGACAAAGGGGAAGGAGCCTCCCTTGCAGTTGAATTGATTGGCTATCCTGTTTTGTTCTTCCGCAGTTTGACCCATCACGATAACCTCGCTTTTATGGTAGTTGATTTTTAGGCCGGACATATCCTTGAAACACATCAGCAAGAACTTGAGATTGGCAATGTCCAGCTCGGAGTTTTGGATCAAGATCAGCGTGTCATCAGCATACTGGAGGTGGGTGATACCCCCTGGTATCAAGTGAGGGACTACCCCGTGTATGTGTCCCGCCTCCGCGGCTGCCGAAAGAATACCTGAGAGGGCTTCCCCGATGAAATTGAACAGAAGAGGGAGAGAGGGTCCCCTTGCCGTACCCCCTCTTGTTCCGAAAGAAAGGGCCTACTTCACCGTTGTTGGAGATAGCTGTCTGGCCCCCTGCCACGAGCTGAGCGATGCGGTGAATATAACCCTCGTCGAAGCCTTTACGCCGAAGCACTTCGGACAGAAAATCCCAATTGACGCGGTCGTACGCCTTCTCGAAGTCGAGTTTAAGCAGGATCCCTCCTAGCTCAACTCATGGATAATTTCTATCAAGGCGAGGGATCCGTCCAAAATGTTTCTTCCCTTGATGAAAGTTGTCTGGTTGGGGCTGAAAAATCTGTTGGCGATAGGGTCCAAGCGAACTTCATAAGCTTTGGAGACGATCTTGAAAATGAAGTTAATGAGAGCTATGGGTCTGAATTGCGAGATGTGGTCCGCCCCCAGCACCTTAGGGATGAGGGAAAGAATCCCGAGTTGAGCCTCGAGATGTCGATTCTGCCCAAGACGAAGTCATTGAGAATGTGTAAAACCCCGTATTTTACTTTGGGCCAACATTTCTTGAAGAACAGGACGGTGAAACCATCAGGGCCCGGCGCCGTCTCAGTTTTAAGGTCGGCGATGATGTTGTCGAGCTCCGTTTTCGAGAAGGTAAGCGCTAGATGATTATTCTCCTCATTGCTAACACAACCCGACGCTCCCCAAGTGTCAGGTGCAAGCCCGCATACCCTATGGGCAGAAGATCCAAGGAGCTAACGATAGTACTCATAAATGTGTTCTTGAATGATGCGGGGATCAGAGATTACCCCCTCGTCCGTGGCAAGGTAGGAGATCAGACATTTGCGCCTCCTGCCGTTTGTAATGGCATGGAATATGTTGTATTGGCGTCCCCCTGGAGCGCCCATTTGACCCTACCTCTTTGCCACCAAAACTCCTCCTCCAGCCGGTAGGTCTGCATCAACTGCTCTTCGAGATGATAGCGCAGGGCCCAAGCCTCCTCGTCAAGGCCTGAGGAGTCTGCTTGCACGTCCAGGGCTATGATTTGCTCCAGCAAGGTTGACTGTTCTACTTTGTGATCATGGTTCAGATTGCGGTTCCAGCCCCTAAGGTACTGGCGAAGGCCTCCACTCATGTAAATCCACCAATCTATGATATCCCCCCCCCCACCGAACCCAGCAACCTATCCCAGGTAGCCGATAACATAGGCATGAAGTCTTGGCGTTCAAACCATCCGGATTCAAAGAAGAACACGAGGATCGGACAGGCCTTCCCTCGCCTGTATCAAAAAGCATTGGAGTATGGTCCGAGCCCAAACTGGTCTCTGCCACCAAAGAGTTGAGCGGGAACAAGGTTTCAAAGGACGACGAGACAAAGACGCAATCGAGAGCTGAGCGAACAGGATTCAGCTATCGATTGGACCAGGTGAATCTCGCACCCATGCGAGGAATCTCCCTTGGGGCCCACAAAGCAATGTGATTATTGAAGAGGTCGATGAGCGGCCAGTTGAGATTGTCATTGTTTTTGTCCGCCGCCGAGCGGATCAAGTTAAAGTCTCCCCCCATCACCAGGGGGAAGTTAACAGCAGTCAGCTTGTCCGTAAGTTCGTCTAGGAAGGCGCGGGAGCGACTATGGTCCACTGGCCCATAGATACCAATAACTTCCAAACGCTGCTTGCTTGCTCGGTGAAAAAGAGAGGTGTTGATGAAGAATTGGCCCCTGCCGATTGCACCCACCTCAAAAATACTATCTCGGCACCCAAGGAGCATCCCCCAGATTGTCCCTGCGCCGGGAGCCAACACGATACGAACCTGTCCCCAATTTCCAGGTTGCGGAGTTCCGCATCAGTAAAGTCCTGCTTGATTGTTTCCTGGAGAATGACTATGTCAATGTTGTGACGCCGGAGGTAGTATTTTAAAAGGGTCCATCGCCTCCTACGACCGAACCCTCGAATGTTCCAAAATAGGCACGTCATTGGGAAACCTGCACAAGCGCCCGTGCTTGGCGGGTGAGTGGCCGATGACCAACAGGAATAGGCTTAAAAGCCCGTTTTTTCCTTGTCTTTGACGGTTGTGGTGCGCCATCCTCAACAGGAGGATAGGGAGGCTCTGCAACAGGCCCGTCCTGTGCGGAGAGGATCGTTGGTTGAGCCTGAGTCGTCTCGGACGCGGCCCCCTCGGCCGCCCGAGCACGTTCAGCGTCGAGCTTGAGCCTGGTGAGAGTAAGCTCCGCCTGTGCCAGCTCTCTGGCTTGGATCAAGGAGATGGGATTGATAGGGACATCTTCTGTAGCTGGAAACACGATACAACTGTCCCGCGCCACGCGCAGGAGACGGTCGGGCGAAGATGATTGCAGAACTATAAGATCAGAGATGGAAGGAATACCTGGGAGAAACTTTCGTTTCGACGACTTGTTAGGTGCCGAGGAAGGAGTCTTGGAGGAAGATGGTGCCGCAGACTTGTCCTTAGCCGCGCTTGAGAGATTGTTCTTCGAGGAAGTCCGCTTCATAGCACGTTCCAGGGAGTCCCCATCTGATGCTCCCTTAGCACGAGCTGTAGCACCCTACCTTTTACTAAAGGCAAGATACATGTGTATAGTGCTATTCCCGGGATCACTGATAGCACACACATTACAAAATATAGTAATCATTGCAATAGTATCAATTTACTACATCTTTGATCCAGAGGGTAAAGTAAAACCTTACAAATTGCATAGTCACATGGACTAGCTCGGTACAATGTTCAGAACAAACACAGCGAAATGTAAATCATCAATGAGCCTTCATCATCTTCATGTGCCACAGGCAGTCATGTTGGAATGTAGACTCGAGATCCTACTACGTACTTCTCCTTAGTTTGAAAACAAAACCCTACACACTACTAGGATTGATAAGCATAGCATAATTTTTGAAAACAAAATCCTACCATGACACTAGTTTGAAAAACACTAATGCATAATAAAATAGGTAGGAATTGAGTGTCACTTGCCTTTTTGGTAGTCGAAGCGCGTTCACTTCTCTTAATCAAATTACGTGTCTCTCCGTACGAACTATAATATAAAATATAGCACAACATAAACACACCATTCAACAACAACATTAAAATCAAACATGACAACAATCGGAAATCGCTCTATGGTACTAAGGTATGGCATGAGGTTTGGCTTGCAAGATATGGCGGTGAGAGTTTGGACGGAAAGTCACATGATTAGAAAGAAATTGATCATCCAAGATATAATTGAAGAATCCTTATGCTTTACAAAAGCATGAAAAGAGTTTGGAACAACTCATGTGAATTGAATCACATAACTGACAATTAGTGCAACAATAATACTACTGAATAAGTATGACAACAATTACTCTAAATAGTATGAATTACACATAGGCTTGGGTATGGATTTGTGATATATTGCATTACTCAATTAACCCATTTGTAAATTGAATAGTTCAATATAAGCCAATAAGATTAAGTGGGCATAAGGGTTGAAAAATGTATGAATGATATTTTAGGATATGATGGTGGTTGCGTCATAGTTGGAATTGGAAGATATGGTCATGTCAAACTTTTAGATTTTTCTTTGAAGCATTCAACTAGTCTCAAATGCAATTGACATAGTGTGACAAAACTTATCAAAGTAGCACAAGATCACACCTAGCATTGGGTATGAACTAATAGTATATTGAACTACTCAAACAACTCATTTGAAGTTGAATAGTTCGGGCTAAGTGGAAGAATTTGAATGGCATGAGGTTAAATAAGCATGAATGATATGGGTTAGGTTTGCGGAGCCTAATGGATAACAAAAGGTTTATCACATGTGATATGGGGTAGAGCATCTCCATCCCACATTCCCACTAGAGCAAGGTAAAATCTAAAATAGGACATGTCACAGTTTACTCTAATAACTCAATTGTTATTTGAATAATATGAACTAGATAACCATGGGTAAGCTATGTATTATCTGTGATAATGATAAAGAATTATAACTGGTCCTGGAAGATGGGTATGATCATAAGGATCATTTTGGCTAAAGGAACTATATCGAAGCCAGTTATAGGACTACACTTTTCGCGAAAAGTCATCACAAGAAGTTTTCCAGATGAAAGACCTTGCATTACGGAAGTTGTAGAGAATTCTATTACAAGCGTATCGCCAAAAGAATCTCTCGGAAAAAGTTTGTAGGATATATTTTATAGACGATGTTGCGGATCAAAGGTTACCACGAAAATAAAGTGGACGAATCTGCCACGCAAAATGTCTAACATGATCTACGTGATTTGCTGATTTCAAGGGTATAGGGTTTGTCGAAATCCGACGGATAGAACTTAAGATATGAATTTTACAAAACTAGACAGAAGTGGTTATAGTTCTATTGGTGTACGAAAGTTGTGCGGACAAGTTGCTTGGATGGAAAAACTTCCTACGTGATAGTTGTAGAGAATCTAATTACAAACTTAACGGAAGAACCACTATTCTAAACGGAAGTGTAGATATAAGGAAATAAAATTGAAAAGTTACGTACAACAATCTACGTGAAAAGAACGGGAATAAAATTATTACCGGACAAGTCGCGCCGTTTCCCAAAATAGCGTTGCGGATATTGCGTCACGTGTAGCAGCGTCACCAAGGAAAGCAGCAGCGCTGCGCCGTGTGTGCTGCGAACGGGAGAGAGGGGGCGTCGGGGCGCTGGATGTGTTTTTGGGATGCCCTTTGGAGTCTTTATATAGGTCATAGGCTAGAGCAATTTTACTTGACTAGCAAAAGTGCCCGTGCATTGCACCGGAAGCCCCACTATACAGGTGGTCCTTCATACTCGAGGAATAAGGCACTGGCTAGTACTGGTGGGACTTCGTACCGGAGAAATAGGGCGCAAGGTAGTAGTGGCGGGTTGACGAAGATAGCGAGGTCGCTGGCCGCGGATGCGTTGAACCGTGATGAACCGCAACCTTGGCGGCTTTTGGATATTGAAAGCGAACATATGCGGACAAAATAAGAGGTGGATATGTACAAATTGTGACTTCCGTAATAAATTGTAATCCTTATTCTAGTGCAAATGGATGGTTTAGTCTCTAGGAAATTTACGATACGACGCAATAATTTTTAAATATATATGGATCATATGTATTGTTCTCTGACAAAATAATTTTTAATAACCTTCAGTTAACAATTTAGAATGCTTTTCTTAGTTATGTGAGACAGGGAGGAGTATCAGGCAAAGAGTTACATACATGTCCGAAATTGTAGGTTGAAAAAAAACAAAAAATTGCAAATAACATCAGCTAGCACCAAACAGAAATGTAAATCGTAGCAGTAAACCGCATCACCTGAGTAAATTGCAAAGAGAACCGGCCCTGTCGTACCATTCTCCAGCGCGACCACCAGCTCAAAAAGAGAAATTCCATTGACCTTCTCCTGTGCGGCTCAAGATCAGAGAAATTCCAGTATCGAGCGTCGTTGGAAGTGCAGGCCAAGAGGCCGCGTTGGATCCAGTCGCATGGAGCTGGCGGGCGCTGTCGCGGGAGGTCCAGGTCTCGCGCCCTTGGTGCGAGCCGAGGGCCGCCCGCGCGCTCTGGGCTCTTGCCTGGATGGGGTTGACCTCCTGCGGGACTGACGGAGCTGAGAGGAGAGCGACACAGGGGAACACATCCCGTCCGCGAGCTAGGCTGCCTCGACCTCCCTCCGCTTGTAGCGTTCCACGCCGCTGCGCCTCACCGTTCCCGGATGTCCCTGCTCGGAGATGTGCAGGATTGGGGAATTTCGACGCCGTCGGGCGGGGCTCCATCGCTCGCCATGATTTTCTGGGATCTCTCCTCCGAGGCTTTTTTCCAATTTCGTCTGATTGATTCCGTCCTTATGCCACCAGCGTGCAAATTTCCTCTATTATGCTTCTTTAATTTCCTCCTTCCCCGAATTATGCGGATCGTGATCCTTTCTCCTTCGTTTAATTCGCTCCTTTAATCGCCCCCCCAGAGCAGCGTTCGATTCATGCGTTCCATCTTTTTTTTTTGACAATCAATACCACATATATATATTCATAATAACAAATAGTACAGGGTAGAGATACACGAGCCATCTTTGATGATACTTGTTCCAAATCAGCTGGTTACAATCTAGAAAATTTATGCATATAAACCGGTGGAACTCATTATACGCGAGCGAGGTGGGACTATTGACGCAAAATATATGTTCGTGAGCAGGCGCTGCGAAATTTTGACCAAAGAAGCCCAGTGGTGACCCTGTTCGAGATCTTGACCCATGGCGGCCGGGCGAGCCTGGTGCGTGCGGCGGGCGGGTGGAGTCTGATGAGAGAAAAAGCATCGAACCGTTTTTTCACTTTTCGGTGGCATTATGTATAAAATGTATTTTAGTGGGAGGGCAAAACGGTCCAAATAAAAGTTGAACGAAAATTTTAGCAGAAACCTTAGCTCCTTTAGATGTTGGACTAAAAGAAAAGGCAAAGATGCAAGGCTGGTGCGAGCTGGATCACGGCAGTGAGGTGCTATACACCACCCCGGTCGGTGCGGACTGAGCACCGCACCCCCTGCAGTGCCTGTTGGGCCGGCCCAATGACGTTTGTTTTCGTTTTTTTTTCTGTTTTTCTGTTTTTTCTGTACGTTTCATTTTTTCTTTTTTAAAAATTTAAAATGCCAATGTGAAATTTTTTCGGGAAAACAAAAATTTCCAAAATTTTTATATTTTCGAAAAATTGAAAGCATTATTTTCTAGTTTTTTATTTTTTATATGAACAATTTTTGGATTTGAACAATTTTCGATGTGAACAAATTTTAAATTTGAACAAATTTTACATTTGAACATTTTATAAATTTGAACAAGTTTTACATTTGAACATTTTAAAAATTTAAAGAATTTTTGAATTTAAACAAATTTTATATTTGAACGGTTTTTAAATTTGAACGGTTTTCAAATTTGAACGGTTTTTAGATTTGAACGGTTTTCAAATTTGAACGGTTTTCAAATTTGAACATTTTTAAATTTTTTCTTTTCAATTTGAACAATTTTTAAAAATTAATATTTTCGAATCTAAAAAAATATAAACAAAACCAAAAAAAGAGAAAAAAGAAAAGAACCAGAAAACAGAAAAAGAAACCAGAAAAGAACAAAGAAAAAATAAAAAGCAAAAACGAACTGCACAGGCTAAAACAGACCCAAATGGGCCTGGCCCATACCCGACCAGGGGGTGTGCGGTGGCCGGTAGCCACCGACCTGGTCGGTGTATAGGTTTTGCCTGCGGCAGCGTGGCCGGTCGGGCTGGGGCAGGGGAGCTGGGCCGGGGCGGTTGGGCGGAGGCGAGCTGGGCCGGGGCAGCTACGCGGGCTGGGCCATTCGGCCTGGCCGCGTTCCTTTTTTTTTGCTGAAATTGGAAATACATTTTGGGGCTTCAAATAAAATCGGAAAAATACAAATAAGGTACCGTTGGATTCGTTATGAAAAATGCTTCAATATGAGACTAAATTTAGAACAAAAATATAAACTTTATAAAACCAAAATTTGACATGCATGTCTATGTGGCTATAGTGCCTTTTTAGGGTTTAAAGTTTTCTCAAATAAAATATTTTATAAGTTTCAAAACCTCCGAACAAAATAGAGTATTATTAGAAAATCTTTTGAAACTAAGGTTTATGAAAATCCATTTTTGGAAATTACTTTTAAATATCTTCAAAAGTTTCAATTCTTTGTGAAATTTCAACCAAGTTCAAACAATTAAGCATTTAATTTATTTTTATTTTACATTCCGAAATTTAGAAAATCTCGGGATGTGACACGAGCGCTCTGCTGTAGCGCCTCTGCCGGTCCCGCCTTGGATCGAGGCCACGAGCCACCGGCGCCCCTAGGGCCGGAATTGGCGAGTCCTCCAGCAGCAGCATCGGTAAGCCAGGGGCAGGAGACGGACGGATGGCAGGGGCTTGGTGCAGGCCAAGAGGCGAGCTGTAGCTTGGCGGTGCTGGATTTGCGGGCTCTTCAAACGCGAGGCGCGTGGCCACCACTTGGTCCATCATCAGTTTCCTAGAAGGGAGGTCGAAGTTACTCTTGCTCCTTCTTTCACGAGCACGCGATTCAGCATCAGCGGCGTCCTGGCTCAGCAGGGGCCCCTTGCCCTCTACTGCCACTGGTGAAGGAAGCTTTCCACAGAGGGGGCCACACCCTCTGGCGACGAGGCGAGCAGCGAGAGAGGTGTGGCTGGGAGGTCTGTGAAGGAGCTCTCAGGAGGAGAAGGGGAGGTCGGAGCTGATTCAGCTGTGGTCTTCTTGTCCAGGGCCAGAGGAGTATCGCCCTATTCCACCAGGTTCGAGCCATATTGGTTGAGAGAAAGGCCATTGGTCTGCAGGGTTTCGTCATGGGCAGGGACCGAGGTTGGCAACAGGGGAGGAGACGGTGAGTTTGTTGGAGAGGGGACAGAGGTCACTGCTTTGTGAGCCGGGCCACCAGTATTCCCAGCTGCGGCCGACTTGGGCGAGCGGTCTCTCGAGTTGTGGCGGCCCCTGCGGCCGTCCCAGCGGTCTTCATCAGTTTCGTCACAGTCGTTGTCCTTGTCGTCGGTGCCCTTGTCCGAGGGTGGGCGTATGTTGTTGGCCGGAGGAGGGGAGTTGGGTGGAAGGTCCGCATCGGGAACAAGCTTGATCTTAAAGCCCTCCATGTTGACGAAGAGAGTAATAGTTTCCAGGAGATGCACCGGAGTGCGACAGCCAAAGGACATGCGAACCGGGCCGCCCGGGAGCAAGAGGGAGTCCACGTCAACCGCTATCGGTCTGCCCACTTCCCTTGTGGACAGCAGCAGCCAGTCCATGTGGTGCAGCGCAGGTGGCACTCCGAACATCTTCACCACCCAAACCTCCTGCAGATGCTCCGAGGCCATAGGGTCCCCCAAGGACAGAGAAACTGAGGCTTGTGATTTGCTTGTAGGTAGGGTGAGGCCTCCGCCGCGGTAGACCATGCGAAGACTCTCTTTGGAGGGGAAGATCAAAGCAAATTCAGCGTCTCCAAGCTCACGGACTTGCCAATCCCAATGTTCATCCACGAGGTCCTTGAATTCCTCTTCCACTTCTCTGGCCGAAAGCCCTCCCGGGGACAATGACACCACGACTGCGTTGGAGATTGGGCGGCTAAGCTCTTCATCCGGGACTTCACAGCAGAAGAAGCCACGTTGGTTGCCGCCGAAACCCGCCCAGTAAGGGTCTGGGGAACGGTTGAACACAGCACACATAGCTGATGGATGGCCAACCTTCTTGCAGTTGACACAATGTGGATCCTCGGCGCACTCTGCTTGCACATGACCCTGTTTGCCGCAATTGTAGCATGTAATATGAGCCGCATCAGTGGTTGTAGAAGGAGCGACAATTGAGCTTGAGGCCCCCTGGCCAGTGTGTCCGGCAGGTGCCCCCTGCGGCGGCCTGGGGAGACGGGGGTGCGGTTGGAGTTGTAGCTGCCCGCTCGGCCAGGGTCGCGCCCTCACGGACCTGGCAGAGCGGGGGGGGGGGGGTTGCTGGCGACGATTCTCTTGACGATGGTGAGCGGGATCTGAGCGCCACGACCCCGCACCCGAGCGTTTTCTGTCCCGCTCTCGCTCGGCATCGCGTTGGCGCTGTTGATGACGGTGTTCTTCCTGCTCTCTATCTAGCTTCTGCCGGAGGTGAAGGTCACGACTACGACTGTACTCTCCCTCCACCTCCTCGAATGGGCGCTTGCCGCGCGCATGGCGCTCACGGTCCATGGGCACCAGCTTGGAGCGAGCCGCCCCAGATGCGTTGAGGAAGTGGACTAGGGTTGTGGCTCTGGAGCGGTTGCGATGGAGGTCACGGGTCGGGGCGGGAAAGGCGAGTGCGAGATCTAGGGTTTCCGGGGGCATCCACCACCAGTTATAAACCGGCATCGCGGGGGCAGAAGAGTGCAGAAGGTGAGATGGGTCGTGCTGGACGATCAGGGTCAAAGAAGTTTGCCCCAGGGGCACGTGGGCAACCATCCCACGGCTCAGGCTCTCCATTGGGCCGCGAAAGATCTCGCACGGCCCACGACGCGTTCTGGACGGACTGGGCCAGCCCACCCAGCCCATCCGCCAGGGGAGAGGCAGGAAACCCTAGGGATCTGTCCCCAACAGCTCCCAAGGGAGTTGGCGGCGGCGCCGCCGGAGAGATCGAGGGGAGCGGCGGCAGGACGATGAGGACCGACCCCACCGTCACCGTCCCTGAGTCCGGCGAGGAATCCAGCCCACTCCCCGGAGCAGGAACGGGAGACGCCGGCGGCGCACGGGCAACAGGAAGCAAAGGGAAGGAGGTTGATACGTCCAATTTGCATCACTATTTTATATCATAATTTGCTGTTATTCATTGATATATTTCATATTGGGACACAATACTTATGTTATTTCATCTATTTTGCATGTTTCATCATTATTGGAGGATCAAGCACCGGAGCCAGGATTCTGCCTGGAAAAAGCACCGTCGTAACGCAATATTTCGGAAGATCAACCGTGGAAGGAAATTACACGTAAATTCCTATTTTTCCGGATGACGAAGAAAGCCGAAGGGGAGCCGAGCTGGACCCAAGGTGGGCCCGGACAACATGGCGGTGCGGCCCATGGCCCGGCCGCGCCACCATGGTGTGTGGGGGCCCCACAGCCCCTCTCGCCTCCTTTTCTTCGCGTACTCCTTCGTCCCGAAGACCTAAGCCACGAGGGGTACCTCACGAAGAGTTACAGCCCGCCTCTCCGGGCGGAGAACACCGAGAGAAAAGAGCTCTCCGGCGGGCGGGAATCCGCCGGGGAAATTCCTCCCGGAGGGGGAAATCGACGCCATCGCCATCGTCATCGAGCTGGACATCATCTCCATCATCATCATCATCATCATCTCCACCATCTACACCACCATCACCACCGCTGCACCTCGTCACCGCTGTAACGATTTGGGTTGGATCTTGATTGTTTGATAGGGGAAACTCTCCCGGTGTTACTTTCTACTTGTTATTGATGCCATTGAGTGAAACCATAGAACCAAGGTTTATGTTCAGATTGTTATTCATCATCATATCACCTCTGATTGTATTCCATATGATGTCTCGTGAGTAGTTCGTTTAGTTCTTGAGGACATGGGTGAAGTCTAAATGTTAGTAGTGAACTATGGTTGAGTAATATTCAATGTTATGATATTTAAGTTGTGGTGTCATTCTTCTAGTGGTGTCGTGTGAACGTCGACTACACGATACTTCACCATTTATGGGCCTAGGGGAGTGCATCTTGTATTCGGTTGCTAATTGCGGGGTTGCCGGAGTGACAGAAACCTAAGCCCCCGTTAGTATACCGATGCAAGAGGGATCGCAGGATCTCAAAGTTTAAGGCTGTGGTTAGATTTATCTTAATTACTTTCTTGTAGTTGCGGATGCTTGCAAGGGGTATAATCACAAGTATGTATTAGTCCTAGGAAGGGCGGTGCATTAGCATAGGTTCACCCACACAACACTTATCAAAACAATGAAGATTATTTAGCTACATGAAGCGAAAGCACTAGACTAAAATCCCCGTGTGTCCTCAAGAACGTTTGGTCATTATAAGTAAACAAACCGGCTTGTCCTTTGTGCTAAAAAGGATTGGGCCACTCGCTGCAATTATTTCTCTCGCATTTTACTTACTAGTACTTTATTCATCTGTTACATCAAAACCCCTTGAATACTTGTCTGTGAGCATTTACAGTGAATCCTTCATCGAAACTGTTGTCAATACCTTCTGCTCCTCGTTGGGATCGACATTCTTACTTATCGAAGATACTACGATACACCCCCTATACTTGTGCGTCATCAAGAATATTTTCTGGCGCCGTTGCCGGGGAGTGAAGCGCTATTGGTAAGTGGAATTGGTAAGGAAAACCTTTACTGTTTGTGCTGATTTTATTTCTGCCTGCTGCTATAAGTCATTATGGCGAGATCTTCTCTTCAATTTCTATTTGGGAAATCTACTACTACTGCAACGGTAGTGGATGAAGCGCCAGGTGAGGAAGTGATACCATATAAAATACCTATGAAAATTATTGAACGTGTTATGGATAACCGCTATGAAGGGGATGGAACTGTTCATCCTGGTGATCATTTACTGTTTTTGCATGAATTATGCGGGTTATTCAAATGTGCAGGTATTGCTATGAATGAAGTTAGAAAGAAACTATTCACTATATCGTTGTCTGGTAAAGCGGCGCATTGGTATAAATTGTCGAAGAATGGTGATTCTCTTGATTGGGAGGACATTGTGCCTTTATTTTATTCCAAATTTTATCCTCCAAGTGAAATTCACAAAGATCGGAACCGCATATATAATTTCTGGCCTCATGATGGAGAGAGTATTGCCCAAGCTTGGGGGAGATTGAAGTCTTTAATGCTCAAATGCCCCATTCATGAGCTTCCTGGTAATGTTATTATTGATAATTTCTATGCAAGACTTTCTTTTCAAGACAAGACCTTGCTGGATACTTCTTGTTCTGGATCATTTACACGCAACAAAGAAGAGTTTAAAAGGGACCTTCTTGATCGGATCCAGGAGAATACTAAAGGATGGGAGAACGACAAAGATAGAGAATCAGGTATAATTTATGATTATAAATGCATTGAAGCTTTTATGGATACTGATAAATTTCGTAATATGAGTGCTACATATGGTCTTGATTCCCAAGTTGTTGCAAATCTTTACAAAGCTTTTGCTCTCATTATGAATTGCCTAAGAAGAATTTTGATAAGTATCATGAACCGTATAAAGATAAAATTGATTCATCTGTAAATAAATGTGTAGTGATTGGAACTGTTGATCATGTTATTCCTGAAGCTTATATTGAAAAAACTCCTTTCCTCGCTAAAATGAAGGAGTACTCGTCATATCTAGTGCGGTTAATAAAAGTGAAAAGAAACCTAAAGAACCCGAAGAACAAATTAAAGTTGAACTCGTTGTTGCAATAGTTAAAGATCTTGTGACTGAAAATGTGGAGGATGGTCAAATTATTTTCTGTGAAGATGCTTCTAATATTGTTTCACATCCTAATAAACCCAAACAAGTTAGTGTTTCTATGTTATCTGTTAGAATTGGTTATCATTGCTATTATGGTTTATGTGATATTGGTGCAAGTGTTAGTGCTATTCCTTATGAGCTTTATACGGAGATTATGCATGAAATTGATTCTTGTGAACTTGAAGATATTGATGTGGTTATTCAGCTGGCTAATAGAGAAACTATTTCTCCAATTGGTATTGTTCGAGATGTGGAAGTTCTATGTGGTAAGATTAAATATCCTGCTGACTTTTTGGTACTTGGTTCCGTCGCTAGTGATTATTGTCCTATCATTTTTGGTAGACCTTTTCTAAATACTTGTGGAGCTATTATAGATTGCAAGAAAGAGAAAATTTTGACTAAATTTGCTGGTGAATCTTATGAGTTTAACTTCTCTAAATTTACCAAAATTCCTTATAAAGCTGATTTGCCTAGTGATGATTTCAAAATGGAGCAGTGTGCATCTATTGTTCTTGTTCCTAATAATCCTTTGCAGCAACATTTGGAGAATAGCGAAAGTGAAGATTTTAGGAAAGAAAGAGATGAGCTTGAGGAAATTTTTCTTCGCCAACCTATTCTCAAGCATGATTTACCGGTGGAAGATTTGGGTACAACACCGCCACCAAAGAAAGATCCTGTTTTTGATTTAAAGCCTTTACCTGATAATCTTAAATATGCTCATATTGATGATAAGAAAATATATCCTGTTATTATTAGTGCTAAGCTTTCAGATATTGAGGAAGAAAGGTTATTGGAAATATTGAAGAAACACCGAGGAGCTATTGGCTATACTCTTGATGATTAGAAAGGGATTTCTCCTTCTATTTGCCAACATGCTATCAATATGGAAGATGATGCAAAGCCTGTTGTTGAACATCAACGTCGTCTAATTCCGAAGATGAAGGAGGTGGTAAGGAATGAGGTATTAAAACTTCTTGAAGCTGGTATTATATATCCTATTGCTGATAGTAGATGGGTTAGTCCTGTGCATTGTGTTCCTAAAAAAGGAGGAATGACTGTTGTGCCTAATGATAATGATGAGCTCATCCCTCAAAGAGTAGTTGTAGGGTATAGAATGTGCATTGATTTTCGAAAAGTTAATAAAGTTACTAAGAAAGATCATTACCCTTTACCATTTATTGATCAAATGTTAGAAAGGTTGTCTAAAAATACTCACTTTTGTTTTCTTGATGGTTATTCTGGGTTTTCACAAATTGCTGTTAAAGCTAAAGATCAAGAGAAAACCACTTTCACTTGTCCTTATGGAACTTATGCTTATAGGCGTATGCCTTTTGGTTTATGTAATGCTCCCGCTACTTTTCAAAGATGCATGTCCTGCTATTTTTCATGGTTTTTGCGAGAGTATTGTAGAGGTGTTCATGGATGATTTTTCTGTCTATGGGAATTCTTTTGATAATTGCTTGCGAAACCTCGATAAAGTTTTGCAGAGATGTGAAGAAACTAACCTTGTTCTTAATTGGGAGAAATGCCACTTTATGGTTAATGAAGGAATTGTATTGGGACATAAAATTTCCGAGAGAGGTATTGAAGTTGATAGAGCTAAAGTTGAAGCAATTGAGAAGATGCCCTATCCAAGGGATGTTAAAGGTATTCGTAGTGTTCTTGGTCATGTTGGGTTTTATAGGAGATTTATTAAAGATTTCTCTAAAATTTCAAAGCCTCTTACTAATCTTCTTCAAAAAGATGTACCTTTTGTTTTTGATGATGATTGTAAGGAAGCTTTTGAAACTCTAAAGAAAGCCTTAACAACTGCTCCTGTAGTTGAACCTCCCGATTGGAATTTGCCTTTTGAGATTATGTGTGATGCTAGTGATTTTGCTGTAGGCGCTGTTCTTGGACAGCGAGTAGACAAAAAATTAAATGTTATTCATTATGCTAGTAAGACTCTTGATGCTGCTCAAAGAAATTATGCTACAACCGAAAAGGAATTGTTAGTCGTAGTCTTTGCTTGTGACAAGTTTAGACCCTATATTGTTGATTCAAAAGTCACGATTCATACTGATCATGCTGCAATTAGATACCTTATGACAAAGAAAGATGCTAAGCCAAGGCTTATTAGACGGGTACTTCTTTTGCAAGAATTTGATTTACATATTATAGATAGGAAAGGTGCTGATAATCCCGTTGTCGATAATTTGTCTAGATTGGAAAATATTGCTTATGATCCTGTTCTCGTTAATGATAGTTTTCCAAATGAACAATTGGCTGTAATAAAGGTGAGCTCGCGAGAGAGCCCTTGGTATGCAGATTATGCTAACTTTATTGTTTCGAAGTATTTGCCTCCAACCTTTTCAGCTCAAGCAAAGGAGGAAATTCTTTTATGACTTGAGGCATTATTTTTGGGATGACCCACACTTATATAAAGAAGGAGTAGACGGTATTATGCGAAGATGTGTTCCTGAATATGAACAACAGGAGATATTGAGTAAATGTCATGGTAGTGTTTATGGAGGACATCACGCCGGAGATAGAACCGCGCAAAAGGTTCTCGCAATCGAGCTTTTATTGGCCAACACTTTTCAAAGATGCAAGGAAGTTTATCTTATCTTGTGATGAATGTCAAAGAGTTGGTAATATCTCTAGACACAATGAAATGCCTATGAATTATACTCTTGTTATTGAACCATTCGATTGTTGGGGATTCGACTTCATGGGTCCTTTCCCTTCTTCAGAAGGTAACACTCATATACTTGTCGTCGTTGATTATGTTACTAAATGGGTAGAAGCTATACCTACAAAAAGTGCTGATGGTGAGACCTCTTTAAAAATGCTTTTAGATATTATTTTTCCTAGATTTGGAGTACCTAGATATATTATGACCGATGGAGGTTCTCATTTTATTCATGGAGGTTTTAGAAAAACTCTTGCTAAGTATGGTATTAATCATAGAATTGCTTCCGCTTATCACCCTCAAACTAGTGGTCAAGTAGAATTATCAAATAGAGAGATTAAATCTATTTTGGGAAAGACCGTTAATAAATCTAGAAAGAATTGGGCTAGCAAATTGAAGGAAGCACTATGGGCTTATAGAACTGCTTATAAAAATCCTATGGGAATGTCACCCTATAAAATGGTTTATGGAAAAGCTTGTCATTTACCTTTAGAACTAGAGCACAAAGCTTATTGGGCTGTTAGAGAACTAAATAAAGATCCTAAACTAGCCGGTAATAAGAGGTTGCTGCAATTAAGTTCTCTAGATGAATGGAGAAGTGAAGCTTATGAAAATGCTAAACTCTTTAAAGAAAAAGTTAAGAAATGGCATGATAGAAGGATCATCAAAAGAGAGTTTAATATTGGGGATAAAGTCCTATTGTATCGGTCTCGTCTCAGATTCTTTGCAGGGAAATTACTTTCGAAATGGGAATGACCATATGTTATTGAGGAGGTATATCGTTCAGGAGCAATAAAAATTAGCTCTTTGGAAGGCAACGCCACGCAAGTGGTGAATGGACAAAGACTCAAGCATTATATCTCGGGTGATTCTTATAATGTTGATGTTGATATTATTCAAGTGGAAACACCGGAGGCTTTCATCAAAGGACAAATTGACAGTCCGCCAGAACTCGACTTTGAATAGGTAACAGTACAGGTAATAAAAGTCCGCGTTTAGCTTTCCGAACAATATTTCTGCTGTTTTTAGAAAATATGAAAAATTACGGAATCGAAATGAAGGTGAAGAGACGCGCGAGGGCCTGTCACCATAGGCCGGCGCGGGCCCCACCCTGGCCGCGCCGCCCTATGGGGACAGCCCCTCGGCGTCCCTTTTCCACTCGTTTTCGGTCTGGAACCTTCCTTTTGTCGTAAAAATATTTGCTATATAATCCCCCGGACCCCTGGAGGTCCGTATATCGTTTTCTCGTCGTGTTTTGTTTCGAGCTGTTTTCTGCCAGGATCTGCTTTGGATCTAGATCCACCATGTCTTCGTCGGGAACTCAGAAGGACAGCTTCTTTGAGGACGTCGTCAACCCTTACATGAACGAGCTGAAGATGCACCCCAAAGAATTGCTGCTCGTAGATGGAGAGTTGCAGATCAAAGATGTCCAGGGTCCTAAGGGAGAAGGGAGTTTGGAAGACAGGATGGAGAAACTGGAACAGGAGGTCTTCAACTACAAGAAGATGGCTGAACGTGAAGTGGACATCTTTCACAAGATTGTGTCTGAACTCATTGATGAACACAAGAGGGATGGGACGATATCTTCTCACTTCACGACACTACCAACAACCTCCAAGCTCAACTCTATGATGTTCATAATCAAAATTGTGAGTATGAAAACAGGTTTAAACACATAAGTCATGCTGCTAGTTTCAGGTTTCCGGAGACCAAGATGTCTTTTGTTGATGGAGAGCCTCTTCCATGGAAGTCTGATGATGGCAAGGATTCACCATCATCACCGAAGGAGTAATTCATCATCGGTATTGGCATCCCCTTGGTTTGTTCCAAGCTTGGGGAGTGCCGCGGTATCACATCATCACTACCTTTATCTTTTACTATCAAGTAGTGTCATATCATGAGTAGGGAAGTTATCTTATGGAATAGTTTGCAATGTGGAAGTATCTCTCTTAGTTGGTTATCTATGTATCCGTTGGTGTGAGTTATCGTTATGGAATATTAATGAGAAGTCTTATCATTTACTTTTTGCACATCTTATTTTAGTTTGCAATCTCCATTATATGATTACTCTTGACATTAGTATTGATATCACTTTGGGAGCATCAAGTAAATCTATTTGGTTTTGGCAAACTTAGCATTGGTCAATAGCAACAACACCCTGATGTTTAAATACAAGAGAGAAACACATTTAGATATATTACTCTATTATCTCTATGCTAATGAGTTTAGTATTCTGAAGTTAAAATTGCTTGTGCTTATGAGAAAGATGCATGATTGTTCTATCATATGTATATTTGTTTGTTTCCCTCAACCTTTATGCTTGCTATCAAACCTTGCTAGCCAAAGACCTGTATTGAGAGGGAATGCTTCTCATACATCCATAACCCTAGACCAAACCTATGCCAATTGTGTCCACCATACCTACCTACTACATGGTATTTTCTGCCATTCCAAGTAAATACTTCATGTGCTACCTTTAAATAATTCAAACTATACTACTCCTTATTTGTGTCAATGTTTTATAGCTCATGAGGAAGTATGTGGTGTTTTATATTTCAATCTTGTTGGGCGGACTTTCACCAATGGACTAGTGGCACATCCGCTTATCCAATAATTTTGCAATAAGAGCTGGCAACGGGGTTCCCAGCCCCAATTAATAACTTTCATTAAAAATTCTCTTCACATGTTTTGCCCTGATTTATCAGTAAGCAACTTAATTTTGCAATAGACACTCCTCCATGGTATGCGAATGATGGAAGGCACCCGAGGATTCGGTTAGCCATGGATTGAGAAAGCCAAGGTTGGGGGGAGTGTCATCCATAATAAAACTAAAATACATGTGTAAACAAAAGAGAAGGGGATGATCTACCTTGCTGGTAGAGATGCCGTCCCTCATGGGAGCCGCTCTTGGAAGGTTCGTTCGCAAGGGGGTTAGAGTGCCCGCTACCATTCATTGACAACAACAAACACCGCTCAAAATCTTACTTTTATGCTCTTTATATGATTTCAAAACTTGAAAAGCTCTAGCACATGATTTAATCCCTGCTTCCCTCTGCGAAGGGCCTATCTTTTACTTTTATGTTGAGTCAGTAAACCTATTTCCCTCTATCTCAAGCAAGCAATTGAGCTGTTGTGAACTAACCATTTATGCTATGATTGAGCTAATTATGTCTTTTATACTTTCTTGTTTAGCACACATTTTATCTGAATGAATATGACTTTGAAGTTATCAATGATTATGAGGAGATTGTTATGATTGAATATGAAAGCCCTGCTATATAAGTTCTAATACGAAAGCCTTGCTTGTTAAATAAGAGCAATCCGTTAGTAGTTCTCTGACCAAGAACAAAGTTTGCCATAACCATTTATGATTTCCTATGCACCTTTACTTGTGATTTCTCTTTACTTATTTCAAGTTGAGTTATATGAAGAGAATGTTTACTAGAATGTCTTGTGTGAATCAATATGATGCTTCTTGTACGTATTTTATTTATCGAATCTTCACTCCATAAACATGTGGTCTTGTTTATTGAGCTCAGTTTCGCTTGGGGACAAGCGAGGTCTAAGCTTGGGGGAGTTGATACGTCCAATTTGCATCACTATTTTATATCATAATTTGTCTGTTATTCATTGATATATTTCATATTGGGACACAATACTTATGTTATTTCATCTATTTTGCATGTTTCATCATTATTGGAGGATCAAGCACCGGAGCCGGATTCTGCTGGAAAAAGCACCGTCGAACGCAATATTTCGGAAGATCAACCGTGGAAGGAAATTACACGTAAATTCCTATTTTTCCGGATGACGAAGAAAGCCGGAAGGGGAGCCAGCTGGACCCAAGGTGGGCCCAGACAACATGGCGGCGCGGCCCATGGCCTGGCCGCGCCACCATGGTGTGTGGGGGCCCCACAGCCCCTCTCGCCTCCTTTTCTTCGCGTACTCCTTCGTCCCGAAGACCTAAGCCACAGGGGGTACCTCACGAAGAGTTACAGCCGCCTCTGCGGGGCGGAGAACACCAGAGAGAAAAGAGCTCTCCGGCGGGCAGGAATCCGCCGGGGAAATTCCCTCCCGGAGGGGGAAATCGACGTCATCGCCATCGTCATCGAGCTTGACATCATCTCCATCATCATCATCTCCACCATCTACACCACCATCACCACCGCTGCACCTCGTCACCGCTGTAACGATTTGGGTTGGATCTTGATTGTTTGATAGGGGAAACTCTCCCGGTGTTACTTTCTACTTGTTATTGATGCCATTGAGTGAAACCATAGAACCAAGGTTTATGTTCAGATTGTTATTCATCATCATATCACCTCTGATTGTATTCCATATGATGTCTCGTGAGTAGTTCGTTTAGTTCTTGAGGACATGGGTGAAGTCTAAATGTTAGTAGTGAACTATGGTTGAGTAATATTCAATATTATGATATTAAGTTGTGGTGTCATTCTTCTAGTGGTGTCGTGTGAACGTCGACTACACGATACTTCACCATTTATGGGCCTAGGGGAGTGCATCTTGTATTCGGTTGCTAATTGCGGGATTGCCGGAGTGACGAAACCTAAGCCCCCGTTAGTATACCGATGCAAGAGGGATCGCAGGATCTCGGAGTTTAAGGCTCGTGGTTAGATTTATCTTAATTACTTTCTTGTAGTTGCGGATGCTTGCAAGGGGTATAATCACAAGTATGTATTAGTTCTAGGAAGGGCGGTGCATTAGCATAGGTTCACCCACACAACACTTATCAAAACAATGAAGATTATTTAGCTACATGAAGCGAAAGCACTAGACTAAAATCCCCGTGTGTCCTCAAGAACGTTTGGTCATTATAAGTAAACAAACCGGCTTGTCCTTTGTGCTAAAAAGGATTGGGCCACTCGCTGCAATTATTTCTCTCGCATTTTACTTACTAGTACTTTATTCATCTGTTACATCAAAACCCCTTGAATACTTGTCTGTGAGCATTTACAGTGAATCCTTCATCGAAACTGCTGTCAATACCTTCTGCTCCTCGTTGGGATCGACATTCTTACTTATCGAAGATACTACGATACACCCCCTATACTTGTGGGTCATCAGAGGTCTGGTCCAGCAACGACGGAGGCGGGGGCGCAGGGAAGAGGGGAACAGTGCCCTCCACCGGCAGCGGCGGGCCCTCCGCCGGAGCCGCCCGAGGCTCAGAGAGAGGCCAGGCGCGGTCCAGAAAGCCCCCGAGGCTAACTGTTGCCGGCGGCGCGGGATCTGCTTGGGGCTCTTCCCCATCAGACGACAAGCAAGGAGAGGTCGAGAGAGGAGCGTCGGAGAGGTCCCAGGACTCCTGCAGGGCGGAGCGGCGGGCTGACGAGCGTCCCCCGTGGACCCTCGTCTCCCTGGGCCGCCGGAGCTGGCGGCGTTTCACGGTGGCGAACCCATCGCCACCCGAGTCGCCAGGAGGAGCTACGCGGGGGTGAGACACATGGTCCGTTCGTCCGTCATGAAATCACCAGTTCAGAATGGGACATCAACAACAACAGTATTTGTCTCTGAACTTCACAGACCATATTTCTGAAATGAACTTGCATCACACTTAGAGGCCACACACTGAAAAGTGCAACGCTTTAGCCTATAGGCTACACACTGAACTTCAGTCACACCAAATGTGCTAAACCATAGTAAAATCAGATGACTTGCAAGTTCAGTTGACAATCAATTTCATAAGCTAACTGGTAGTGATTTGAGATGAGAGATTCCTATACAGAGAAGTGTTTTATATATATTGCTACCGTAAGTGACAAGAACAGCTAAAGAGAATTCTATGAAATCTGAAGCAATTGCATAGTTTTATATATATTCATAAAGTGGCAAGAACAGATTCTACACGCAAATTGTTGCATAAATAAACATCGTTATTATCTACCACAACCTGAGGCTAAGTTCTTGATTTTTCCTATAACTTTTGTACAAGGAAAACAGCAAGTAATCACATTTCGAGAACATGCTGGAAAAAATCGTTGTGGTAGACCTTGTCCTGGTCCGCCTCCATGAGCACGCGGCCGAACAGGTGGTGAGTAGGTCGATGCCGCTGGGCTGCGGGCGACCATCTGATCGAACACAAACGGAGCTTCGGCGAGGCGGCCCGTGCTAGCGACCAGCGGCGACCCGGGGACGAGGAGACGTTGAGCGCCACGACCTTGCCGGAGGCGCCGCAGGACACGCCCATCCAGAGGTAGCGCGCCGTCTTCCACCATCCTCGCTCGCCTCCTTCATCAACGCCGACCGCTGGGAACTCCCGGCCAGCGCACCCTCCCTCGCTGCGGCGGAGGACGATCGCAGCCCGCTCCGCCTAGCCGCCGGATACCGCCACGGCCATCTGGGACACCCGCGCCGTGCTGCATCTGCTCAACCTGGACGAGTCCCATAACGTAGTGCTCGGAGCTCGCGACAGCTGCAATGGAGGAGGACAAGGTGGCGGGGTGGGTGCTGCCACCGCGCGGCCGGCGAGGTGGGATGGGAGGAAGGGATAGAGGTGGAAGAGGAATTGGGCAACTTTATCACTTTGTTCTTTTAACAATTTAGCCCAATTTGTTTTAATTATTTGAAAACTGTTTCTATGGATGGTACGAGGCTGACAGACGGGTTCCACATCCTGCGATGTCAGCGAATACATTGTTGTACGGTGAGCCAGTGACCTAGATGAATATCAAGTCGTATTTAGGTACCGTACATCATGTATTTCTATGGTTGATAACCTTATTGATTTGCCCCTCCAAGTTTTGGTACCGTGGATGCACTTTACTCTACGACAAACTCCACGATTGTAAGCTGTCGAACACTTGGAAAATCAGGAAAATCAGGAGACTACCGCATGTGATTATTCGGTGTTTCCACGGCAGAAACACTCCGCAAAGTTTATTTCACACGGTAGAATTTCTTTGGATGGCCTGTAATATTGTTGCAGTTGGATTTCTAGAGGGGTAGGGAACACAACTCTCCGGTGCTGGATGAAATTAGGCTGGTACTATACGTGTCTGTGGACAAATACTGAGAGTGTACGAGCGGTTCTTGGATCTGCCACGAGAAGTTCTAGAGGATGTTGTTGAATGGCCAATTCTTGCACACATCCGAACATGAAAAAGACTCTTCATCTAGTTCCTGATGTCATCCAAGCCCAGGAACCTGAACTCCTGATATTTTAGCATTCCATCCGAAGAACATGTTCAGAGCAATGATAGTGAATTTTTGTATATTTTCCTTTGTCTTTGCAAAATTTACGGTTAGCTGAGAACTTTCCGTTCGCTGTATGCTTCCTTTTATTTCATGGCGGTAGGTGCACATGTACATGTTTTATTGGGCGAAGGCTATTTATTTCGTGGCCATTGGCAGGAAGCATGCGGTTTCATTCATGGACCGTGTGCTAGGCGGCGGCGCCGCACAGGATGAGTCTCCGTGCGACGGTTTACCACTTTCGAAATTATTAGTTTTTCACGCGTTCTGTCTCAATCAGTTTATGGGTGCAGTGACAAAAACTTTGCACAAAATCAGAACTAGCGGACAAAAACAGTGTGCCACGTGCACTTCCGTCTACGAGAGAAAAGTACTCTTGCTACTGCCTAAAAAGGTTGCTAGCTGTCTACAAAGTTGCAGATAATTGCCTAGTAAATTTTATTTGATTACCAGGTTTTAACACGAGGAGAAAAACATAATGCCTCTAGTTAATCCAGCAATTAGCCTCATTAACTTGGCAACTACACGAAATTAATCTGGCAATTAGAATCTAACTACTCTAGAAATTAGTAAATATGGCAATTAGGATAACTAATTTGGCAATCACCACTAATTAATCGGGCAATTAGCTAGGACTATGTCAATTACTACTACTAGTACAAAATTAATCTGGCAAGTGGCCTAATTAATCTGTCAATTACTCTTATTTATTCTGGCAGTAGAACTTAGTTAATCTGGCAATTATTAGTACTAACCTGCAACTACTACTAATATTTGGGATTACAACCGGCATGCCAAGAGCAGCACGCAGCGGCGCGTGCGCGAGCAAGCAGCAGCAGCATCCGCGCGCGCGCGCATGGGCAGCAGTAGCTACGCGGCAGCAGCAAGCAGCAACAGCGACCACCCCGCTCCCTCGAGCTCGACCCTGGTCGGCTGCGCGCCCGTCCGGCTCCTCCCTCCGCGTCCTCGCCCTGCCTCGGTCAGGTTCCTGCAAACCATCTCCGTATCCACCACAGCTCTCCCAGTTTAACAGCGGCGGCCTGGTCCAGGAGCTCCTTTGTTGTTGTCCCGGTGGTTTTTGATTTGCCGGCGGCAGTACAACCTCCGGTGGCGAGAGGGGAGAGAAGGGAGAGGAGAGGACATGAGAGTGAGAGGGGAGAGAGAGCGGTGAGGTGATATATGGTGCCCTTTCTCGATTCGTCGCGGCGTATCCTGCTCTCCTGAAGATGTCATGACCGCACTTATGGAGGCATTGGGCCGTGTCGCCTTGGGCCGTGTCACCTTGGGCCATGGGTCGGCCTTGCTTGGAGGAGGACGGGTGCAGAATATATACACAGGAGGAGCTACACGGGGAAGGCATCGAACAGAAACAGAGAAATGGAACTCCTCGTCTATCTTCCTCTTCGTCTTCCTCTGGTCTAAATCCTCCTCTCCTTCAGGTCTGGTTGCTACCACAAGCAACCGCTGTATCGACCTCACGCCCCGATCCTCACCGGCGGCAACGGGGTGTGACAACTTGGTACCAGAGCCACGAAATTTCCCCAGATCCCAAAAAAACTCCCACAAAAAAAAAATCCCCCACAATATACTGGAGGAGATGGGGGTGGCAGCGACAACGACGGCGGCGGCCATGAACGGCATCCAGGAGAGCCTGCTGCAGCTCAACACCACGCTGGTTCGCATTGCGGCGAATCAAGATAAGATGTTGGTGGATTTGAAGAAGACAACGGCAGCGCTCACGTCCAACGCCACGACCAGGTCGCGGTTCATGGCGGGCCAAGCCTCGCCTCAGCTGGGGACGAAGCCTTCGTCACACAAGGTTTCCCTGTACGGCCGTGACGCGGATGCTACCAGTTTTCGTGTTTCCCCTGCCCTCTCTTCCGCGGCGCCCACAAGGTGTTCGACGCTGGGCGGCAATGTCAGCGGCAGCAATGCAACGCTCTCGTTTCAGTCCTGGGGAAACACAGTAGAGTTCCTCGCACCCTTTGAGGCCTCGCTGGACAAGCCACTGCAGTCGTTCGGCGACCTCGAGTTCAGCATGTTGACACCCACCACCGGTGGTTCAATAAATTGGTGCCATGACAAGCCGAAGTCTGTGTTGATGCATGTGACGAGTACAAGCTCATCCCCGACTCCCACTTTGCTCGATGGCGCTCTGTTCAACCCCACGCCAATGGTCACAACTGACCAACACCTTCGCATGCCGGCAGCCGACACATGTTCAACAAAGTGTTGCCACACGGAAGCCAACATACATCAGCCTGATTTCACCCGGGAAATGATTCTGACTGCACCCCTCAACGCTGCTATGTTTGACAATCCACGTGACAAGATAGGATTCTTAGAGGTTCTCACCAATGTTGCAGGTTTGTCCATGTTCTCGGAGTTTGATATATGTCCTGGTGAAGAAGCCCTTTACAAGGACACTCTCTGGGATGATGATATTGGAGATAGTGTGCTAACTCATCTTGGTGGCTTGTCACTATTCATGGAGCTGCCTATGAATACTCTTAAGGAGCCTGAGGTTTCGGCTGAAACTAGCATAAGCTTGGGTCATGCAGCACGCATTTCTGGGGATGCAACACATGATCCCAAATTTTTGTTGCCCTATGCTACAACCAGTGTGAAACTATCATGGACATGGGATCCTGGAAAGCAAGATGTGATCTATATTGGTCCCAGTGGATACATCAGACTAACGTCCAGAATTCTTGCAACTGAGCTCGTTTTCAGTGGGAACCAGGAATCATGCTGAATGCTCTTATGGAGGCAATGTCTAGTAAACTATCATCATATATTCACTTGGCCCAACAGTTAGCTTACTTGCATCGGTCATACCTTCAAGCGCTCAGGGAACTAGGCAAGTGCATCATTGTTCTCATGTATATGCCAACCATCTCTATAGACCTTGATATTCGATTGGCTATCCATGTTCTGTATAAGCAAGGGGATCCTGGTGCTTGTTGTTCACTGCAACTTGTAGCGACAAACCTACAGTACATGTTGGCGCTGATTGGAAATGTTGATGTGGTGCGTGACCCTACAAGATTACGGCCAACTAACGTGGAGATGGAAAGTTTCAGCATCACAGTAGGCCACTCCCCAATTGTTCACTGTCAGCGATTAAACATTTCACTAAAGTGTGCCCTGGGAGATGTTTTGGAGGATGCTATTTACAGACTTGTTGTCAGCTTCTCTTGCAACTCAGATTATGGCTATGAATTTTACTCCAGCCAACTGTCCAAGCTTCATGCTGCAAAGTCTGACTTCCACAGGTGGTTGAGAAGGCACGTACAAACGCCATGGAATCCAGGTGATGTCCACAACAACAACTTGACTTCAAGACTAACTCGGTCCATGGTATGTGTTGGTTTGGAGAGACCATGGGATCCGGGCATTATCGCAATCCATAAGGCTGTTGGTTACATTATTATTAAAGGAGTTAGAATGCCCTTTGGAGCAGGATCAAGAAGTACTTGCTACCAGATTTCAGAGTTGCTAAGAAGATATATATACAGGGGTTGCCTTCAGACTGTGTTGCGACCTGACCGAGCTATTGCTTGGGGGCAAGCAATGTTTTTTGGGGGCGGTAATGTCATGACCGCACTTATGGAGGCATTGGGCCGTGTCGCCTTGGGCCGTGTCACCTTGGACCATGGGTCGGCCTTGCTTGGAGGAGGACGGGTGCAGAATATATACACAGGAGGAGCTACACGGGGAAGGCATCGAACAGAAACAGAGAAATGGAACTCCTCGTCTATCTTCCTCTTCGTCTTCCTCTGGTCTAAATCCTCCTCTCCTTCAGGTCTGGTTGCTACCACAAGCAACCGCTGTATCGACCTCACGCCCCGATCCTCACCGGCGGCAACGGGGTGTGACAGAAGAGTGCACATTTATTCACACGTTGCGCTCGACAGCACTTAGACGTGGAGGAACGGTGGAATCGAGCATGCTTCGCGGGTTTACTTTTGCCTACATCTGGTCTGTTTTAAGAAACATGCTATGCATGGATTTTTTTCGAGTGGTCCATCAAAAGACATGAATTTTGGTCCAGCTCAATCGAGAAAGGACTTCGCAAGCAACCAGGGTTTTTTTTTTCTCGACCGGAATTTCTGAAAATTCGGCGGAAACCGATAATCTCGTTACCCCCGAGAATAATTGATACCGACCAAGCTTGGTGTGGCGTGGTAGCTTGTTGTGCTGTTGATTCATAAAGGTCATGAGTTCAATCCATGCGGTTGCAAAATATCTCTTTTTATCTATTTATTCTATGTTTTGCGTTAAAAAATTAGAAAGCTGGCAAAACTACGATTCGATGCCACGACCTGCTGTTATTGGACGGAAGGTTTTTTTTCTAGTCTTCAAGCAGGCCCACGGAAGCAGACAAGGCTGATGGACACGGTGCAAGGGACAAGAACGGCGCCAGCACTAATGATGTACATATACTTAATACTTATGTGTACGTATTGGGTTTCTACAGGAAAGCACTCTGGCGGCCACCTTCGTAGGGGTCCAGTGCACCGCTGGTCTCGGACAACACAGCTTCAGTGCGTGGATTTACTCGTGCTCGGAAGCGACGAGCAGCGCCACAGTTTTGTGTTTTTTTTTGAGACAAACCAGCTAGCCTTTATTCATTAATCAAAATGTTTACAGGGATGTTGACAGAATAAGGCATGATCAGCCACAGTTGGCGGCCAGCTTCGAGAGTAAGGGCATGTTTAGCTAGATTGTGAGCTTCATAATTGTGAGCTTTATTAATATGGCGAATGATTTACTTTACATATAACATTCCACCACCAGCTAATATTACTAATATGTTTGGTAGATGGTTGAATGGTGTCAAGGAAGATGACAAACAAAAAATAAAAATTGGAGTGTCAGCCATTTGTGGGCTGTTTGGAGAACTAGAAATGATATTATCTTTAACAAATAAATTGGAACTAATTTTTTGCAGGTTATCCGGCGAGCTGCTCATTCAATTCAACAATGTGTTTTCCTTTTCCCGGTGGAGCAGCGGGAGGCTATGGTTATTGGATGCAACCGGATGCTAGCGGTTGCTCGGGACTTCTTTTTCCAGGCTACTGGGTGGCGGCATCTTAGTAGAATAGCAAATGTTTAGCTTTTCTGAGTGCCGTATTTTGAGTTGGTTGATTCATGTATCGACCGTAGCTTTTCCATGATTGTAATAAGGGATGATGAATTGTTGGTGACTTGATACTTTCCTTAATAAAGCAAGCCGTGTGCATCTATTGATGCAGAGGCTGGGGCAATGCTCCTTTATCGAAAAAAAACAAAACCGTGAGTGGATAAAGGACTCTGAAAGATATCTTCATGAATGACCTTCCTCCTCGCCGTCCAAATAGCCCAGAGTGTGACAGACATTCTAGTGAACTCATCATGTGGCACTGTCTCCATCATATGAAATAACCAATTCCTTGCATTCGATTCACGGCATGCAATCATGTGTGCTCCACCATAAGCTCATCCGACAGCATCCAGACGCTATTAGCCATATTACATTCGATGAGAGAATGTCTCCAGGAATCACTGATGGCGTGTAACTCACACGTTCGTTGGGAACCCCAAGAGGAAGGTATGATGCGCACAGTAGCAAGTTTTCCCTCGGAAAGAAACCAAGGTTTAATCGAACCAGTAGGAGCCAAGAAGCACGTTGAAGGTTGATGGTGGCGAAATGTGATGCGGCGCAACAACAGGGATTCCGGCGCCAACGTGGAACCTGCACAACACAAACAAAATACTTTGCCCCAACGAAACGAGTGAGGTTGTCAATCTCACCGGCTTGCTCGTAACAAAGGATTAACCGTATTGTGTGGAAGATGATTGTTTGCAAGAAAACAATAAAACAAGTATTGCAAGTAGATTGTATGCTATGTAAAGAATAGGACCGGGGTCCACGAGTTCACTAGAGGTGTCTCTCCCATAAGATAAAGCATGTTGGGTGAACAAATTACAGTCGGGCAATTGACAAATAGAGAAAGGCATAACAATGCATATACATGATATGATAAATATAGTGAGATTTAATCCGGGCATTACGACAAAGTACATAGACCGCCATCCAACTACATCTATGCCTAAAAAGTCCACCTTCGGGTTATCATCCGAACCCCATTCGGTATTAAGTTGCAAAGCAACGGACAATTGCATTAAGTATGGTGCGTAATGTAATCGACAACTACATCCTTAGACATAGAATCAATGTTTTATCCCTAGTGGCAACAGCACATCACAACCTTAGAACTTTCTCGTCACCGTCCCAGGTGTCAATGAAGGCATGAACCCACTATCGAGCATAAATACTCCCCTTGGAGTTAAGAGTAAAAACTTGGCCGAGCCTCTACTAATAACGGAGAGCATGCAAGATCATAAACAACACATAAACAATAGATTGATAATCACCATAACATAGTATTCTCTATCCATCGGATCCCGACAAACACAACATATAGTATTACGGATAGATGATCTTGATCATGTTAGGCAGCTCACAAGATCCAACAATGAAGCACAATTAGGAGAAGACGACCATCTAGCTACTGCTATGGACCCATAGTCCAGGGGTGAACTACTCACTCATCACTCCGGAGGCGATCATGGCGATGAAGAGTCCTCCGTGAGATGAATCCCCTCTCCGACAGGGTGCCGGAGGCGATCTCCTGAATCCCCCGAGATGGGATTCGCGGCGGCGGCGTCTCTGGAAGGTTTTCCGTATCGTGGCTCTCGGTACTGGGGGTTTCGCGACGGAAGCTATTTGTAGGCGGAAGGGCAGGTCAAGAGGCGGCACGAGGGGCCCAGGGGACAGGGCCGCGCGGCCAGGGCCTGGGCCGCGCCGCCCTGTCATCTGGCCACCTCGTGGCCCCACTTCGACTCCCCTTCGGTCTTCTGGAAGCTTCGTGCAAAAATAGGACCCTGGGCGGTGATTTCGTCCAATTCCGAGAATATTTCGTTACTAGGATTTACTGAAACCAAAAACAGCGAGAAAACGACAATCGGCTCTTCGGCATCTTGTTAATAGGTTAGTTCCAGAAAATGCGTAAATACAACATATAATGTGCATAAAACATGTAGGTATCATCAATAAAGTAGCATGGAACATAAGAAATTATCGATACGTTGGAGACGTATCAATCACCAGCCCCACACAGAGCACATGCTCCCGTTCTAGGCATATTCCGATGCTCCAAGATATCAGCAGTTGGCAAGGATTGTTGGGCCAACCTCCATAGAAACACTATAATCTTTGACGGCACCTTAGTTTTCCATAGCGAGCACCATCCCTTCATCACTGAATCTGAATTTGAGGACCCCGGATTTCCTTCATAATAATTCTCCCTATTGATCTTAATATTTAGGGATTTCTATTTTCGTGCCCCTGCTTCGTTAGTTGTACTCAGTTTTCCCCAGCTCGTTAGTTTTTCCTCAGTTTTCCCCTCCCTCTAGTTTGAAACCACTCGAAGACGCGGGTTGCCGTCAGGTCAGAGGCCTTACCGTTACCGTGAGGTCAGTTCCTCGCCGACCGTCTCGTGCCGACAGGTGGATCCATCTACCGCCGACGCGTGGGCCGTTTTATTTCCGATTGTATACGCGGTGCTGCCAATGACAAATGGGGCCGCTCTATGGGGCTGCCGCAGCCAATGACCAGTGGGTCGTCTATTTATTTATAGAAAATTATATATTGCCGCTCTGTGGGGCCTCCGTTGTGGTCGTCTATTTTATTTAGAGAATATAATATAGAGCCGCTCTGTAGGGGCCGCCTCATCCCATGGCAGGTGACTATTTTCGCAGCTTAATCTAAAGTGACTCTTATGCTAAACATCGTGCATCCCGACGTTGACCTAGCAGTGGCGGCGAGCATAGCCGTTCCGACCATGCCGATATCGGCATCGGCATCGGCATCGTTTGGAGGATGTGGTGCTCGAATAATAGTGGAAATGCGATATTATTTTTTACATGCATAATATATAGAAAATAGCTAGATCTCTAAATCGATGCAGATGAAGCTACATATATATTCTTGGTCATAATCCCCTTAATTATCTAGGGATCCCAATTATCTAAAGGGGATGGATGCATGGCTTCACGTCGTCGTCGCTTTCATAGTCAGTATCTTCGTCGTCTGAGTAGTAGTACCTCCTGCACATTGTTCCGTCGAACACCTTCACTGTGAGCACATCATCGCCTTCATATTTGAAGTGTACGAACCAGCCGAAATCCACACCGTGCGCGATGGCGAATTTCTCCCAGCCCTTGTCGAGGTACATCCGGCCTTGTCCGTCAAATAGGACCTCCACGGTCCGGAGACGAGGACCGCAGTCAGCTGCTCGCAGATACACCTTAGCTGGCTCCTTGCCGTCAAGATAGTCCGCAAATTTTTTTGGGAGTTTTTGCAAAGAGATCGAGCGCCGATCGTTTGAAATTAGGGAACCCTTGAAATTAAAGGTTTTTTAGAACATGCCCATAATTAATCACATGCATCATTGAGGACCCACAAGTATAGGGGATCGCAACAGTCTTCGAGGGAAGTATTACCCAAATTTATTGATTCGACACAAGGGGAGACAAAGAATACTTGTAAGCCTTAACAGCGGAGTTGTCAATTCAGTTGCACCCTTGCTCGCAAGAGTTTATCAGTAGTAACAGTTTTATAGCAGTAGGAATAGTAAAATAACAGCAGCGGTGAAATAAAGACAGCAGTAGTGATTATAGTAAATAGCATGATTAAAATACTGTAGGCACAGGGGCGGATTAACGGGCGTTGCATGGATGAGATAAACTCATATAACAATCAAAGCAGGGGTATTTGCAGATAATAATAAAACGGTATCCAAGTACTAATCAATCAATAGGCATGTGTTCCATATTTAGTCGTACGTGCTCGCAATGAGAAACTTGCACACCATCTTTTGTCCTACCAGCCGGTGGCAGCCGTGCCTCTAGGGAAATTACTGGAAATTAAGGTACTCCTTTTAATAGAGTACCGGAGCAAAGCATTAACACTCCGTGAACACATGTGATCCTCACATCACTACCATTCCCTCCGGTTGTCCCGATTTCTGTCACTTCGGGGCCATTGGTTCCGGACAGCGACGTGTGTATACAACTTGCAGGTAAGATCATAAACAACGAATATCTTCATGAATCAATAACATGTTCAGATCTGAGATCATGGCACTCGGGCCCTAGTGACAAGCATTAAGCATAGCAAAGTTGCAACAATATCATAAAAGTGACATCTACGGATACTAGGCACTATGCCCTAACAATCTTATGACTATTACATGACCAATCTCATCCAATCCCTACCATCCCCTTCAGCCTATAGCGGGGGAATTACTCACACATGGATGGGGGAAACATGGCTGGTCGATGGAGAGGCGTTGGTGGTGATGGCGGCGATGATCTCCTCCAATTCCCCGTCCCGGCGGAGTGCCAGAACGGAGACTTCTGGCTCCCGAGACGGAGTTTCGCGATGTGGCGGCTCTCTGGAGGGTTTTTGGCGACTTCGACTTCTCCCCGTGCGTTTTTAGGTCGAAGGCGATAAGTAGTCCGAAGGAGGGCGTCGGGGGCCAGCCGAGGGGGCCACACACTAGGGCCGCGCGGGCCCCTCCTGGGCCGCGCCGGCCTAGTGTGTGGGGCCCTCGTGCCCCCACCGGCTTGCCCTTCGGCTCCGCCAATATTCGGGAAAATAGGGCCTTCGTATAAATTCCGAGGTTTTTCCCGAAAGTTGGATTTCCGCACAAAAACGAGACACCGGAGCAATTCTGCTGAAAACAGCGTTAGTCCGTGTTAGTTGTATCCAAAATACACAAATTAGAGGCAAAACAATAGCAAAAGTGTTCGGGAAAGTAGATACGTTTTGGACATATCAACTCCCCCCAAGCTTAGCTTATTGCTTGTCCTCAAGCAATTCAATTAACAACTGAGCGATAAAAGAACTTTCACGAACACATTTGCTCATATGATGTATATATTCTCATGCTATGGCTAATACTCAAGCAGTTCATAATGAGACACATGCAAATAAGATCATCCAACAGCTATGTCAATCATGGAGAGGTACCAACAATTAATAATAAGCATCATGAATAATGTATATAAGCAGGATTGCAATGTTCATAAGAGAGTATGATAAAGTGGTATCTCGCTTGCCCGTATTTGATCGGCAAAACATAAATGCCCAGGTACCTCTGGAGTTCATAGAAAGACTAGAAGTAGTGATTGTCAAAGATAAAAGCATCAAAGTTATACCACAATCAATCATATTTTGAGACAAACATATTATACTAAGAATGACAGTTGTGCTCTCAAGATAGTGCTCAAAGAAAGAATGGAGACACAACATAAAAGTAAAAGATTGACCTTTCGCGAGAGGAAGCGAGGGATTAACATGCGCTAGAGCTTTTCATTTTTAAAACAGGAGTAAAATTATTTTGAGAGGTGCTTGTTGTTGTCAACGAATGGTAATGGGTACACTAACTACCTCATCAACCGGACTCCCAAGAGCGGCTCCCATGAATTATTTGTATGTTTATGTGGCACTCCTTCCAACCTTTCTTACACAAACCATGGCTAACCGAATCCTCGGGTGCCTGCCAACAATCACATACCATGAAGGAGTGCCTTTTTATTTAAGTTTTATTATGATGGTGACACTCCCCCCAACCTTTGCTTACACAATCCATGGCTAACCGAATCCTTCGGGTGCCGTCCAACAATCACAAAGCATGGAGGAGTGTCTATTTAAGTTAATTAATTTGGGACTGGGAATCCCATTGCCAGCTCTTTTTGCAAAATTATTAGATAAGCGGATGTGCCACTAGTCCATATGAGAGTCCGTCAAAAGTAAATGACAAGGTTGAAAGCTAAACACCACATACTTCCTCATGAGCTATGAAACATTAACACAAATTGAGAAGCATTTTGAAAGTTTTAAAGGTAGCGCATGAGAATTTACTTGGAATGGTTTGAAATGCCATGCATAGGTATTTATGGTGGACACTTTGGAACAACTTGGTTTTCAGGTGTTTGGAAGCACGAGCGGCGTTCCCGCTCAGTACAAGTGAAGGCTAGCAAAGGACTAGGGAGCGACAAATCAAGAGAGCAGTAACTGTCATAATCATGCTTGCGGCAAAATAAATTAACGGAGGCATAAAAGTGATGCAAGAACTCGAAGCAATATAAATCATCGAGGCTTAATTGACTTTTTGTTCAGTCATATGCATGCGTGAGCATGTGCCAAGTCGATATAAATGAATTATTCAGAGGAGGATACCACAATGCCATACTTACTTATGAATAAAACAATGCAAGCGAACATCCATGACATGCTACTCATATTAATAAATTGGAGCTAAACATGAGAGATCATGAACTACTAGACTTTCTCACATAACATATACCTCACATGAACCAAATAAGGATGCTCACATGGATGAGTATATGTACAAAAATGAAAACAAATGGAGTTCATACCAGCCTCTCACCACAATCCAATTGTTGTAGATCGTCATTATTGCCTTTCACTTGTGTAGCTTGGATAATATGAAATGAAAACCACGCTCTAGCCACCGAAGACCATTGAACTCATGATGAACTTTACAAACCAAAGAAGAACAGCAAATATTTTTGGTGTTTTCGAATTGGAAACAAGAACAAAAGAAACAAGAAAACAAAGCAAAATCTTTTTGGGTTTTCTCATAACAAACCAACGATAGCAAATAAAGTAAACTAAGAGCAAAGAACCAAATAAACAAATGGTGAAAAGAAACAACAGAAATATTTTTGGTCTTTTTGTGTTTTAGGAAAGAAACAAAGCGAAAACAAAAGAATGCAAACTAACAGAAACACGAAAAAGGCGAGGATGACAGAAATCTGCCAAAACCTGACAGCAGTACAGAAATCGAAATTAACAAAAATCTTCCATTGCTCAGCTCAAAAAGTGTTCAACTAATGAAAGTTAGATAACAACCTGGGGCACAAGCTCAAAAATTGGCAACTCAAAATAACGTTCTGGCTGTGTGTACGAATTTTTTTGGTAACAGCCCAGAATCTGTTTTTGGACAGCACTTCCCCAAATATCATCTCCTTCTCATTAGAAAACCACTCTAAGAAACTAAACAAGTATGTACCAGTATCCAGCAACCATAATATGCAAAGAATGAGTGATGCCGGTATACCTCCCCCAAGCTTAGGCTTTTGGCCTAAGTGGAGTTCATTCCCAACGAGGGTCGGAGTTCCACGCCGGTGGATCATACATGGAGTGATAATAGGGCCCCTGCGCAGAAGAATGTCGTGGAGGTTCCACATGACCATAATGTTGATATGAGGAGCTCGCTGCATCGGATGAAGAGTCGGGGTGCTCCTCGGCCTCCTCCGTGCCTTCCCTTGCACGATGGCTTTCCCTTTCTATGTATGCGTTTAGCTCATTTTCTGTGATCGACCACCCTTTCCTGGCATCAAGGTTAAGCAGAGCAGGTGCAGGCAATCGTACTAGTTTTTCAATTTTCTTAGTTATTCTCCAATTTTTCTTATACAAAGTTATCCTATAATACAGGTTATTCAAATTAGATGCATCTGTAATAAACTCATGTTTAATCATGGAAACAACATCAAATTTCTCTATGGAAAGCGGAATATCTAGATGGTGAGGTTCTACACCATGCATAGCTAACAAGCGAGAGGCGGTAAGACCTCCACAAATTCCTCCTTTCTCACGGTTAGTGGCAAGTCTACAAGCTATTAAAGCACCCAAATTATAAGTCCTATCCTGTTGCAAAGCGGCAGCTAAGAAGGCCATATCTTGGACAGACAATTTACTTGCATTCTTTCTAGCAAGAACGCACTTTGTAACGAAATAAGCAAAATAACGGATAGCTGGAAGCTGAATGCTACTAATCTTACCACCATCATCGGAGAAGCTCCTCCCATTACAAATCATTGTATAAAGATTCGAGAGCTCCCGCGGCGTTCCCCTGACCTTCTCGCAGGATCCCCACTGCGGCACTCTAATTGCTGCACAAAAATCACTGAAAGGCAAGTTGATAGTTTTGTTATAAATCTTGTATCGGACCATGGGGTTAGTTGGAGACCGATGAAATTCGAAATCCTGCACAACCGACACCGTTAGTTTAGCTTATTGGTAAGTTCACCGATAGTAAAACCTTCCAACCCTGCATTGGAAATCAGTGTTTGAACATCTTGCAGGATTCCTGCATTCCGCATAAAATCCGTGCATGGGTAATAAGAGGGGTATACTCCCTCTTCGCGATGAACTCTCATGACTTGTTGTACCTCCAATTCTTGTTGATTTAGTTGGTGCCTACTCCCTTCCATTTTCTGAAATTTTTCAACAATCATTATAAAATTTGATTTCAAGGTATATAATTAAGGGGAACTACTATAGGAACTTGCTAGAGTACTACACATGCATCAAAACTAATTTCTACCACTTAGAACAAGCATGCAAGCTCACTAAACATGTTATCTACAGCAGCAAAATATTCAAGATATACTCAACCAAACAAAATTCTAATTGGACAATCAAAGGAGTCACATACCAAGGAGCAAATGTGCCAAATTTCAGACAGAAATCTGGGCTGAGCAAAGAGATCGAAAAATCGCGAGTTCTTGAGCAGAAACGCGAGTGAGAGAAAGTGAGTACGAGTTTTTTCGGGAGAGAGAAGAGAATGAGAGGAAGAGATGCTGAAGTGGGGCAAAGGGGGACCCACACACCAGGGTGGCGCGCCCCCCTTGCTGGCCGCGCCGGCCTGTGGGGTGCCACCCTGGGGTGCCCCACTGGTCATCCCCAGGTGCTCCCAGGTGCCTCTTCGAAAAATAGGACTCCCAGTATAATTTTTGTAAATTTTTGAGAACTTCAAAATATGCACATTTCTGGGTGTTAAATTAATTATTACTGCGCAGGAAAATGATTTCCAAAATCTTAAACAACTAAAGCATATTGCAAAACAAAAAGTGCTACAGCAAATAAAACAAATGGAGGGAGAAAGAAAGAAAGAAATGTTGTTTAGCTCTCTTATGCATTAAAATATACTTGTTAACAAGGTTGATCAAGTCTTGCTACCAAATAAATTTTATATGACATAAGAAGAAATAAACCTCAAATCAATCATGTTACCTTATATTGAATTGATATGGATCCAATCACAAGAGTTTGATATTCTTCTTTAGGCTCATATATAGGACAATCGATGGATCCCACTTTGATAGTTTTCACATTAAAAATTGTATTAACTCCATATACTTTGTCAATCCTCTTTGGAAAATAGACAGTATGTTCCTTATCATCAACATTGAAAGTGACTTTTCCTTTATTGCAATCAATAACAGCCCCTGCAGTATTAAGAAAGGGTCTTCCAAGAATAATGGACATATTATCATCTTCAGGCATTTCCAACACAACAAAATCAGTTAATATCAAGCAATGTTGAGTAACTTGAACAGGAATATTTTCACATACACCAACAGATCAGCCATTTGCAAAGATATATCAGTCGGTATTAACTTATCTAAATCAAGTCTCTTATAAAGAGAAAAAGGCATCACACTAACACCTGCTCCCAAATCACATAGAGCAGTTCTAACATAATTATTCTTGATAGAACAAGGAATAGTCGGTATACCTGGGTCTCCAAGCTTCTTTGGAACCTTACCACTGAAGGAGTAATTAGCGAGCATAGTGGAAATCTCCTCATTGGGAATTTTCCTTTTGTTAGAGACAATATCTTTCATATACTTTGAATAAGGAGGCAATTTAATAGCATCAGTCAAAGGGATTTGCAAAAATAAAGGTTTCATCCAATCACAAAATTTATTATAATGTTCCTCCTCCTTTGATTTTAGTTTCTTAGCAGGAAAAGGCATTTGCTTTTGAACCCAAGGTTCTCTTTCATTACCATGTTTCTTAGCAATAAAATCTTCTTTAGTGTACTTTTTATTTTTAGCATGCTTTTCAGGTTCTTCTTCAACCTCTTCTTTATCAGGAGTATCATCCTTATCATTATCTTTATCATGTTCATTACCACTTTCAGTTTCAGCATCAGAAATAGAAATACTATTAGGATCATTAACAGGTTCAGAGGATTCTACAACATTCTTATGTTTCTTTTTCTTTTTCTTAGATGGAGCACTAGTTTTAGTTAGTTGAGAATCTTGTTCAACTCTTTTGGGATGCCCTTCAGGATATAGAGGATCCTGGGTAGAAACACCACCTCTAGTTGTTACTTCATAAGCATGTTTTTCTTTAGAATTATTTCCCAACAAGTCATTTTGCACTTTAGTGAGTTGATCAATTTGAGTTTGAACCATATGAAAATGTTTAACAAGTACCTTAACATCATTGGAGGTTCTCTCCACAATATCATGCAATTCACTAATAGCTCGAGAATTTTCCATTAAATGATTCTCTACTCTCATATTAAAGTTTTCTTGCTTAACAATATAATTATCAAACTCATCTAAGCATTGAGCAGGAGGTTTTGAATACGGAATATCTTCCCTAGTAAAGCGTTGAAGAGAGTGTACCTCAATCATGGATGAAGGGGGAGTTATATTACATAAATCTTCTATAGGAGGTAAATTCTTCACATCTTCAGGTTTAATACCCTTCTCTTTAAGAGACTTCTTGGCTTCCCTCATATCTTCATCATTTAATTTAATCATACCCCTCTTCTTCAATATCGGTGTCGGGGTTGGTTCAGGTGTAGACCAATCATCATGATTCCGGCCTATTTTAGCCAATAATTCTTCAGCGTCGTCTGGAGTTCTTTTCCTGAAAACACAACCAGCACAACTATCCAGGTATGCCCTAGACTCAATGGTTAGTCCACTATAAAATATATCAAGTAAATCATGCTTTTCCAAATCATGATCAGGCTGAGCTCTAATAAGAGAGCAAAATCTCGCCCAAGCCTCAGGCAATTTCTCTCCATCTTCCTGGTCAAAATTATAAATTCTCTGCAAAGCAATATGTTGAGCGCTAGCAGGAAATTTTTTTCGAAAGAAAATATCTCGCAAGTCAATTGGACTTCTAATAGAACCAGGAGGCAAATTATTATACCAAGTTTTAGCATCATCCTTTAATGAGAAAGGAAAAATTTTAGCGACAAAATAAGTACGCATCTTGACATCATCAGAAAACAAGCTACTCAGAGTAGATAACTCAATCATGTGTTCAACAACACTTTCTTTTTCAGTACCACAAAAGGGTGTTTTCTCAACAATAGCTATATGAGATAGATCAAGAGAAAAATCATAATCTTTATCCTTAATGTTTATACGAGATGTGGCAAATTTAGGATCAGGAGACAGTTTATATCTAACAGCATGTTCTGCAAGCAACTTTTTAATTTTTCTTGCATCAGTAGTAGCATTGCATTTTTCAATAAAATCATCATCAAGTTCCACATAATCTTCATCAAGACCATCACTAGAATATTCAACAGACTCAGGTGAATTAACAGGTGTAGCAACATTTTCATTAGGAGTTTCAGTATTTTCAATTTGCCTAGACCTAGCAATTGTAGCATCTAGAAAAGATCCTAACGAACCATCATTATCAAGCACAGCAGAAGCATCATCACAATTATAAGAGGAATTTTCAGATTCAGCAGAAGTACCAGCATTTGAAGCTTGTGGTGGTGAAACACTTATCACAGATGGTGAATCAAGAGCAGCAGAGGTACTAAGAGTTGTACCTTTTCTTGTAGTGGATGGTAATATGGCGATCTTAGTATCGCGAGGTTTACCCATGATGGAGACTTTGCAGCGAACAATATCAATCCAAGTGAACTTCCAAATAAAGCTATGCTCCCGGCAACGGCGCCAGAAAATAGTCTTGATGACCCACAAGTATAGGGGATCGCAACAGTCTTCGAGGGAAGTATTACCCAAATTTATTGATTCGACACAAGGGGAGACAAAGAATACTTGTAAGCCTTAACATCGGAGTTGTCAATTCAGCTGCACCTAGAAACAGACTTGCTCGCAAGAGTTTATCAGTAGTAACAGTTTTATAGCAGTAGGAATAGTAAAATAACAGCAGCGGTGAAATAAAGACAGCAGTAGTGATTATAGTAAACAGCAGGATTAAAATACTGTAGGCACATGGACGGATTAACGGGCGTTGCATGGATGAGAGAAACTCATATAACAATCAAAGCAGGGGCATTTGCAGATAATAATAAAACGGTATCCAAGTACTAATCAATCAATAGGCATGTGTTCCATATTTAGTCGTACGTGCTCGCAATGAGAAACTTGCACAACATCTTTTGTCCTACCAGCCGGTGGCAGCCGGGCCTCTAGGGAAACTACTGGAAATTAAGGTACTCCTTTTAATATAGTACCGGAGCAAAACATTAACACTCCGTGAACACATGTGATCCTCACATCATTACCATTCCCTCCGGTTGTCCCGATTTCTGTCACTTCGGGGCCATTGGTTCCGGACAGCGACGTGTGTATACAACTTGCAGGTAAGATCATAAACAACGAATATCTTCATGAATCAATAACATGTTCAGATCTGAGATCATGGCACTCGGGCCCTAGTGACAAGCATTAAGCATAGCAAAGTTGCAACAATATCATAAAAGTGACATCTACGGATACTAGGCACTATGCCCTAACAATCTTATGACTATTACATGACCAATCTCATCCAATCCCTACCATCCCCTTCAGCCTATAGCGGGGGAATTACTCACACATGGATGGGGGAAACATGGCTGGTCGATGGAGAGGCGTTGGTGGTGATGGCGGCGATGATCTCCTCCAATTCCCGTCCCGGCGGAGTGCCGGAACGGAGACTTCGGCTCCCGAGACGGAGTTTCGCGATGTGGCGGCTCTCTGGAGGGTTTTTGGCGACTTCGACTTCTCCCCGTGCGTTTTTAGGTCGAAGGCGATAAGTAGTCCGAAGGAGGGCGTCGGGGGCCAGCCGAGGGGGCCACACACTAGGGCCGCGCGGGACCCTCCTGGGCCGCGCCGGCCTAGTGTGTGGGGCCCTCGTGCCCCCACCGGCTTGCCCTTCGGCTCCGCCAATATTCCGGGAAAATAGGGCCTTCCGTATAAATTCCGAGGTTTTTCCCGAAAGTTGGATTTCTGCACAAAAACGAGACACCAGAGCAATTCTGCTGAAAACAGCGTTAGTCCGTGTTAGTTGTATCCAAAATACACAAATTAGAGGCAAAACAATAGCAAAAGTGTTTGGGAAAGTAGATACGTTTTGGACGTATCAATCATATATGTGGGAACGCGTACGTACCTTCTTGACCAAAGGGTCTTCATAGACGACGATGAAGAACTCCTCTATGATCAATGGCAGTGTTGACGGTGGTGGTGGCAATGATGATGATCCACTTCCCCTTCCCCTTCCCCTGCCGGTCCGCGTCCGAGACGTGGAAGCCATGGCAATGGATAAAGTGTATGTGAACGAAGAAGAGAGAGGCAGAACCTATTGACACAAGGGATGGCCGTGTGGGTGTTTATAAGGGAGAGATGACCGTTGTAGGGGTTTACACAATAAAATAAGGAGGAGATGACCGTTGTGGGGGTTTATACACAATAAATTAAGGAGGAGACGACCGTTGTGGGGGTATATATCTCAACAAAAAAACTAATGCGGACTATGTTGACGGAAATGGAACTTCGTGATATAGTTTATCATTTTTTGCATGAAAAGTAATGGCTACAACAATATCGGTGATGGTTTATCGTTTTTTGCGTGGAAAGTAATGGGTACAAGAAATGGGTGATGGTGTATCATATTTTTGCGTGAAAAGTAATGGCTACAACAAAATTGGTGATGGTTTATCGTTTCCCTTATCGTTTTTTGCGTTGAAAGTAATGGGTACAAGAAATGGGTGATGGTGTATCATATTTTTGCGTGAAAAGTAATGGCTACAACAAAATCGGTGATGGTTTATCGTTTTTTGCGTTGAAAGTAATGGGTACAAGAAATGGGTGATGGTGTATCATTTTTTTGCGTGAAAAGTAATGGCTACAACAAAATCGGTGATGGTTTATCATTTTTTGCGTGGAAAGTAATGGCTACAAGAAATGGGTGATGGTGTATCATATTTTTGCGTGAAAAGTAATGGCTACAACAAAATTGGTGATGGTTTATTGTTTCCCTTATCGTTTTCGTTGAAAGTAATGGGTACAAGAAATGGGTGATGGTGTATCATATTTTTGCGTGAAAAGTAATGGCTACAACAAAATCGGTGATGGTTTATCGTTTTTTGTGTTGAAAGTAATGGGTACAAGAAATGGGTGATGGTGTATCATTTTTTTGCGTGAAAAGTAATGGCTACAACAAAATCGGTGATGGTTTATCATTTTTTGCGTGGAAAGTAATGGCTACAAGAAATGGGTGATGGTGTACTCCCTCCTTCACAGTTTATTAGGCGCGTGCGTACCCTAGGTCATCAATTTAACCTATATAATTTAAATTATATAATACAAAAATTATATCATTAGAAAATAGAACATCTGAACTTTCTAATGATATAATTTTTATAACATATAACTAATGTTAACTTGATCAAATTTGCAACCTAGGGGTACGCGCGTGCCTTATAAACTATGAGAGAGGGAGTATCATTTTTTTTGCGTGAAAAGTAATGGCTACAACAAATCGGTGATGGTTTATCATTTTTTTGCGTGAAAAGTATTGGCTACAACAAATCGGTGATGGTTTATCATTTTTTTGCGTGGAAAGTAATGGCTACAACAAATCGGTGATGGTTTATCGTTTTTTGCGTGGAAAGTAATGGCTACAACAAATCGGTGATGGTTTATCGTTTTTTGCGTGAAAAGTAATGCCTAAAAAGATTTTATAATTTAGCTCGTGAAAAATAATGCAGAAAACCAAAATTTAGCGTACTGGGTAACCGTCCTTTCGCATACATAGAGGGTGGAAGCTAACCGACGACAGAGAGAGAGAGGGTGGTGGCCCCGACCAGAGAGAGAGATAGGGATTATCCTGCCCGTTAGATCATACGATCAACGGTCGTCGGGCACGATCCGCGTGACATGGGCTAGTCCAATTAGGGCAATGTTGGGCGTCTGTGAGAGTGTGTGAAGGGAGAGGGCAAAACTGAGTAGTATCAAGAAACCAAGGGCAAGTGAGTAGTAAACAGACTAAGGGATTGAAATATGAGATTTAAAAATTGGAAAATACGTGTTTTGTACAATGAAACCCATCTTGGCCTACCTCAAACTATTTGCAATACAAATCTACACGAGTGTGAAAATTATGGCCTCATTCGGACAAAGTATGTTTTGGGGAAAGCTGTTTTGGGTAGGGCTTATTATGGAAAACCATGCACCTTCATAGCTACTAGGTGATTTGAGAAGTGGCAATTTGTGGTGAAACTTGATTTATCTATGATTTATCTATGATTTATCTATGATTTGAGAAGTGGCAATTTGTGGTAAAGACTCCATGAGTAAGTGCCACTCTTTTTCGGATTTTTTTGCACATTAAATAACTCATTTAACTAGTTAATCCCATTTGTTGACTCTCTCGTTGACCAGCCACTTGAGGGTAAAACTGAGTATATTGCACTAGCCGGTATTAGCACTCAAGGAGAAAACTCGAGCACACAAAAAATGCTAGTATATGACTCGAGGGTATACCCGAGTATATCTAAATTTCCGGGGTTAGACTCGAGGACGCGTGTTGCGGTGCAGAAGTGGAAGACGTGCCATTGTTGACGCGTGTCGCGGTGCAGACGTGCAAATAGTGGACGCGTAGGACGCGGGTCGCATTTAGGACGCGTAAGCCCCTCCCTCCCTCCCTCTGCACACAGTCGTCTGATGTCTACGGGTGCTTCTATTCTTGTAGACAGTGTTGGGCCTCCAAGAGCAGAGGTTTGTAGAACAGCAGCAAGTTTTCCCTTAAGTGGATCACCCAAGGTTTATCGAACTCAGGGAGGAAGAGGTCAAAGATATCCCTCTCAAGCAACCCTTCAACCACAAAGCAAGAAGTCTCTTGTGTCCCCAACACACCTAATAGGTGCACTAGTTCGGCGAAGAGATAGTGAAATACAAGTGGTATGAATGAATATGAGCAGTAGTACGGTGCCAGAAAATAGCTTACTGGCGTGCAGTTAATGGTAGTAATATTGTAGGAAGTAAACAAGCAGTAGTAACGCAGCAGTAGTAACGCAGTAAAACAGTAAACAAGCAGCGATAGCAATATTTAGGAACAAGGCCTAGGGATTATACTTTCACTAGTGGACACTCTCAACTTTGATCACATAACAGAATAGATAAATGCATACTCTACACTCTCTTGTTGGATGATGAACACATTGCGTAGGATTACACGAACCCTCAATGCCGGAGTTAACAAGCTCCACAATTCAATGTTCATATTTAAATAACATTAGAGTGCATGAAAGATCGATACGACTAAACCAAGTACTAACATAGCATGCACACTGTCACCTTCACACCAGTTAGGAGGAATAGATCACATCAATACCATCATAGTAATAGTTAACTTCATAATCTACAAGAGATCATAATCATAGCCTACGCCAAGTACTAACACGGATGCACACACTCGTCACCATTACACCGTGCAGGGAGGAATAAAACTACTTTAATAACATCACTAGAGTAGCACATGGATAAATTGTAATACAAAACACATTGCAATCATAAAGGGATATAAATAAGCACTTCACTATGCCATTCATAACAGTGAATAAGTATTCTGTGAAATATAGCCTAAGAGACCCACACGGTGCACACACTGTCACCTTTACACACGTGGGACAAGGAGTCTCCGGAGATCACATAAGTAAAACTCACTTGACTAGCACAATGACATCTAGATTACTGATACGTCCAATTTGCATCACTATTTTGTATCATAATTTGCTGTTATTCATTGATATATTTCATATTGGGACACAATACTTATGTTATTTCATCTATTTTGCATGTTTCATCATCATTGGAGGATCAAACACCGGAGCCAGGATTCTCGCTGGAAAAAGCACCGTCAGAACGCAATATTTCGGAAGATCAACTGTGGAAGGAAATTTCACGTAAATTCCTATTTTTCCAGATGACGGAGGGAGCCAAAAGGGGAAGAAGAGAGGGGCCATCGTGGGCCCGGACCATAGGGCGGCGCGGCCCAAGGCCCGGCCGCGCCACCCTATGCTCCGGGGGCCCACGACCCCTTTCGCCTCCTTTTCTTCGCGTACTCCTTCGTCCCGAAAACCTAAGCCACGGAGGGATCCTCACGAAGGGTTACAGCCGCCTCTGCGGGGCGGAGAACACCAGAGAGAAAAGAGCTCTCCGGCGGGCAAGGAATCCGCCGGGGAAATTCCCTCCCGGAGGGGGAAATCGACGCCATCGCCATCGTCATCGAGCGGGACATCATCTCCATCATCATCATCATCATCTCCACCATCTACACCGCCATCACCACCGCTGCACCTCGTCATCGCTGTAGCAATTCGGGTTAAATCTTGATTGTTTGATAGGGGAAACTCTCCCGGTGTTATTCTATACTTGTTGTAGATGCTATTGAGTGAAACCATTGAACCAAGGTTTATGTTCAGATTGTTATTCATCATCATATCACCTCTGATTGTATTCCATATGATGTCTCGTGAGTAGTTCGTTTAGTTCTTGAGGACATGGGTGAAGTCTAAATGCTAGTAGTGAATTATGGTTGAGTAATATTCAATGTTATGATATTTAAGTTGTGGTGTCATTCTTCTAGTGGTGTCGTGTGAACGTCGACTACATGACACTTCACCATTTATGGGCCTAGGGGAGTGCATCTTGTATTCGGTTGCTAATTGCGGGGTTGCCGGAGTGACGAAACCTAAGCCCCCGTTAGTATATCGATGCGGGAGGGATCGCGAGATCTCGTAGTTTAAGGCCGTGGTTAGATTTATCTTAATTACTTTCTTGTAGTTGCGGATGCTTGCAAGGGGTATAATCACAAGTATGTATTAGTCCTAGGAAGGGCGGTGCATTAGCATAGGTTCACCCACACAACACTTATCAAAACAATGAAGATTAATCAGTCTGTATGTAGCGAAAGCACTAGACTAAAATCCCCGTGTGTCCTCAGGAACGTTTGGTCATTATAAGTAATCAAACCGGCTTGTCCTTTGTGCTAAAAAGGATTGGGCCACTCGCTGCAATTATTTCTCTCGCATTTTATTTACTTGTACTTTATTTATCTGAAATATCAAAACCCCCGAATACTTGTCCGTGAGCATTTACGGTGAATCCTTCATCGAAAGCTGCTGCCAACACCTTCTGCTCCTCGTTGGGTTCGACACTCTTATTTATCGAAAGTACTACGATACACCCCCTATACTTGTGGGTCATCAAGACTATTTTCTGGCGCCGTTGCCGGGGAGTGAAGCGCTATTGGTATTTCTATGAATGAAGTTAGGAAGAAACTATTCACTATATCGCTGTCTGGTAAAGCGGCGCACTGGTATAAATTGCTGAAGAATGGTGATTCTATTGATTGGGAGGACATTGTGCCTTTATTTTATTCCAAATTTTATCCTCCAAGTGAAATTCACAAAGATCGGAACCGCATATATAATTTCTGGCCTCATGATGGAGAGAGTATTGCCCAAGCTTGGGGGAGATTGAAGTCTTTAATGCTCAAATGCCCCATTCATGAGCTTCCCGGTAATGTTATTATTGATAATTTCTATGCAAGACTTTCTTTTCAAGACAAGACCTTGCTGGATACTTCTTGTTCTGGATCATTTACGCGCAAGAATGAAGAGTTTAAAAGGGACCTTCTTGATCGGATCCAAGAAAATACTCGAAGGATGGGAGAACGACAAAGATAGAGAATCGGGTATAATTTATGATTATAAATGCATTGAAGCTTTTATGGATACCGATAAATTTCGTAATATGAGTGCTACATATGGTCTTGATTCCCAAGTTGTTGCAAATCTTTATAGAGCTTTTGCCTCTCATTATGAACTGCCTAAGAAGAATTTTGATAAGTATCATGAACCGTATAAAGATAAAATTGATTCATCCGTAAACAAATGTGTAGTGGTTGAAACTGTTGATAATGTTATTCCTGAAGCTTATATTGAAAAAACTCCTTTCCCTGCTAAAATGAAGGAGTACTCTATCATATCTAGTGCAGTTAATAAAAGTGAAAAGAAACCTAAAGAACCTGAAGAACAAATTAAAATCGAACCTGCTGTTGCAATAGTTAAAGATCTTGTGACTGAAAATGTGGAGGATGGTCATATTATTTTCTGTGAAGATGCTTCTAATATTGTTTCACATCCTAATAAATCCAAACAAGTTAGTGTTCCTATGCTATCTGTTAGAATTGGTGATCATTGCTATTATGGTTTATGTGATATTGGTGCAAGTGTTAGTGCTATTCCTTATGAACTTTACACGGAGATTATGCACGAAATTGGTTCTTGTGAACTTGAAGATATTGATGTGGTTATTCATCTGGCTAATAGAGAAACTATTTCTCCAATTGGTATTGTTCGGGATGTGGAAGTTCTATGTGGTAAGATTAAATATCCTGCTGACTTTTTGGTACTTGGTTCTGCTGCTAGTGATCATTGTCCTATCATTTTTGGTAGACCTTTTCTAAATACTTGTGGAGCTATTATAGATTGTAAGAAAGAGAAAATTTTGACTAGATTTGCTTGGTGAACCTTATGAATTTAACTTTTCTAAATTTACCAAAACTCCTTATAAAACCGACTTGCCTAGTAATGATTTTAAAATGGAGCAAGTAGTGCATCTATTGTTCTTGTTCCTAATAATCCTTTGCAGCAACATTTGGAGAATAGTGAAAGTGAAGCTTTTAGGAAAGAAAGAGATGAGCTTGAGGAAATTTTTCGTCGCCAACCTATTCTCAAGCATGATTTACCGGTGGAAGATTTGGGTACAACACCGCCACCGAAGGAAGATCCTGTTTTCGATTTAAAGCCTTTACCTGATAATCTTAAATATGCTCATATTGATGATAAGAAAATATATCCTGTTATTATTAGTTCTAAGCTTTCAGAGATTGAGGAAGAAAGGTTATTGGAAATATTGAAGAAACACCGAGGAGCTATTGGCTATACTCTTGATGATTTGAAAGGGATTTCTCCTTCTATTTGCCAACATGCTATTAATATGGAAGAAGACGCAAAGCCTCGTTGTTGAACATCAACGTCGTCTAATTCCGAAGATGAAGGAAGTGGTAAGAAACGAGGTATTAAAACTCCTTGAAGCTGGTATTATATATCCTATTGCTGATAGTAGATGGGTTAGTCCTGTTCATTGTGTTCCTAAGAAGGGAGGAATGACTGTTGTGCCTAATGATAATGATGAGCTTATTCCTCAAAGAATAGTTGTAGGTTATAGAATGTGCATTGATTTTCGTAAAGTTAATAAAGTTACTAAGAAAGATCATTACCCTTTACCCTTTATTGATCAAATGTTAGAGAGGTTGTCTAAAAATACTCATTTTTGCTTTCTTGATGGTTATTCTGGGTTTTCACAAATTGCTGTTAAAGCTAAAGATCAAGAGAAAACCACTTTTACTTGTCCTTATGGAACGTATGCTTATAGGCGTATGCCTTTTGGTTTATGTAATGCTCCTGCTACTTTTCAAAGATGCATGTCTGCTATTTTTCATGGTTTTTGCGAAAGTATTGTAGAGGTGTTCATGGATGATTTTTCTGTCTATGGAAATTCTTTTGATAATTGCCTGCGAAATCTCGATAAAGTTTTGCAGAGATGTGAAGAAACTAACCTTGTTCTTAATTGGGAGAAATGCCACTTTATGGTTAATGAAGGAATTGTATTGGGACATAAAATTTCCGAGAGAGGTATTGAAGTTGATAGAGCTAAAGTCGAAGCAATTGAGAAGATGCCCTATCCGAGGGATGTTAAAGGTATTCGTAGTGTTCTTGGTCATGCTTGGGTTTTATAGGAGATTTATTAAAGATTTCTCTAAAATTTCAAAGCCTCTTACTAATCTTCTTCAAAAAGATGTACCTTTTGTTTTTGATGATGATTGTAAGGAAGCTTTTGAAACTCTAAAGAAAGCCTTAACAACTCGCTCCTATAGTCGAACCTCCTGATTGGAATTTGCCTTTTGAAATTATGTGTGATGCTAGTGATTTTGCTTGTAGACGCTTGTTCTTGGACAGCGGGTAGATAAAAAATTAAATGTTATTCATTATGCTAGTAAGACTCTTGATGCTGCTCAAAGAAATTATGCTACAACCGAAAAGGAATTGTTAGCTGTAGTCTTTGCTTGTGATAAGTTTAGACCCTATATTGTTGATTCGAAAGTTACAATTCATACCGATCATGCTGCAATTAGATACCTTATGACAAAGAAAGATGCTAAGCCAAGGCTTATTAGATGGGTACTTCTGTTGCAAGAATTTGATTTACATATTATAGATAGGAAAGGTGCTGATAATCCTGTTGCCGATAATTTGTCTAGATTGGAAAATATTGCTTATGATCCTGTTCCTGTTAATGATAGTTTTCCAAATGAACAATTGGCTGTAATAAAGGTGAGCTCGCGAGAGAGCCCTTGGTATGCAGATTATGCTAACTTTATTGTTTCGAAGTATTTGCCTCCAACCTTTTCAGCTCAAGCAAAGGAGGAAATTCTTTTATGACTTGAGGCATTATTTTTGGGATGACCCACACTTATATAAAGAAGGAGTGGATGGTATTATGCGAAGATGTGTTCCTGAATATGAACAACAGGAGATATTGAATAAATGTCATGGAAGTGTTTATGGAGGACATCACGCTGGAGATAGAACCGCGCAAAAGGTTCTACAATCAGGTTTTTATTGGCCAACACTTTTCAAAGATGCAAGGAAATTTATTCTATCTTGTGATGAATGTCAAAGAGTTGGTAATATCTCTAGACGCAATGAAATGCCTATGAATTATACTCTTGTTATTGAACCATTCGATTGTTGGGGATTCGACTTCATGGGTCCTTTCCCTTCTTCAGACGGTAACACTCATATACTTGTCGCTGTTGATTATGTTGCTAAATGGGTAGAAGCTATACCTACAAAAAGTGCTGATGGTGAGACCTCTATAAAAATGCTTGTAGATATTATATTTCCTAGATTTGGAGTACCTAGATATATTATGACTGATGGAGGTTCTCATTTTATTCATGGAGGTTTTAGAAAAACTCTTGCTAAGTATGGTATTAATCATAGAATTGCTTCTGCTTATCACCCTCAAACTAGTGGTCAAGTAGAGTTATCAAATAGAGAGATTAAAGGTATCTTAGGTAAGACTGTTAATAAATCTAGAAAGAATTGGCCTAGCAAATTGAAAGAAGCGTTATGGGCTTATAGAACTGCTTATAAAAATCCTATGGGAATGTCACCTTATAAAATGGTTTATGGAAAAGCTTGTCATTTACCTCTAGAACTAGAGCACAAAGCTTATTGGGCTGTTAGAGAATTAAATAAAGACCCTAAATTAGCCGGTAATAAGAGGTTGTTGCAATTAAGTTCTCTAGATGAATGGAGAAGTGAAGCTTATGAAAATGCTAAACTCTTTAAAGAAAAAGTTAAGAAATGGCATGATAGAAGGATCATCAAAAGAGAATTTAATGTTGGAGATCAAGTTCTATTGTATCGGTCTCGTCTCAGATTCTTTGCAGGGAAATTACTCTCAAAGTGGGAAGGACCATATGTTGTTGAGGAGGTGTATCGTTCAGGAGCAATTAAAATTAGCTCTCTCCAAGGCAATGCCACACAAGTGGTGAATGGACAAAGACTCAAGCATTATATCTCGGGTGATTCTTATAATGTTGATGTTGATATTATTCAAGTGGAAACACCGGAGGCCTTCATCAAAGGACAAATTGACAGTCCGCGTAACTCGGACTTTGAATAGGTAACAGTATAGGTAATAAAAAGTCCGCGTTTACCTTTCCGAACATTATTTTTGCTGTTTTTAGAAAATATGAAAAATTACGGAATCGAAACGGAGTGGAAAAGACGCACAAGGGCGTGCCACCATAGGCTGGCGCGGGCCCCACCCTGGCCGCGCCGACCTATGGTCTGGCCGCCTCGTTGCCCCTTTCCGACTCGTTTTCGACCTGGAATCTTCCTTTTGTCGTAAAAATATTTTCTATATAATCCCCCGGACCCCTGGAGGTCCGTAATATCGTTTTCTCGTCGTGTTTTGTTTCGAGCTGTTTTCTGCCAGGATCTGCTTCGGATCTAGATCCATCATGTCTTCGTCGGGAACTCAGAAGGACAGTTTCTTTGAGGACGTCGTCAACCCGTACATGAACGAGCTGAAGATGCACCCCAAAGAGTTGCAGCTCGTGGATGGAGAATTGCAGATCAAAGATGTCCAGGGTCCTAAGGGAGAAGGGAGTTTGGAAGACAGGATGGAGAAACTGGAACAAGAGGTTTTCATCTACAAGAAGATGGCTGAGCGTGAAGTGGATATCTTTCACAAGATTGTGTCTGAACTCATTGATGGGCACAAGAAGGAGATTGCAAAGCTGTGGGACGATATCTTCTCACTTCACGACACCACCAACAAACTCCAAGCTCAACTCTATGATGTTCATAACCAAAACTGTGAGTATGAAAACAGATTCAAGCGCATAAGTCATGCTGCTAGTTTCAGGTTCCCGGAGACCAAGATGTCTTTTGTTGATGGAGGGCCTCTTCCATGGAAGTCTGATGACAACAAAGATTCACCATCATCACCGAAGGAGTAATTCATCATCGGTATTGGCATCCCCTTGGTTTGTTCCAAGCTTGGGGGAGTGCCGCGGTATCACATCATTACCTTTATCTTTTACTATCAAGTAGTGTCATATCATGAGTAGGGAAGTTATTATATAGAATAGTATGCAATGTGGAAGTATCTCTCTTAGTTATCTATGTATCCATTGGTGTGAGTTATCGTTAAGGAATATTAATGAGAAGTCTTATCATTTACTTTTTGCACACCTTATTTTAGTTTGCAATCTCCATTATATGATTACTCTTGACATGAGTATTGATATCACTTTGGGAGCATCGAGTAAATCTATTTGGTTTTGGCAAACTTAGCATTGGTCAATAGCAACAACATCTTGATGTTTAATAGAAGAGAGAAATACACTTAGATACATTACTCTATTATCTCTATGCTTAGTATTTTGAGGTTAAAATTGCTTGTGCTTATGAGAAAGATGCATGATTGTTTCTATCATATGTATATTTGTTTGTTTCCCTCAACCCTTATGCTTGCTATCAAACCTTGCTAGCCAAAGACCTGTATTGAGAGGGAATGCTTCTCATACATCCATAACCTTAAACCAAACCTTTGCCATTTGTGTCCACCATACCTACCTATTACATGGTATTTTCTCGCCATTCCAAGTAAATACTTCATGTGCTACCTTTAAATAATTCAAACTATACTACTCCTTATTTGTGTCAATGTTTAATAGCTCATGAGGAAGTATGTGGTGTTTTATCTTTCAATCTTGTTGGGCAACTTTCACCAATGGACTAGCGGCACATCCGCTTATCCAATAACTTTGCAATAAGAGCCGGCAACGGGATTCCCAGTCCCAAAGTAATTAATCAAAATAGACACTCCTCCATGGTTTGTGATTGTTGGACGGCACCCGAAGGATTCGGTTAGCCATGGCTTGAGAAAGCAAAGGTGGGGAGGAGTGTCAACATAATAAAACTAAAATAAAAAGGCACTCCTTCATGGTATGAGATTGTTGGACGGCACCCGAGGATTCGGTTAGCCATGGTTTGTGAAAGAAAGGTTGGAAGGAGTGCCACCCAAAAATAAAATAAAATGGGAGCCGCTCTTTGAGAGTTTGTCTGGCAAGGGGGTTAGAGTGCCCGCTACCATTCGTTGACAACAACAAACACCTCTTAAAATCTTACTTTTATTCTCTTTATATGATTTCAAAACTTGAAAAGCTCTAGCACATGATTTAATCCCTGCTTCCCTCTGCGAAGGGCCTATCTTTTACTTTTATGTTGAGTCGAGTAAACCTATTCCCCTCTATCTCAAGCAAGCAATTGAGTTGTTGTGAACCAATCATTTATGCTATGATTCAGCTAATCATGTCTTTTATACTTTCTTGTTTAGTACCAATTTTATCTGAATGAATATGACTTTGAAGTTATCAATGATTATGAAGAGATTGTCATGCTTAAATATGAAGGCTCAGCTATAAATTCTAATATGAAAGCTTTGCTTAGAAGTACAATCTGTTAGTAGTTCTCTGACCAAGAACAAAGTTTGCCATCATCAATTATGATTTCTTATGCACCTTTACTTGTGATTTCTCTTTACTTATTTCGAGATGAGTTATATGAGGAAGTTGTTTACTAGAATGTCTTGTGCAAATGAATATGATGCTTCTTGTCCGTATTTTATTTATCGACTCTTCACTCCATAAACATGTGGTCTTGTTTATCGAGCTCGGCTTCGCTTGGGGACAAGCGAGGTCTAAGCTGGGGGGGAGTTGATACGTCCAATTTGCATCACTATTTTGTATCATAATTTGCTGTTATTCATTGATATATTTCATATTGGGACACAATACTTATGTTATTTCATCTATTTTGCATGTTTCATCATCATTGGAGGATCAAACACCGGAGCCAGGATTCTGCTGGAAAAAGCACCGTCAGAACGCAATATTTCGGAAGATCAACTGTGGAAGGAAATTTCACGTAAATTCCTATTTTTCCAGATGACGGAGGGAGCCAAAAGGGGAAGAAGAGAGGGGCCACTGTGGGCCCAGACCATAGGGCGGCGCGGCCCAAGGCCTGGCCGCGCCACCCTATGCTCTGGGGGGCCACGACCCCTTTCGCCTCCTTTTCTTCGCGTACTCCTTCGTCCCGAAAACCTAAGCCACGAGAGGGATCCTCACGAAGGGTTACAGCCCGCCTCGCGGGGCGGAGAACACCGAGAGAGAAAGAGCTCTCCGGCGGGCAGGAATCCGCCGGGGAAATTCCCTCCCGGAGGGGGAAATCGACGCCATCGCCATCGTCATCGAGCGGGACATCATCTCCATCATCATCATCATCATCTCCACCATCTACACCGCCATCACCACCGCTGCACCTCGTCATCGCTGTAGCAATTCGGGTTAAATCTTGATTGTTTGATAGGGGAAACTCTCCCGGTGTTATTCTATACTTGTTGTAGATGCTATTGAGTGAAACCATTGAACCAAGGTTTATGTTCAGATTGTTATTCATCATCATATCACCTCTGATTGTATTCCATATGATGTCTCGTGAGTAGTTCGTTTAGTTCTTGAGGACATGGGTGAAGTCTAAATGCTAGTAGTGAATTATGGTTGAGTAATATTCAATGTTATGATATTTAAGTTGTGGTGTCATTCTTCTAGTGGTGTCGTGTGAACGTCGACTACACGACACTTCACCATTTATGGGCCTAGGGGAGTGCATCTTGTATTCGGTTGCTAATTGCGGGGTTGCCGGAGTGACGAAACCTAAGCCCCCGTTAGTATATCGATGCGGGAGGGATCGCAGGATCTCGGAGTTTAAGGCTGTGGTTAGATTTATCTTAATTACTTTCTTGTAGTTGCGGATGCTTGCAAGGGGTATAATCACAAGTATGTATTAGTCCTAGGAAGGGCGGTGCATTAGCATAGGTTCACCCACACAACACTTATCAAAACAATGAAGATTAATCAGCCGTATGTAGCGAAAGCACTAGACTAAAATCCCCGTGTGTCCTCGTGAACGTTTGGTCATTATAAGTAATCAAACCGGCTTGTCCTTTGTGCTAAAAAGGATTGGGCCACTCGCTGCAATTATTTCTCTCGCATTTTATTTACTTGTACTTTATTTATCTGAAATATCAAAACCCCCGAATACTTGTCTGTGAGCATTTACAGTGAATCCTTCATCGAAACTGCTGCCAACACCTTCTGCTCCTCGTTGGGTTCGACACTCTTATTTATCGAAAGTACTACGATACACCCCCTATACTTGTGGGTCATCAATTACAAGCATCATCATATGAATCTCAATCATGTAAGGCAGCTCATGAGATTATTGTATTGAAGTACATAGGAGAGAGATGAACCACATAGCTACCGGTACAGCCCCGAGCCTCGATGGAGAACTACTCCCTCTTCATGGGAGCAGCAGCGTTGATGAAGATGGCGGTGGAGATGGCAGCGGTGTCGATGGAGAAGCCTTCCGGGGCACTTCCCCGCTCCGGCAGGGTGCCGGAACAGAGACTCCTGTCCCCCGCATCTTGGCTTCGCGATGGCGGCGGCTCCGGAAGGTTTCGTGGGTTTCGTCCTCCGTAATAGGGTTTTCGCGACGGAGGCTTTAAATAGGCGGAAGGGCAGCCTCGGAGGGGGCTCGGGGCCACCACACCATAGGGCGGCGCGCCCCCTCCGGCCGCGCCAGGGTGTGGTGTGGGGCCCCCGTGGCTTCCCTCGGCGGCTCTCGGGTGTTCTGGATGGTTCCGGGAAAAATAGGAACCTGGGCGTTGATTTCGTCCGATTCCGAGAATATTTCGTTACTAGGATTTCTGAAACCAAAAACAGCAGAAAACAGGAACTGGCACTTCGGCATCTTGTTAATAGGTTAGTTTCAGAAAATGCACGAATATGACATAAAGTGTGCATAAAACATGTAGATATCATCAATAATGTGGCATGGAACATAAGAAATTATCGATACGTCGGAGACGTATCATCGTCTCATTCTCGCTCACGCACGAAACCACCCCCCTCACGTCCCATCAACTTCTCCAAATCGAAAAAACCCCAACCGCCGTACGCACGCTACCCTGCCGGCGATGGAGAAGAAGAATGCGCCGGCGGCCGTCGCCTCCGAGCCCGTCTCCTCCGAGCCCGTCGCCTCCGCGCCCGTCGCCGCCGAGCCAGTCACCACCGAGCCCGTCGCCGCCGAGCCACTCGCCGCCGAGCCCGTCGCCGCCGAGCGCGTCGCCTCCGAGGGCGGCGCATCCAAGCGCGGCTCCTCCGTGAACTGGGCCTCTCTCTCGGCTGATGGACCACTTCACAAGATCGGCGAATGCTTGCTGGCGAACGAGGAGTACGCCGACACCTACTCTATCATGAGGCAAGTCTGTAGAAATTGGCGCTCAGGTTTGCCTGAGCCCGACGTGCACCTGGACGAATGGATCATGCTAGACCACGCCCTTCCACACGTCGCTGAGTTCACCTTCCTCCAACTCGGCACATCACGCTACGTCACCATAGATCTATCGGAAGTTCAAACAAGGTTCAACTTCCTCCATATCTACCTCTTTATTTTCAATCTTAAACATCTTAGTGCTGAATGTTATCGTGTTTGCCCAGATACTACTTCGTCGGATTTTGCCGTGGCGTCATCGTGCTTGCCCAGAAGAACCCGCCGCACAAGATACGGCTTCGAACCCACTCACAAAGAAATCGAACACTATGTTTGAGGCGCAGATGCCATCTGTTTTCCTGAAATCAGTCGCTGTGATCAAATCCCCGACTATGGTCTTCATTGCCGCACATTACCCGTCGGAAATTGGTTGGGTCGATGAGAGCACTCCAACCAAGGATATAGATGAAGATTGGGAAAAAAGATTTTCGATCAAGAACCATTGTCTGCGTTGCATTACCCCGTTCAATGGTGAACTGTATGCACTAGCTGTGGACAATTTTGAGAACGGAAGAATAGTGTGCACCAATGTACAGTTGCAGCAGCGCGCGAGCACTGTCAAGATGGAGACACTAATTTCATTTCCAGAACTTGGACATCGAAGTTCTACCTTGTGAAGTCGGATGGTGATCTGCTGCTTGTGTTGTTGGTCAGCGTGGCTTTGGCGGGCAGACCATTGGTGTACCGTGTGGACACTCAGAGCCGCTCTCTCCATCCGGTCTGTAACATTGGCAGTAATGCCTTCTTCGTGCATTATAACCGGTGTATCTCCGTCGACACCAGAGTGTACCCGACACTTCGACCTGGCTGCATCTACTACACGGATTTGGGTTGTATCAGAGAGTACTCTCATGATACAAAGGCCTGGGATGAGTGGGCAGTACATGTGGATAGAATAGGAAGCTACGGTATGAGAAATGAACACAAGCCATACCGTTTGGAGGATGTATTGGCCGCACACTGCAGACGGAGGGAGTTCAATGAATATTTCCTTCGGGTAATGCACGATTGGAGCGACGACGAAATATATGAGGAGGAATAAAGAACAAATTCATTCATCCTAATCTTCTTGTTGTCCATACATTGCGTGCGTCTTGTATATTACAACGTTATTGGCTGCTTTTGGCTGCTGTATGCAGTTTCCCTATGTATTATACTTAGTTTTCTGATTATGCAGTTGTCAATTTATCATATACTAGCTTCTAGATTTGCTACTAGATTTGCTGCCATATTGGGCAAAAAACGAGGGCCAAAAGGCATAAATAACCCCAGAGATTTGCTACTAGATTTGCTGCCATATTGAAGAAAGACAGAAATAGAAACTTCTCTAGATTTGATACTAATTTGGTGAAAAAGACAGAGAGAGAAAGAGGGGAAAAGGTGCTCTTAAAAATGCCAATTTGGGCCGAGAGAGACAAAACCCAGCTCCTGCTCACGTGCAACCAAACGCTTCTCGTCCTGTCCCACGCGGTCCCTTTCTACCAGCCCCACGCGACGCGGTCCCACGCGACGCGGCCCCACACGATGCGGCCCCACAGACGACGCGGCGCAACACGCCAGCACAGAATGTCCAAATAAACGGATTCCTTCCGTCTGAGCTCCTTCTGCGGGTTTCAGACATAGGCTTGGGGAAAACTGAGGAAAAACTAAGGGGCTGAGGAAAACTGAGTACAACTAACGACCCGAGGGCACGAAAATAGAAATCCCTAATATTTATCATCATTCTATACGCAGATCAGACAGAAAAAATACCATTTGAATCATAATTCCAAGCCCAAAAATCTGGCTGTCATCTCGTGCATGAAGGTATATTAAGGATAGCATTAGCGTCCATAGGGAGAAAACAAGCTCTGATCAATTCTTCCTTCCAAGTCGCCGAAGTCTTATCAATAAGCTGAGAAACCATCTGTGACGGGTTCGCAATCAGTGACACCACCGGCATTAATATATTCTCCCGGGGAAGCCAATTATCCGCCCATATGTTAGTGGAATTGCCATCTCCAATACGCTTTATGAACCCTTGTACTAGGATATCTCTACCACCGAGAATTGATCGCCAAATCTGAGATGGATGAGCTCCAAGTTGTGCAGCCAGAATAGTTCCATTGGGGTAGTAAACCGCCTTAAGAATACGAGCACTACTGAGAGAGGTAGGGGCCGGCAACAACCTCCAATACTGATGCGCAAGTAGGCATAGGTTAAACAGCTCCAAATCTCTGAAACCAAGTCCACCGAGGTGTTTTGGCTTGGTCATTTCTTCCGAGGATACCCAACATGGCTTCCTTTTGCCCTGCTTACTACACCACCAAAATTGTCGGATCAAAGAATTGATGTGATCGCAAAGACCCCGGGGCAGCCGAAAACATGCCATAGAGAAAACTGGAATGGCCTGGGCTACAGATTTAATCAAAACCTCCTTCCCACCAGCGGACATAATCTTCTCCAACCACCCTTTTACCTTGCTCCAAATTGGAGAGTCGTCTGCCGCGGGCCGGGCCGCCGACGACCGCTCCGCCGGAGTAGCTGGCTGGAGTGAGTCTTGGTTGGGCGCCGGGTAGTTTAGGTTAGGTTTTAGGGTTGTTTGTTTGGCGTTTTTTGCTAGAGATTGGGCTGATGCCCCGTAGAGAAGGTGACGCCATGGATCTCCGTTGGATCTGTGGCCTAGGCATGCTCCTGCTGCTGCCCTCCTCTGGGTGGAGGAGAACATGAGAGAAGGGCGAACCACCTTCTTCAATAAGGTAGGGGCGGAGGATCTCGTGTACCTGTGCGGGAGCCAAGATCTGCAAGCTCTTCTGGCCGGCCATGGAGGCGAGGGGAAGAGCGGAGGACTCGTGGCGATGCTTGCCTCTCCTCTCCTGGCCGGCCAAGGTGGCGAGGGGGATTCTGGGGGAGCTGCATCTCTCTGTGCACCGGCGACTGGATCCAGGTTAGTGGATGGCCTCCACCGTTGGGGATTTCCACCTCTCCTCTCTTCTCTGCCTCATCATGGTGGTGAGATGGAAGAAGGAGAAGCGGAAGATCTTCTGGGTCGGCGCCATCTGATGCCTACGGGGTGCTACATCGACGTGCTTCAACAAGCAGTTGGCGTTCCTGCCGCTGCTATCCATGGCCGCAAGGGCGGCGACTTTTCAACCTCCGATTTGGAGGCCCTGAATCAGCCCTGTCGTGGGTGCTCTAAATCACCTTACTGCGAAGTGATTCGTTCCCCGCAGCTAGGTGGTGGACCGCGGCGGCGTGCTCTCGCCGGAGAAGGGCTCCTGAGCAGTTGGCTCTGGTTTCTCGGCGGCGACGCCTGGAGAATGCCGGCGATGGGTGGCGGAGGTGCCCAGGGACCTGATTGCGTTTCTAGCTTTTGTCTCAGGGTGCTTGTTGTAAAATCTGGAGGCTCTTTCTGTAATTTCTGGTTTCTCGGTGCTGTAGATGCCTTTGGACCTCCTTGTAATTTGTACCTGCCACGTGTGAGTTAATGGATTTTCTGGGGCCTTCTAGGCCCTTACCTTGTTCAAAAAAAAAAAAAACCTTGCTCCAAATTCTATCTCTAAGAAATTTGAAAGTACTGTATCTTGATGAACCCACATCTGTAGGCATCCCCAAGTACCTTTCATTAAGTGCTTCACTCTCAACATGGAGAACATGCTTGATTTCATCTCTTCTAGCCCGTGGACAACCCTTTGTGAAGAAAATTGATGACTTGTCTCTATTTATACGTTGAAGATTGACAGTAAACTTCAAGAAGGCCAGACAACTCCTCCGCTCCCTCTCTACTACCTTTAAAAAACATCAGGTTGTCGTCCGCAAACAAAAGATGATTTACTGGAGGCGCCGATGGAGCCACCTTAATACCACCAATCTGCGACGACTGATCATGAAATTTTAACAGGCACGGAAGGCCCTCTGCTGCCAATAAAAATAAATAGGGTGAGATAGGATCACCTTGTCTAATCCCCCGTGTAGGTTTGAAACTATCAAGTTTGGTGCCATTAAAGAGAATCGAGAAAGACACCGATCTGACCATCCCCATGACCGCAAAACCCAGCTTCCGCATTATAGCTTCCAAATAGTCCCACTCAACACGATCATAAGCCTTCATCATATCTAGCTTCAAAGCACAATAGCTATTATTCTTCGATCTATTCCTTTTCATAAAGTGTAGACACTCATATGAAGAAATAATATTATCTGTTATCAACCTTCCAGATACAAATGCAGACTGCTCCTCTGATATAATTTCAGGCAGTATCATTTTCAATCGGTTGGCCATAACCTTTGAGGAGATTTTATAGAAGACATTGCACAAGCTAATTGGACGGAATTGAGACATAACTGTTGGATTCTTAACTTTTGGTATAAGCACTAAACATGTGTCATTAATACTCTCAGCAGTCTCATTACCTTGAACAATGCTCAACACTGCATTTGTCACCTCCTTGCCACATACATCCCAGTGCCTCTGAAAAATGAGCTGGGAACCCATCAGGTCCTGGAGCTTTGGTTGGAAACATCTGAAACAACGAAACAGCGCCGTCTTGACCTCATCTTGGGTGAATGGTGTGGTCAGACCGTCATTCATGGTTTGGGTAACCTTCCTTGGAACATGGGTAAGAACTCTATCCATATCCAGTACGCCCTCCGATTGATATAGATTCTTATAAAAATTTGAGGCCATCTCCTGCATTTCCGACCTATCCTCCGACATAGAACCATCCTGACGCTCCAGCGCTTTTATCAGGTTCTTTCTTCTCCTCATACTTGCTCTCTGGTGGAAGAAGTTTGAATTTTTATCTCCATGGGATAGCCATTTAACTCTGGACCTCTGCCTCCACATCATCTCCTCGCGGTGATATAGTTCCACCAATCGCTCCTTTATTTTTAGTTCTCTATGGCTAGGGCCAACACGTGACGGCACATTCCGGAACTGCTCCAGTCCCGTTTCAGCTCCTTTATTTCTTTGCGTACACTTCCGAAAGTCTCAGTTCCCCACTTCTCCAAATCAGAAGCTAGGTCCAGGAGTTTGTTCTTTACTGACTCCACTGATGGCTCGCCTGGCAATCCACCCCAGGAATTTGATATTGTAGGTTTTAGATCATCATGTCTTTCCCACATTGTCTCATATCGGAATGAAGGTATAGGTCTCCCACGTCCAATTTCCTCTTCAGTCAAGCGAAGCAACAAAGCACAATGATCCGACGTTGATACATCGATATGTGTAACACAGGCCATTGGAAACTGGGCTCCCCATTCCGCCGAACCAAGCGCACTGTCAAACCTTACTCTTGTATAAGTACCTCCAGTAACCTTCTTCTCCCACGTCCAGAAGTGCCCCTTGTAGCCGAGGTCGATCAGATTGCACAGGTCCATCGCATCCCTAAAACCCTACATCTGGTTCAAAGAGAGAGCACCCACACCCTGGTGCTCTTCCGTCCGAAGCACTTCATTAAAATCTCCCAGACATAGCCATGGTAGTGAGCTACTGCTGCTAATATCCTTCAAAGTATTCCAGGTCTTGTATCTTTCTGAGGTTTGAGCTTCACCATAGACATTGGTCAACCTCCACTGATTACTGCCTAGACCCAAAATAGAAATATCAATATGATACTGAGAGTAACCCAAAACAACAACTTGTATTTCATTATTCCAAAAAATCCCTAAGCCACCACTTCTACCATCACTACTTACAGCGAAAGCATCAAAACCTAACGAACCAGCCAAGGCCTCCATCAGTGCCTTACTTATTTGTGTCTCTTGGATACATAAAATAGAGGGAGCAAACTTAGTGACAAAGTCACGCAGCTCTTTGAATGTTGAGGCATTGCCCGCTCCTCGACAGTTCAAGCTCATAACACAGATTGAGATGGGCGGCGCCCCTCCCTGGAGCCCGCCAAATTTTAAGCTGTCTTGTCACTTTTCCCTGTAGCAACTGCCTTCATCCTCTTTGGATCGCGAACATGAATAGGACTAGGAGGTGTCGCCGCATTGTTCAGAGGGGCTTCAAATTGATTAACCATTGATCCTACATTTCCAGCATTAGCTCCAAGGATGCCATATGCACCAGGTATACCAGAAGAGGGAGCATATCTCTTTCTATTATTTTCTGGATCATCAGATTCCATATCAACCTCCACTTCCTCCTCAGTATAATCAGCAGTAAAATTCTGGGACAGAGGTGCACTTCCCCGTCCCACGCCGAAACCTCCTCTCCCACCACAGGAGCCTCTTCCAGGCCTGCTACCTCCCTCTCGGGACATCCAGCTTGCTAGCAAATTTTTAAAAACCAGCGCAGAGGGAGGGTGGATTCCATCTCCATGTTCCTTGTACTCATGACCAAGATGGCCACACACCTGACACCAGTTGGGAAGCTTTTCATATTTAACCAAGAATAGCTCCCTCTTCCCACCTCTGTGATGGAAACAACACTCTTCAATGGTTTTCGCACATCCAACCTGACCTTAACTCGGTAGGAATTGCCATCAAAACCAAACGAGTTGCTCTCCGACGTCTTGAACTCGCTGAACTTAGAAGCCAACGCCTTCACCATGGGAGCATAGCCAATGAGGAGATCATGAATCTGGATCCATATATCAATATGGTCGAGCTTAATAGACGAAGGTTTGGAGAACCCATCGTACGGATCCATGAACACTGAATTTCCCCTTAATGCCCACGGGCCTCCTTCAGCCACCTTCTGCCAATCACCTAAGCACGCAAACTAGAAGATATGGAGATTGCTCTCCAGGGTTTTGGTCTTAGCATCCTTGGCCAGATCCCATGCAGACTTCATGTTCTTGAAGAACCAATATGCCGAGTACTCGCTCTCAGTATGTACCTTGGCTATGATCATCCACCGAGTCGCCTCCTCCGGCGGCGGATCTTCCGCTTCAAAAACAACATCATCCAGGTCCTCCTCCCGAAGTCCCAACTGCTTCATCATCCGCTCGATCCCACCAACGCCATCAGCGGACGATGACCCTTGCTCTTCCATCGACATGGATCAACCACGGCAATACAATCTGAGAAACCCTAATCTCCCACCCTAGAGAAACCTTGCTCCAGAGCGATCTGCAGCAAGCGTAGTCTGGATGGGAGAGAGGGAAGAGATAGAACTCAACGCCGGCCGCCGCCGCGAGAGGATCGCCAAACCCTAGCGTGAGGGAAAAGTTGCGCCACACTTTTGGTGGGAGTACACGTACAACTCGCGGACTGACCCAATATGCTGCTGGAGTGAGAAGCTCATCGCGACACTAGGAGAGGAAACAAGTCACCATCCAATACATGAAGGGCTTATCTATGAATTCCCAAGGCCTCCCAAGTCCATGACTGGGCCGGGCTGCTAATATTTTCATCTCACGTTCAATGGTCAGATTCAAAACATGGGAATGAATTTCTTCTCTCTTCATTCGTCCATTTTCCGGAAGGAATTGTTGTATGATGCCTTTTTATACCAGATACGGCGGATGCTCGCCAAGTTTTATTGGATGAACGCTACTTATTAATTGTCTCGTGGCAGTTGGCAGGCAGCACGTGGTTCCACTGAAGGACAATTTAATTAGAGAACTTACCCTATTCTTCCTAAACATGCACTGGAGAGTACCACATGCTATTGAAGTTTTGTTGCTCGAGTTTATGAAGGTTCAATGTTAATTCCGCTGCTCAAGTTTATAAACCCTTTTTTTCCAACCACGCAGGAAAGTTGCATATAATTTTTTACTGCAGGAAAGAGAGGCCATGTCGGCCAAAGTACTAGGCGGATTTCAACAAAGAGAGGGGAAGAGTAGTGTAGAGTCGAACGACAAAAAACTACAAACATAAGGGAAGTTTCCCTGACGACCGCTACCAATCTAGACAGCTACCTGAAACGGACCGAATAAGCCAATAACCTACAAATATGCAGATAATAACAGGAAACAACACCTACTAGCGACCGCCCACTGCCGAGCCTCCAATTTGTTCTTGTCGATGCTATGCTGAATGGGTTTATAATTATTTTTAAACACTCTTCCAGTCCTCTCCTCCCAAATGCTGCAAGCCACTAGCATAAAAGGGGAGTTAAATTGTCTCTGCTGCGCACCGTAAATATTTTAGACTGTCTCCACCAGCTGCGTAGATTCTCATCTAAGGCCGGCACAACCTCATGAAAGCCTGCTCAACCCATGATCGAGCACCAAATGATGCAAATGACCGAAAAACACACAAACGGGTGTTTTGCATCCTCCTCTGCTGATTTGCAGTATATGATGGGCACCGAGTCTCACTCGTCCTCCCTATGCACGGTGGATACATTGAAACTCGAGATACACACACATGATTAGGTGAGGCAAAGCGACGAACGGCTTCAGAGCACACACACGTATACACCAAGAACAGAGTATGAGCACACGGTGATTATCCGGCCCCCCTACACACTTGGGATGGCCTTCCTTTGCTATTTCTCATAGTCGCAACTCCTCGGTATACAACCTTGCCGGCAAGCAACATATACCAAGTCGTACGAGTGACCTCGCAGCCCTTGTTTACAACGGCACTGCTGACCCATCCCTTGTCTGCTGACTAAAATCCAGATGAAAAGTTACACAATTTACCATACAAATAGTTCAAACATATTTCAAAATATGAATACAACAAACTCTACTACTTATTTGACTTGTCTGGCCTACTACCGCTCCTAAGGACATGAAAATCTTAATTATATTGTCTATAGCAACTTCAAAAAAATGTTTAAAATTGATTTGTATTTAACTATCATCCCATGTGATATATTGTACAGGATTCCACTTGGAGCATTACCGTTCAGCATGGATGCGGCATCCCGTCGGTACCGCGATCAGAGACTGGTCTCGTGGTAGCACTTGCAGGCTCCCGACGGGCGACGGCCGGCGTTTTCTCGTGGTTATCGGCCTAGGCTTCAAACCTGCGACGCTTTCCATCCTGGATGGCAGTCCCGATCGGGCAAAAGGCACCGTGGCGGCGTAGTCGGCGGCGCGGGCGTCTGGGTTTTGGATAAGTAGATGGGATCATGGCATCAAGCTGAGCGAATTGCAATCGGGTGTTGCCCATCTTTTCTCTCCTACACAATACGCAGCTAGGCTGCAGATCAAGCCGAGACTGCGCGTCAAGCCGAGCACTTTGACAAGTCCATCTAAGCATGCGGTTGAACGGCCTGGCCGCAGGGCCGCGGCATACCCGGCATACCCTGTGGGTCCCCTACTGGTTGCAGTCCAAACACTACGCAGTACGTACGGGATGGCATACAACGGATTTATTTGTTTCCTTATTCGTTGTCCAGGTTACAAATAATAGTATTTGGATGAATTGACTCAATCACGATTCTGAGAAAAAAAATGCTTTGCATATTCACTTATAAATAACCCAGGATGCGGCAAGATTACACTCCCACTCTAAAGAAATAGTCCCGGTCATGATCTTGGCCGGATTATAATACAAACAAGAGGTGTCCAGACTCCAGGTTCCACACGTGGTTGAAACTGGAATTGCCGTACTTCTTCCTCTGTCGTATTCTGAAACCCTGACAACTATGATCGACGCAGTGACCAGGACCGGAGGACGCCGTAGTCTTGCAGGCTTAGCTCGGTGACGTACCAGCTGAGTTCCAGCACGAGCACCAGGAAGCGCATGCTGCTGGGGAGCCCAGGTCGTACAAGAGCGGCTTGAGAACTGTGACCTCGGCAGCGAGCAACATACCCCTCTTGATGTTGCCGCCCTAGGAGTCGGGTGCACGGCTGGTTTCGGACGCCACTTCATCCAGTTTTGGTGGGTGGATTCCCTTGTGCTTGGAAGCGACGCGCACCCCAGCAGCGGTGATAGTTATGAACTCCCTCACCGGCACAACATGGTGCTGGAATGAGAAGCTCAACACGACGATGGAGAAGCAATAAGTCGCCTTGAAGTGTGTGGACGGCTTATCTGTGAATTCCCGAGGCTTCCCAAGCCCACGACCCTGCGCTACTAACATTTTCACCTCATGTCCAATGATCAGGTTCAAAACATGGCGGTGAAACCTTCTCCCTTCCGAGTTCCTTCATCTATTTTACATATTGCAAGACCTATTTATGTGACAACAATCATGTTCGTTGTATATATGCTGCTTTCTATATATGCCACACGCATGGTGAATGCACGCCATGTTTGGATGATGAAGGCTATTTATTAATTGTCTCGTGGCCGTTTGGAAGGGAACATGTGTATAGATGTTTCGATAAAGGGAATATATTAATATCAAAAGATATCAATTACACCCAGCATCTGCAACAACGTAATACCCTAATGGCCGTATGGATACACACAACCAATAAAGAGAAAAGAAAACTAAGAAATAAAAGTCCCGCTACAGCATCCCAGACCTAGCAACAACAATACATCCACCACCATGACAACACGTAAAATACAGACTCTCCAAAAGCGACGCCTCTAAGAAGGGAACGGTGCACCAGCGCCGTCATCGCTCAACCAAAGGTCTTAGGTTTTCACCCTGAAGATAGTCCTCGCTCTCAAAACAATGCCACCAACAAGGACATTAGTAGGTACAACCAGTTAAGACCAGACCTTGGGTTTTCACCCTGAAAGGTAAGACTCTGAACTTCACCTGTGCTGCCGCCCCCACTTTCATACCATTGATGCGGAGCCCGGAATGCCAAGTAAGTCCCTCAACATCGTGGAGACTTGAACCTTACTTAGCTAGTCCACCAATCCGGCCTTCATGATATTACTTCTTCTGACTTCACCATGGACCAAAAAGTCACTTGATGTCAACACAGAATAGAGCTCCGCGCCGCTCCCTCCGGGACCAAACGGTCGGAATAAAAGCATGGGTGCGCGCGACCGATACCACCCGATCCAACAAACTCCAGGCAAAAGATGCATTGTTCTATTCGCCGGCGGAGCTTTCCGAAACTCATCACTCCAGTAAGATCAAAGCAGTCTGACCTGCAAGTGGGGCAACATTTTGGTACCCTTTACTCTCTTTTGTATAAAAAATAAACTAAAATGATGATATTATAAAAAAATGTTAGTTTAATTTTTAATCAAATAGGGTAGAGGGTACCCTAATCTTGTCCCACTTGCATCTCTAAACATGTGGTTCCACTGAACGAAAATGACGAAACTGAACTAGTCTTAAAAACAACCGTTGTTAGGGGTCAATTTAGTTATCTAGTAGTGAAGTGCGGGTGTTCGAGTTTATCAAGCTTCAGTGTTAATCACTGTGGTTAGTAGTATGAGCTTATAAATCATAGGCTCCTGATGAATCTCGTTTTCTGGCATTCCAACATACTACTCGGCAGGGAAATCCTTCAGAACAAACAATGGGACCATAGTAGATGGATTGATAATAAAATGATAATTTTTCTAATTCGTTATTTTTTTAGATAAAAGGAATATATTAATATCAAAAGATACCAATTACACCCAACCTCTGCAACAACGTCCCACCCTAATAGCAGTACGGATGCACACAGCCAAAAAAGAGTAAAGAAAACTAAGAAATAAACATTGCAGTGCAGGAATGCAGCATGGTTATCCAAATGATTTCAAAAGTACCCCTGAACAATAATAATGGGAATATTCAAACTAGTACGATACCCGTGCGTTGCGACGGGTCGACAAATGATAGATGGAAAAAATAAAATAAATAAAGGTTGGGGCTTCCTAGAATCACAACTTTTTTTACCAGGAGGCGTCCCGCATTGGTCCTCATTTTTCTTTTAAATGCGTGGAATGTTACAATCTGACACGGCGATGTTACTTTATCTTGCCCGCTCACATAGCTTTGATGCTTATCAACTATTCCGATTTGATCGGCGATCAAATGAGCGACCCTATTCGCATTTCTTTTATCCCCTCCCGGAAACGAAGATCTGAGTTGGGCATCGACCGGTCCAATTCACACTTTGAACAACCTATCCGAATATCACATGGTATTTATAGGATGGTAAATCGTAAAAACTACCCATATTGATTATATATTTTCTTCACAAACCTCCTAAAAGCTGACCGTATGGAAGGTTTGTTCCTGAAGATTTTTTAGTAGCCTACGTGTTCAGATTTGCATGTGCTACAAATTAATTTTGAATGAAGACGCATGCAATGCACGTAAAGGCCGCCGAGCCCATGGTTTGTAATTTATCAGTTGGTGTAGCCTCGGAGTTTATCCGGGCTGAGTTCTGTATTGATGTCAATTGATCAATAAAGCGCTATGTTCTCAAAAAATTAGGAAGGAATTGAAGAATATGTTTCCAAGTCGACCAGCTGTGTGTATGTTTGGAATAGAAAGGAAAGTTAGGAAATTTGAAGTACTACCCCGGTAAAGAGGAGCTGGCCCCATCATCAATTTTTTTCAGCGTGCAGTTTTTTTCTTTGCCGAGCGTGCCAATCGATCGGGATTGCCGGACGTGCTGATTGACCTATGTCCGTTGGGGACATGCATGCCGATTGGGCTATGTGTAGAGCTAGCTGTATCAATACCAATTTCTGGATGTGGGCTAGACCGCTAGAGCATGTCTAACAGACCCCTTAAAAGGACCAAACCCGTATAATAACCGCCGAAATAAGGGGTTGGACGCTACCCGGTCGTCTAGCAGATCCCGTAAAACAGGCCTCCGCATCGATTTTTTACAGTTTTGGTTACGGGGCGGCTCTTCGCCCCTTACTTGTAGGGGCGGGAGGCTGAATACAGGGCCAACCCCTCATCCCATTTCACTAGGGCGTGCGGATATTTCAGAATTCCCAACTGTTTTCCCCGCACCGCCGCCATAGCCACCCGCGCGCCGCCGCTGAAAACAGAATATTCCGTAGGGTTCTGTTTTACGGGCGGGGATACGGGGTCTACTAGCTTGAACGAGTTTTCGGCAAGCGAAAAGTGAATACAGGGCCCTCTACTCGCGTTTTAAGGGGCAGAAAAATAAGGGGTCTATTAGACATGCTCTTATACTCGTATCAGAACTCCACATCGACTCAATCACGGTGGCTTTCCTACGTGCACTGGTTTGACGGACCATCACCAACCATCGTGTTTTGTTTCAATTTAATAGTAAAGATTTATGCTAGAAGAGGTACGGTCGACACACAGTCAAAATTGGAACAGATGCATTCCTTCGTCATGTTCACATGCATGTTCCAATGATGCTACTAGACTACGAGTCACTGATCGTTTTAGCGGGTTTTCTTTTCTTTTGTTGCTGTGTGCATCCTTAACATTTAGACTAGTTATTGAAATTATGTGAAGCTGTATCTTATTGGTATTATCTTGGTATTAATATAATCTATTTTTTCGGAAAAGTGTTCACAAACCCTAACTGCGATGGGAATTGGGTGTTGCTTCGGATCAATCGTTTCAGCGCCTTGGTCCACCCTGTCGTGCGTTCGAGCTTGCTCCCCCATGGCTTGTCATCGAACGGCAAGAGTCATCGGCTGCGGATGAGTCCGGGATATGTCCAACACCTCCACGGTGGACGGTCAGAACCGGAAGACGCCACAGTCCAGCGGGCTGAGCTCGGCGCCGTAGCTGCAAGCTATGATGTAGCAGAGGCAGCATGGTAGGCTCCATGGATACCGAGCCGATTGGCTACTTTACGCATGATTTGGAGTAATCGGTAGCCAACAAAACTATTTCTAGTATTCTAAGAAACCTCGTTCTACATGTATTCATTTTTATTTTTTTTGAGGAACGGGCAGTCGAACTGCCATCCGATTAGATAGAAAAGAGTTTTAATTACAAAATATCCGGCATGCGGACCGAAAAACAAAGGACCAAAAAGGAAACCAAAAGCACTAGACAGAATTCCCGTCCCCGGGATCCTGGGTGTGCGCGTACGCCCTCTGGGCAATGTCCTCTTTGACAAGAGCCGCTACAGCCGTCGGTTGCAACGTGGTGTTTTGAAACACCCGCCTATTCCTCTCCTTCCACACTCCCCACATGGAATAGATGATCGCACCGCTCGCCTCTCGCTTCTTCTCCTTTGGGAGGTGGGAGATCGTCTCATCCCACCAGTCGTTAAGCGACCTCCCGCCTGGAGGCGGTGGGACGCCGAAGGTCCCATTCCAAGCGAAGATTTGTTCCCTCACGGTGGTCGAGAAATGACAGTCAAGGGTGAGGTGCTGCACCGTCTCTTGGTGGATATGGCACAACTTGCAGATCGGGTCATGTGGCCAACCTCGAAGCGCCAGATTATCGGCCGTGAGCACCTTGCCATGTAGAGCTAGCCACGCGAAGAATCTGCACTTGGCCTCGGGATGGCCCTTCCAGAACTTGGCCGAGCGGAAAGGAGCGCAAGATCCCGTGAACTGGTAGCGGTAAGCAGAAGCCGTCGTGTAAACGCCTGACTCCGTCCATCTCCATCGAATCAAGTCCGGGTGTGGCTGCAGTACCACCCCCTGCATGATTGTCCAAAGCGCAACGAACTGCTGCAACTGCGCCATGGTCGCAATGCGCGCAAGAGACCTGATCCAATTTTGCTGGTGGATCTCCTTTTGCACCGTTCTCCTCTTTCTAGTAGAGATGGCGAAGAGATCAGGGAACTGGTGGCGCAGTGCGCCGCCCGGGCTCCACTAGTCGTGCCAAAAAAGGCACCTAGCCCCATCCCCAAGCGTGATCACCGTCGAGGCGCGGAAAAGAGCCATGTCCGCATCGTCGCAAGGGTGGTCCGTCCCAACCCAAGGTCTGGCAGGGTCAGTCCAGGCGTACCACAACCATCGGAGCCGCATCGCCCTCCCAAACCTCTCGAGATCCATAACGCCCAGACCGCCAAGTTCCTTTGGCCTGCAAACCGTGCGCCAATTGACGAGCGAATGAGGTCGCGCCCCCGGAGTAGCCCCCGGCTTCATCCACAGGAATGATCTCATGATCTTCTCAATCCTCTTCAGCACCCAGGCAGGCAGTTTGAAAACAGCGAGGTGGTAGAGCACCATGGATGAGAGGACCGATCTGCAAAGAATCACCTTTCCGGCCCTTGTGAAATGCTTTCCCCACCACCCAGCAAGCCTCTTGCCGATCTTGTCGATGAGCGGCTGGAAGTAGACGGCCTTGAGGCGCGAGTGGTGGAGAGGTAGGCCAAGGTACGTGCATGGAAAGCTCCCCCTTCTCGCAGGGAATACTGCCAGGGCCGCCGCAATCTGCTCCTCTGAGCAGGCAATCGGGAATGCCTCCGACTTGGCAAGGTTGGTGCGGAGCCCCGTGGCGTCTCCAAAGGCGTCCAGAATTGCGCAAACCACCTGCATGTCTGCCACCTCCGGGCCGACAATGCTTTGTCACTTGCGTTTGCACTTATGCAACTTACATTTCCTGACTTTAATTAGTTTAATTAGTTGGAACTGTAAGTGAGTGGGATGAGATCGATTAGGTTAGAACTTAGGATATTTAAGAGAAGATATATAAACAAGATTTGATCGATGACCAAGATGTTCTGTGAAAGCAAGCAAAATATAATTCAAGATGAAATGAAAATATTAAATCTATTGTGTTTCCATGTGGCAGTAAGTTCGTCAAATCTGATAGAAGGCGAAACTTTAGGTATAAATTTCATTTCAGTTCTCTCTTCAGTTGCGAACTTGCTAGACTGACGTTTATGTATTTCGCGTGCAAATGTAATTATTTTCATGATATATTTTTAACATATTGCCATGGCTTATCGTATTGTAGTGAATATACATATCGTTTTTTATATGCCTCAATTTTTTTCTTTAAAGTGAAAAACACAACAATTAAAGTCTCGCAAGTAGCAACGCCGAAGAAGGGTGTGAAATAGTACCTATATATGCACAAGTTTCTAGTGCTACGAGCTGATCCTGTGAAGACGGTGCAGGGCTTTGCTAGGGACACATAATTTGTGTATCACATAAGCATATACCTAGCTGTGTCGTAATAGCCCCAAACTGCAAGGGCCCGTTGTCTCATTTTGCCTAGAGGGCTCGAAATAATTGAGGAAGCCTTGTTAGCGCCAGATAAAGATTTGCTGGCGTCGGGTGAACATGGTCAAAGATGACACATGACGGCATGCGAGCAACACGAGCCGCCGGATCGAGCCAGCAATTCAGCCTGAGCTTGGCGTCTTAATAAAACTCCATGACCATCAAACATGGAAACGACTTATCTTCTAGCTCCTGACATCTCCCAAACCCACGAACCAAACTGTACTAGTTTGCCCCACGATCTAAAGGTGTTCAAAATATGACAATGAAATCTTAATCTCTTCATTCCTCTACTTCCAGATTGGAAAGTCTATTGTTATGTGATAGCTAAGCCCCCCATTCGTTCTATGTTGTTTTTTATACCATGGTGGATGCAAATATGTACACCATGTTTTATTGGATGGTGGCTATTTATTGTTGTCTCGTTGATAATTGCAGAGAGCAAGTGATTCCGCTATAGGTTAGTTTATTATCTTTTCATGAAGCTCTCGTGCTCGAGTTTATCACCAGACAGCTTCATCAGAAGTTTTCTTGGTACCTGATTAGACTTGTGTCATGTGTAATTATATTCCTCAGCTAGCTTTTCTATTAGTCGTATTTTCAGTTGGTTGATTCATGTGTCCACCCTAGCTTCTCCGTGATGTAATAAGTGATTTTGGATCGTTTGTGACTGGATACTTTATTTTTAATAAAGCGAGCCGTGTGCATCTATTGATGCAGAGGCTGGGGCTATGCTCCTTTATCGAAAAAAAAATTCCTCAGCTATGGAGTCAAGAAAACATATGTTTTTAAACTGTTGCAATACATGTATCTGCAACACATTTGCCTCTTTAGACTGTTGCAGCATCCCCTACCCACCAGACTCCCATTAATTTTGGATATTATGAATAGTTTCAAGCAAGCGATATACCTTTTTTCACTTGAAATTATTAATCTTGTCTGCTTGGTTATTTGGAATCGCCACAATAACATCATTAAAGGACATCGCTCCTAATTATCTCTATAGATGCAGGAGTCACTTTAAAGAACATATGGCTTTGTTGTTGCATAAAGAAACAAGAAAGGCCTATTTAGGCACGAAGGGTTGGGTGCAGTAGTTTGCCTAATTGTGCTTGTAATTGTTATAGTCCATCTTCTGAACAAAAAATCTTAGATTTATTAAAATTTGGATGTATGCAGTATCTTCATATATCTAAATTTGGACAAATCTAAAACATCTTATTATGGACAGAGGTACTACACTAGTTTTGCAGTTTTTGTTTTAGGCCAACGCGCTTCCCTCTAGCTCCTTTCATTTCAACTAGGAAGATTCGGCGCGGCGCACGCCGAGCCCGTGAATGAGAATCTGGGTTTCATTGATACAAATTGATCTTAGTTAAGATGATAAACTTCTCGCTGATAAGCTATATATACATGCTAGAATTTGTTATCTTGTTGGCAGCAATCCTACCTAGGACTAATTGCAGGTTTTCATTAGCAAATATACATTTCCTATTCCCATCTTCACCTCAACTCAATGCCCCAGGTTTCTAAGAATAGTGTGTCTGCCAAGAAACCGTCAAAACTACTTTGTTTCTGCTTCAGGTTTAGTGTTGCAGCACAAGATTCAGTATATCGACCAAGACACCGTGGAGAACTACTCTGCTTCTTCTTCAAATCTGGTGACCACAACTAAAGAAACTTCTTTGATAGTCCTTCAGCCAGATATCGCAGCATTGGTAATGATTCTGGCATCAACATTTAAACAAACCGAAGAAACAAGTGATAGCCAAAATAATAGCATGGCATGAGTGTCACTGTGACAGTAAAGAACAAATAGTTTTATGTTAGATTTTCAGCAAGTGACGGGAACAGATGAGTTTCTTCTCGCTCAAAAGTGCCGGGTCTCAGGAGCGGAGACAACCCACCAATTCTTCCTGGAATGGCGAAGTTACACCTGCCAGTACATCTGCACAAGGCAAAATGAGAAGAAACAAAGAGTAGCAGGCAATCAAAACTTATAAATAAAGTACGTGACAATGAACAAATTTGTAGAGCTGCTCGGCAATGACATTTGAAAACACATGCCCTTCTTATCTTGTATACATTGGAAAAAGGTACAAAAGCAATACGAAAGGGATCTTCTATGTTCATTGTTAGATTGCACATATTGTATTTACAGTAGGACTGTATTGTAATTGTAACCTAACCTTAGGCCTCTGGCCTATTATATAAACACCGGAACCCCACGTCACTATACGTGTGAGGCTTCCCCCAAAACCCTTCTACATGGTATCAGACTAATCTCGATCCTACCCTAGCCGCCGCCCCTTCCCAAACCCTAGCCGCCGCCGCCTCTTAGGCCGCCGCCGTCCTAGGTCGGGCCGCCGCCGCCCCTAGCCCACCCCACCTTCCGCTGCCATGGAGCTCACCGCCATCACCGACGGGACCTCCTCTGCTCCCGCGGCCGCATCGGCCGCCGCCCTCGTGCCCGCCGGCGCTCCGCGTCACGCTGGCCCCGTGATCCTCTCCTTCGCCGCCGGGAACTACTCCAAGTGGTGCATCTACATGCGCGCCTCCCTGGGCCGCTCCGGCTACCTCGGCCACGTCGACGGCACCGTCGCCGCCGCCCCCACCAACGCCGAGTGGGCCACCGCCGACTACACCGTCCTCAACCACCTCCACGCCGCCATCGACGAAGACGTCGCGGACATGATCCTTGCGGGGAATCAGACCGCGCGTCAGCTGTGGCTCGCGGCACGCGACCTCTTCACCGCGAACAAGGCGAACAAAGCCATCTACCTTGACAATGACTTTCGCCAGCTTGTGCAGGGATCTCTCTCCATCCACGAGTACTGTCGCCGCCAGAAGCACCTCGCCGATGCTCTCTCCGACAACGACTCTCCCGTGAGCGACCGCGCCCTCGTCCTCAACACCCTGCGCGGCCTCGGCCCTCGCTTCGCCTCCGCCGCCACGGTCATCTCCATGACCGACCCGCTTCCCACCTTCCTCCGCACCAGGGCCATGCTCCTGATGGAGGAGATGCAGCAGGCCAATGCGTCGGCCACCTCCGCCAACACCGCCCTCGTCGCCCAGGCCCGCGGCCCCGCCTCTTCATGCCCCGGCCCCGGCTGCCGCCGTGACGGTCCCGCCCCTGGTGCGGGCGCCGGGAAAGGCAAGCAGCCGGCCAAGCAGAAGGGCCGCACTGGCGGACGCCAGGGTGGAGGCGCCACCCAGGGCACCCAGCCCGCCCGCGCGCCGGCCCCGACCGGCCTGTGGGTCTGTTTCTCCCCGGGTGCTGGCCAGTGGCGTGCCCCCTCCTCTGGACAGGGCATCCTGGGCCCTCGGCCCCAGGCCTACACAGCCACCGTCACCGCGCCGTCGACCTCGGCGACTACATGGGACAGCTCGGCTCTCATCGCCGCCCTCAACAACCTCGCGCTTCAGCAAGGTGGTTGGGTCATGGACTCAGGCGCGTCCTCACACATGACCAACGACGATGGTAACCTCACTCGTTCCTCCCACCTTCGCACTCCTCACTTTGTCACCGTCGGGGATGGCACCACCATCCCCATTACCTCTTCTGGTTTCACCTCCTTTCGCACACCTTCTGGTCACGTCTTTCGACTCAACCATGTACTCCTAGTAGCGCACATTATTCGTAATTTGCTTTCGGTTCGTAAGTTTACCCGCGATAACATGTGTTCCATTGAGTTTGACGCCTTTGGTTTCTCTGTGAAGGACCTGAAGACCCGTCGCGTGATTCTTCGTTGCAATAGTGACGAAGATCTCTACACCTTTCCCGGGAGGAGCAGTTTTCGCCGTTCCTCCTCCACCGCTTTGGTCGTCACCGCCTCCGCCGAGCTATGGCACCAGCGTCTTGGCCATCCTTGGCATGATGCCATGTCGGCTCTTCAGCGTCTAGATTTTATCAAGTGTAATAAATTTAGTCGTCCTCGGGTGTGTCATGCATGTCAACTCGGCAAGCACGTCCGTTTACCGTTTCATCAGTCTACTACCGCGTCTAGTGCCATCTTCGATTTGATACATTGTGATTTGTGGACATCTCCAATTATAAGTACCTCTGGTTTTCGATATTATCTTGTCATTGTCGACGACTACTCTCACTTTTATTGGTCTTTTCCACTTCGCAACAAGTCTTATACTGCCCGCACTCTCGAAACCTTTTTCGCTTATGCGCGCACGCAGTTTGGCGTCACTATTCGCTCTCTCCAGACAGATAACGGTACCGAGTTCCTCTACAAGACTGTTGATACTCTCCTCACCACCCACGGCACCGCCTTACGGTTGTCAATCCCATACACCTCACAGCAGAACGGTAAAGCCGAGCGTGCAATTCGTACCATTAATGATACTATGCGCACCCTTATGTTCCAGGCTCACATCCCAGCCCCTTTCTGGGCCGAGGCTCTGGCTACTGCCACATACTTGCTTAATCGCCGTCCTAGTACAGCCATACAATCCCAAGTTCCCTATACACGCCTCCATGGTCGTCCTCCCTCCTACACTGATCTTCGAGTTTTCGGTTGCCTTTGTTATCCTAACATCGCTTCCACCGCCCCACACAAGCTCAGTGCACGTTCCATGGCATGTGTCTTTCTTGGGTATCCCTCCAACCATCGCGGTTACCGCTGCCTTAACCCTGTCACTGGGAGAATTATTGTCTCACGACATGTTGTCTTCGATGAGACGGTGTTTCCTTTTCAGCATGCAGCTTCGTCATCCGCGCCTGCGCCTCCTGTGCCGCGCGGACTCGACGACCTCTTCGGCATGCTGACCGTGCCACCACCGCGCGCCCATGCGCCGGCCCCGAGTGCGCCCGCCCCGGCCGCGAGCGCCCCTGCCTCGCCGCCGCCTCGCCGAGCCGCGCAGCCGGTTGCCAGGCCGGCCCGACCGGGCCCTGTGCCGGTCACGCCGGCGCTACTGCCGGTCCAACCGGACCCGCCGCCTCGCCGCATCGAGCAGCCGGTCCCCCAGCCGGCCAGGCCGGGTCCTGTGCCGGTCACGCCGGCGCACCAGCCGGTTCAACCGGACCCTGCCCCGGCTGCCAATGCTGCCCCGACGGCCTCCAACCCTCGCCGCACGTGCTCCGGCCGCCAAGTGCGTCCCGTGGACAGGCTCAACCTCTCCGTCGTGGACTCCGTCCCTGACATCGTCCCCACCACCTTTCGCCAGGCCATGCAGGATCCTCAGTGGCGTGCTGCCATGTCTGATGAGTACCAGGCTCTCGTCAACAACGACACTTGGTCCCTCGTTCCTCGCCCTCCGCGGGCCAACGTCGTCACTGGCAAGTGGATCTTTCGTCAGAAGTTCCACTCGGATGGCACTCTTGCGCGCAACAAGGCCCGATGGGTCGTTCGTGGGTACTCTCAGCACCCCGGCATCGACTATGAGGAGACGTTCAGCCCTGTCGTCAAGCCTGCTACGATCCGTCTTGTTCTTCACATTGCTGTCTCCAGCTCCTGGCCCATCCGGCAGCTTGATGTGAAGAATGCGTTCCTGCATGGCTCCTTGGATGAGGTGGTCTACTGTCAGCAGCCCCCTGGGTTTGTTGATGCCTCTCGCCCTGACCACGTCTGTCGCCTCCACAAGTCCCTGTACGGCTTGAAGCAGGCCCCTCGCGCCTGGTACCACCGGTTCGCCTCCTACATCGCCACTCTGGGATTTGTTGCTTCCGCCACGGACACGTCTCTGTTTGTCCTCCACTCTGCGGCAGACACGGCATACTTACTGCTCTATGTGGACGATATCATCGTCACCGCCTCGTCGACGAGCCTTCTTGAGGGGCTCCTTGCGCATCTCCATAGCGAGTTTGCCATGACTGATCTCGGGGACCTCCACTACTTCCTGGGTATGAAGGTCAGCCGATCCTCGGCTGGTCTCTTTCTGTCACAGCGACAGTATGCTCTGGATATTCTACAGCGGGCTGGCATGTCTGACTGCCACCCCTCACCTACACCGGTCGACACGTCCTCGAAGCTCTCTGCTTCCGACGGCGAGCTTCTTCCCGACGCCACCGACTACAGGAGCATCGTGGGCGGCCTTCAGTATCTCACACCGACGCGCCCGATCTCTCCTACGCTGTTCAGCAGGCCTGCCTTCACATGCATGCTCCGCGCACGTCTCACTTGGCTCTCGTGAAACGTGTTCTGCGGTATGTTCGGGGTACCCTGGAGTTTGGTCTCCAGCTCCATGCCTCCTCGTCGACCGCCCTTGTGGCCTACTCCGACGCTGACTGGGCCGGCTGTCCGGACTCGCGCCGCTCCACCTCCGGTCAGTGCGTCTACTTCGGTGATAGTCTCATCTCTTGGTCCTCCAAGCGACAGACCACCGTGTCACGTTCCTCTGCAGAGGCGGAGTACCGCGCCGTCGCCCACGCCGTCGCCGAGTGCTGTTGGCTCCGCCAGTTGCTCCAGGAACTTCATCGCCCCTGAGCTCTGCCACGGTTGTCTACTGTGACAACGTCTCCGCCATCTACATGTCCTCGAATCCGGTGCAACATAAACGTACCAAGCACATCGAGATAGACATCCACTTCGTCCGCGAGAAGGTGTCCTTGGGAGAGGTCCGTGTTCTGCATGTTCCGTCCTCCCACCAGTTCGCGGATGTCATGACGAAGGGATTACCGAGTCAGCTCTTCCTCGACTTTCGATCCAGTCTCAACGTCCGAGAACCTCCCGCTGGGACTGCGGGGGGGGGGGGGGGGTGTTAGATTGCACATATTGTATTTACAGTAGGACTGTATTGTAATTGTAACCTAACCCTAGGCCTCTGGCCTATTATATAAACACCGGAACCCCACGTCATTATACGTGTGAGGCTTCCCCCAAAACCCTTCTACATTCATGCTAAAAGGAAATGAATACATATAGCTATTTGGCAACCAATAGACACTAAAAAAGCAGATGTTATTTCTACTTTGCAGAACTGTTTTGACGGATGCATAACACGCAGGTGTGCACTTATTTTTCAAATAACCATTCTCCTAAATTTTAAGTAGCCGTTGTTGTTCAATCCAGTAACTGTAACTGATGAAAAATGCAACGAACAGATCCAACAATCTCTTATATAACTCATCAAAACAGGCGACTATATCCCAAATATAAATAGAGAAGATTTCTAGAACTTATGGTAAGTTAACAACAGTGTTAATTAAGTAGTAAATGGATCAAGGCTGGCACGTGAATATATGTTACTTGCAAGGAAAAGGAACACACTAATAATGCCGCAATGCCCCATATGAATGATTAGCTATGCTTTTCTTTCTTCCGGGAACAAAAGGCCACATGATAAATAATGATGGAGCTTTCTATTCAGCCTCCTTGGACAACACAAAGAGAGAAGATTTTGACTACTCAATGGAAATCAAATAGTTTTGAAGAATAGTTACCTGCAACCATCCCTAGAAATAATATGATGTTAACACAGTTTCCGTACATAGCACGGGTCTGATGCTAATGATTACAGCAGAGATACACTTGAAGTATAACTCTTGCACTGGAATAACTTCAGCCAACAGTCTCCAGCGTAGAAGAAGTTATCAAAGAACGCGCTCGCTTCCAACATAAACCACAAATACATTGGCAAACAATGACCTAGACCTTCTATCTCACCCGTGCAAGATGTATCCTATAAACAAAATAACATCAAGCATTATTAATTAGCTGGCTACACAACATAGATATATCACAATCATTGGCATGGCACTGAACATTCAAGATAATTTATATAGCTGAGATAAAAAAAACATAAATATTAAATTCAGAGAAATACAATCAGCAGCTCCCAAAAATTAACAACATGAGGCTAAGCAGAATTAAATTTTAATAAAACCGAAAACCAAGAGCTCACTTTGGCACAGCAGGGTCCAAAATACAGTAACTAATTTGCACTGTACATCCAAGATACTTTATATAGATAAAAAACCTAAATATTAAAGTAAGAGAAATCCAATCAGCAGGACCCAAAAATTAACAGCATGAGAAATCCAAAGCACAGTCGAATGGAAAAAATCAAAATTCATGTACACAGCTTATTGCACGTCAGGCCACGAAAAAATAATTCAATCTAAAATATTGAAATAATTCGTAGTGTGTCTTCTTTCCACACATGTGGAACTGATCTGTACGATTAACTGGGACACATACAGCCTTTTTTCATAAGTTCTTTGAACTGACCTGTACGATTGGCTGGCACACATACCTCCATTGTGTTTCCCTGGAACCAAAAATGGAACTTGAATATTGCTTTGCACAGAAAATAAGTAAGTTTCTCAGCTGAAAATTATGGAGTAAGAAGAGAATTCTGTAAGTCTAAATAGTGAGAAGCATATGCGTAATTAGTTACTCTATTTTTTGGCTCATGTAAATATTTGGAAACATAATCGCATTTGCTCTCCAGAAGTGCCTCGTTTATGTTTGTAGGTGTGAGATCCGAATGGTGTGCACTGAAGGTATTGAAGATTTGAACGGGTATATATTTTGTGTTATCTTATTTCGGCAAAATTATTAATGCCTGGTTTACTGATCATTTTGTCGTGGTTGGACGGTAATGGAATCAAGCATTTGTAAAACAACAGTGTCATTAGTGCCCTAAATGAAGGATAATAATATATTTATCGCGAGAAAAGGAGCCACATATTGTCTCTGGTAATGCAAGTAGTTTATATAGAGGAAAAGGGTACTAAGTTGAGACAACTCGACATTTATATTATAGGCAGGAATAAGTAAGTCAAGCGAATTATGAGATGTACCTATTGGCAACAACGAAATCCAGCTCATATAAGTTTTGCTGCATTTTCCAATATCTGTATTCCGAGAGAGACAACAACGCATCACCAGAAAGCCATAAAAAACATAAATGGTAAGAACTAAAGCATAAACCAGACAAACCATACCACCAGCCGGCACAACAACAAAAAAAGCCCTGCGGTAGAATCAGCAGGAACATTCAGCGCACCACGTGGCGAAATTGAATAAACCAGACAAACCATACCACCAGCCGGCACAACAACAAAAAAAGCCCTGCGGTAGAATCAGCAGGAACATTCAGCGCACCACGTGGCGAAATTGAATAGAGACGCAGATGCACTGCATGTTGGGCAGCTGAATACATTACTCTAGGCCACATAGACTAAATAAGAAATCTGAAAATAACTGATTAGGTTCTTGTAGACGTAACAACAAACACTTATTAAGCACCAAAATCACAACTCTGAGCACCTAACATGCTTGGACTTAATCAGAGCCATGATGCGCTGAATGCTCCTGTTGATTCTACCATGGCTGAGAAGGAAAAAGAAAGTTCCACAACCAGTCCAGTGAATATAAGAATGGCTGGGCAAAAAAAAAAAGTGGGGAACTCGAACCAGTATCTGCTGGACAGAGATGTAGGCGGCCATGCAGCGCCATGACGTGTCGAACCAATCTTGCCGGGGCGCTCCTCCTGCAAGCCAACATCCGTGCAGTCCTGCTTGCTGCTATATATGTCGCCTCGGCGACGGCGGACATGCCTCAGCAGCAGCGGGTCTGTGAATGGATCGTAGCGAACAAGAGAGGGGGTGAATGGGCGCTACGTCAAGTTTTAGTCTTTTTCAATTTTTAGTGCAACGGAAAATAAAGGTGATAGCTTTAGCAATGGGAGTGAACCTACAATGATCCTAGACAAGTACAACAAGCAAAGGAATCACACAAGATAGTAAGAGTAAGGAGCGGGACAACCGGAGGGCGCGAAGACGAGGCGAGGTTTGTTTTCGCAGTTCCTCCCACAAAATGGAGTACGTCTGCGTTGAGGAGGTGCTAGCCTCACACAAGAGGCTAGATAGCCACACCACGAAGGAAGGCCTCACCTTCTTCCTCGAGAGAGCTCCATAAAGGTGCTCCCCCTTCTCCACTAAGGCACCGGTCGAGGCGGTGATTCCTTCACAAGGTTGAGGCGAGCTCCACACCACAAGGAGGCTCCCAACAACCCATGGGGCTAGTACAACACCAAGCTAGCCTCCATGGATGCACTTCTTCCAAGATTCCACAATAGGAACTCTACCAGCAAGATCCACTAAGGACTACCACGAATTGGTGAAATTTCTCTCGGTAGAACGATAGATCGGGGTCTCCTCCACCACTCCTCAAAGTATCAGCAAGATTGATTGGGTAGGGAGCGAGATCCTCTAAGTTTGAGCTCAGCAACAATGGAGGAGAGGGAGAGAGAAGAGCTAAAGACAAGCTGGGGAAGAAGGGGCCTTTTTATAGGTCCCTCCAAATCCAACCGTTATGTGCTGTTTTTGCCTAAGCGGTACTACCGCTTTGGGAAGCGGTACTACCGCTCTGAGTTCGAAATTCCCCAGATCTGGTCCATGTGGACGCAGAGCGGTACTACCACTAGAGGTACCACTTGAGGTACCACAATGGGGTCCAAACCTTACTGGATCCAAGGCGGTACCAGAGCGGTACCGAAGCGGTACTGCCGTAACTTAGTTACGGTACCTAGGCGGTACCATGGGCGGTACTACCGCTCGTGAGCGGTACTACCGCTCCAGGTACCGCAGAGGTACCACAACTCGTACTGGGGGACAAATCAGCTCAGAACTCAGAGCGGTACCGTGGGGCGGTACCTATAGGGGTAGCGGTACTACCGCTACAGGTACCGGTAGTACCGGCCTGGCTAAATCAGCTTTTTCCTCTTTTCGTCTCCTACCATGTTACCTCGCGACACACACACAAAACCAGAAAGCCTAAGAACTACGCTTCGGTCTTCTGATCATAATGTGTCCGGCGAGGGCACCGTACACCTTGCAAACCTATCAATGACAAACTTTGTGCACGGTTAGAATTGTTCGAGTGTTGTCAACAAACACACAAAACAAGGGATATAGATCTTGCTCTTACAATCTCCCCCTTTTTGGTGTTTGATGACAACACACTAATTTGCAATAACACATAGGATTTTATGATAAGGTATTTGGTTTGCAAGAGTAGACGAAGCTCCCCCTAGGTGTGTGCATATTTAGAATATGCATTTGTATACAAATGCACACACCCTAGAGAGAAACTCCCCCTAGATTCTACAAACCAAGCACAAGTGCTAAGAAGAACATATGACAAGATCATATAGCACAAGTGCACTATGGAGGCAAGTATACATGCATGTAGGAGAGTTTGGGTGAAAACTTTTCATACCTTTGCCTTGAGAAAACCCAAACTCATACTAATGAGAGCCTCCATAGGATTGATGTAGCCAATCAAAGGATAAATAGTGAAGACCATTAAGCTACGAACGATTAAGTCTTAATACAAACCGGGGGATCGGGAGATCCACAAATAGAGTAGCAAGCACACAAACGAATAAAGTTCCGAATAACTAGGGAAAGATATGATGCCAAGGCCGAAAGAACCAAAAAGAAGCACCAAGCTCTTGGCATCCCCATGCAAATTCCCGTCCTAATAGATCAACTTCTCCCCCTTTGGCATCGAGACACCAAAAAGGGAGAAGGAGCATACTAACGTCCCGAGGTGAATCACTCTTCATCATCATCATCGTCCTCCTCGTCATCCTCCTCGCCCTCTCCATCATCATCCATCTCCTCGTCCTCGTCCTCGTCCTCGTCCTCTTCATCTTCAACTTGGCCCTTACCATGAGGTGGTGGAGAGGGACGAACCATGCGCTCGGGGATGGAGTCCTCGGAGCTCGACCAAGCAAGCTTGGATTTCCATTCACCGGGAGGGGTGATGTTGTCCTCGGAGCCCTCAGAGACAGGAAGCTGCATATGCCTCATCATTACCTTTTGGCGTTGGCGAATCTTCTTGTTGTGATAGTGGGCTTGGTACATCCTATCTTGGAGGTCCTCCTTGAAGCAAAAGGACTTCTTGAGGCGAGCGGTGAGCTTGGCAAAGAGGCCCTTGGTCTTGACGGAGTTGGGCACATAATCGAAATCATCACTATCGGCTTCGTCTTCGTCCTTGTCCTTGGGTGCATTCTTGCCATACCCATGCTTCTTGACAAGGGGGCTCTTCTCCTTATGGATAGTGATGTTGGGGCGGCATTGCTCAAGAAGATCTCCACGTCCCGCTTGATCCCACTTTAGGCAAATGAGCCTCATGATGAAGGGCGCATATTGAGGAAGCTTGCGAAGAAAGGCACAATCCCCGCATCTCATGCCAAATATAGTCCAAGACGTCCAGCTGCTTGCCGCGGCCCCTCAGCTCATGAGTGCACACAAGAAGGTTCACAAGAAATCCGTGAACTTCATCATGGTTGGTGTGTTTGGGATTGATGGTGTTGCGATAGATCCGATTCATGATGTCGTAGACGGGGAGGAGGTGATAAGCACTTCCACACAACATCCTTCCTGGAATGTAGAGGTCGGCCATCTTCTCTTTGGCCATTGGCTTCGACTGTAGGTGAATCTTGAAGACATTGGTGTCATAGTCATGAAGCTCATATCCAATACCTCTAGCAAACTCCTCCCACGTTGCCTCCATCACATGCTCCCTAGTCATCCATGTCAACGAGCAAAAACCTCCTTCATCCTCAAGGAATACAGCTGTGGCATAGAATTGGCATATCACTTCCTTGGAGTAGTTGTGAGAGAAGGTCATCAGAGGTGTCAGTCCTTGTTCTTCACAAATCTCAAGAGCTTCTCCAAAATACTCGAGGTTGGAGTTTAGTTTATCCATGTTGATGGAGTATTGGGGACAACAGTTGAATTCCTTGGCCCCATAGACTTCGTTGTAGATCCTTTCCTGATTGACATGATAGAAGAAAGGATTGGGGCATTGACGGGCATTCCTTGGTAATAAATACGGATTGGCCCCTCGTATTTCCAAGAATTGGTCTTTCTTGACATCAACCATTGACTTCTGAGGACCTTGGGCGGCTCTAGCTGCTGCCTCCCTCTGCCGCTTAGTAGTTCTTGGTGGAATGATCTCCTCTTGCTCGTCTTCATCTCGCTGACGACGAGTGACGAGGGAATACCTCGGCAATGCCTACGTATTGTAGACTAGGGTTTTCGGGAAGAGCGACGATGGAGATTCCGGGGACGAGATTAGGCACACAATGTACCCAGCTTCGGTTCCCCTCGGTGGAGGATCCCTACGTGCTGCTAGCAATCTACTATATGATCATAGATATGTTTACAGGGTGCCGCCATAGGCGGAGCTATGTTGTCTATCTATTGTCCTCCTTATTTCGGGTGCCCTGGCTAGCTTTATATATGCAACCAGCCTAGGGTTTTACAAGAGTCCTAGTCGACTACTTCTTCGGGTTGCCTTGTTGGGCCTTCTCCATATTGGGTCTTCTCCATATTGGGCCGAGCCAGGTATACTAATAATGGGTACCCGAAGGGTATGCCCATGTCAACGAGAGGGTGGCTTAACCTTGCCGCCACCACGGGGCCTAGATGATCCTCCTGTGAACAGCAAAGGTTTTGGGAGGGAACATGGGATAAGTGCACAAGCCATGGAGTTAGAGAACAAGGGAGACACTAACAAGCAACATTGGTGAAACCAGTCAAGGCGGTAGTACCGCAACCAGACCCGGTAGTACCGCTTGGACCGGTAGTACCGCCTGCGAACAAGCGGTACTACCGCTCAAGCTCTGCACATCGAGATCTAGGTTGGGGACATGGCAACGAGGTTCAAAGTGTCACACATTGTTGCAAGCTAGTATCTCCGCACATGTAGAGCTTCCAAGAGAACTTCTCTACCGCAAACCTCCATCAAACCCTAGCCTATGCATCTAGGGAGTTCAACACACCCTAGAGAGAGAGATTAGGGTTCATACCGGAGGACATGGCGGAGAAGAGGGTGGGGAAGCTTCTCCACGGAGGAGATTTGGCCGATGGCGGCTGGAAGAGGAGATTGGGGCCGATCTCCTCGAGTTCTTGAGCTTGGAGACGCTGTTGACTTGAGGTGGAAGGGGATTTGTGGTGGTTTGGGACGAATCCCGACCCAACCGGTTCCTCTAGTCAAAAGCGCAAGCGGTAGTACCACTCGTAGAAGCGGTAGTACCGCTTACCGGTACTTACCCGGTACCTCGGGCGGTAGTACCGCTCTGGGGACAAAAATGCAGTTTCGTCAGATTACTGCCCAGAGCGGTGGTACCGGCCTGAGATCCGGTAGTACCGGCCTCCAAACACAATGATACTCAGATTTTGGTGTAGACTTGTGCTTTTAGACTGAGTTGGCTTGAGGGATAGATCATGGCTTAGGATTAGATGGCGGAACTGTTTAGGTACTACTCAACCAAGCTTGCAAGAATCAAAACATTAAAAGCCAAGCGCTTGGGTGAATCTCCCATGAAGAACATGAAGGAAAGAAAACCAAAGAAACAAAGAAAAGAAATCAAAAGAAAGAAAAGGCTCATCAAGGAGGAGGTTGGTGGCCGAAGCCAGCGTGTAAGAGTTTAGTAGTGTGAGGTTGCGTAGATGTATCTTGGACTCACGGCTACAACTCAACATGAAGCTCATTAGTCACTTAGTTGACGAATAGCATATGCTTTGGATTTCTTTATGCATTATGGGGGGGGGGGATAGCTCAATAAGTTTAAACCGCACTCCCCCTATATTCATGCGTGATTTACATCTTGACATGTAGTACAAAAGTGGTATTATCCACTCGTGACATGACGTCCGGATGAGAAGCACAAGGATTAGAGAAGCAAACCTTGACATCGGCCGGTAGAGTATGAGTCCATTGCTTTGTCGGTCTCATTGAAGTTTTTTTAGGAACTTGGGGTTTCTATACCGTTGGACCCCTTCATATCTTGCTCTTGAGTATATCTTGATGTACTTTGCTTGAGTCATGAAGGAGTCTTGACGCTTTAGAACCCCGGCGAGAATGGACCAATAGAATCGATTCTTGTGTGGTCCCTTGATCTTCATTATGGTTTAGGTCCTCGCCTTGACCCTCATTGTTGTTGATGCCGAACTTTAGGTTGTGGAAGAGGTGATCTAGCACTTGGTTGTCCAATGAAAGAGTCTTGGCCTTGTGGTGTAGATGGCTCCACATGGGTGGAACTTCGTCCTTCCCCTGTACTCATAGAAGGTAGCTTTTGAGATTGGCGAATGCCAACACCCATCCTTCCTATGGTAACCGGGGGAATTGCATCTCCTTTCTCACAAGAAGCACTTCGCCTCCTCCAAAGAACTTATCATATCCATTGAAAGGTCTCATCACACTATACCGCAAACCACATAATAGACTCGTACTCCATCATCACATTTGAGTGTCTTCTTAGGTTTGTTTCTCACTTCCGGCAACCCTATGACGATAGGTAAGAATATGGCTAGGAGTATAAAGTGGATTCCTTCTTTGCCAATGAAGATATCCAAGATCTTGAGCACAAACTCCATTACATTGTTGCTTCTTCTTGCAAGGATTTTGTCATAGAATTTGTATTGAAATTGTTTGAGAAACTTCATCATGGTTCATTTCCTTCAACACAATTCCTACAAAACACAATCTCTACACAAGGAAGCAAATTCCATTAGTCCTAGGCCGTGGTCTCTTGAAGAGACTAGCTCCACAAGAGAGCCACTATATGTTCATAATAGTAGGTACAAAGACCCAAGAGTGTAAAGCAATGAACAAAGAAAAACATATGCAAGAGCCTTGACAAGGTAGGACTTGGTCACCACTTTGTCAAAGCTCTAATACCTTTAAGCTTGCTTGTGTTGTCATCATGAGAAAGATAGGGATAAGTGACTTGATGACGACTACAAATTCCTTGCTTCCGGACATAAGACTTGTGGCTTCAAGGTTAACCACCCAATAAGCAACTCCGAAAGCAAGGTTCTTCATGGATCAAGAGTTGGAAATAGGAGCCCATTGTTCAATGGGCCCTATCTTCACATTCTTCTTTTCATTGATCCTTCTTTCCCTCTCGATCTTCTTTGGCATGATTGCCACTTCTCCTTCATTGCATAAGTCCCCATAGGCTTCAATGACTCCTTCCAAGAATTGAACTTGGACTTGGAGAGCCTCAATCTCGGACTTCAAGTGGTTAACTTCATCTTCATGATCTGATAGAACTTCCTCAAGAAGAGAATTTCTTTTCAATAGTAAACACTTGTGTCTCTCCAAAGTAGCAATGTCGTCTTCATGATTACAACAAGTGTCATTTTCTTTGCTCAAACGGATCCATTCCAACAAGGATTTATTTTGCCTCTCATTTACTTCAAATAGCTTGGCCTTGTGTTTCTTTAGAGTGGCAATCTCTTCTTCATGATCACAACATTGCACCTTCTCTTTACTCAAGCGATAGAATTTATCCAAGGCCTTCTCTTGAGTTGAGATGACTTCCAAGAATTTTGCATTGCGTCCTCTCAAGAAGCAAACTTCGTCAAGGAGCTTGTCATACGTGAATTAGAATCTTCATCTTCTTTCTTCTTGACAAAGGTTGTTACATCCTCACGCGACCATCCATGATTTTCTTCAAGATAACACTTCTTTGCCTTGAGCTTGTCCACCAAATGGTCTTGATCTCCTAGCATGTTCGTTCTAGGCTTCTCGGTGGAGGAGATCTTGATGTCGTTGTTGGAGGAAAGCTTGGAGAGCCCTTTGGAGAGAGGTCTAGACCCACTCTTGCGAACGAGCATTCCATCATTTTCGTCCCTTCTCTCATAGATACATTCCGCAACAAGGTGCCTTTTGTCACCACAATTGTAGCAAGATGATCTTTTCCTTCTTCTCTTGATTCCATTCCAAAAACTCTTGACGGCAAGAGCCAAGTGTTCATGATATTCGGCCTTGAGATCATCCGGACTCCACTCGATGGGATCCTCATCACTCTCACTAGCCTCATGCACCTTCATCTTCAACGCAAGATTGGGCTTACGGATGTTACGAGCAACGAGATCTTCCGCATTCTTCTTGGAGATGTCCAAAGCGATGACTTCACTAAGGACTTCATCAGATGTCATAGCACGGAAGGGGGCATTTTGGCGGATGGCCGTCAACTTCACTTCCTCATAAGGAAGAAGAGCATTATAGAACTTTCGCTTGATCCAAGGGTCATCCACAAATGTTGCTCCAAGATCTTGCATTTGCACGGCGAGAGCGATAAGGTGCCGATACATTTCTTCGGGTGATTCTCCTTCATTCATGACGAAGTTGTCCGCAATATTGTTCACTTCATCGAAACGAGAGCTTTGGATGCTCTCATTTCCGAGGAAGAGCTTGTCGAGTTTATTCCATGCTTCCTTGGCGGTCTTGAGCGAGCGGATATGAGCGCGGTCCTTGGGTGTGACGGCCATGTGAATCATGTTGATGGCGGTGGCGTTGAGTTGATCATCCACAACCTCTCTTCTTGTCAAGTTCTTTGGGTCTCTTGGTGAATAACCTTCCTCAATGATGCGCCAAAGTTCGGTAGATGCGCTGCGCACATGAGATTTCATCAAGAATTGCCAATTTTCAAAGGTATTGGAATCAAGTAGCGGTGGTGAGCCATGAGTCAAGATACGAGGCATGGGTATTGGGACATTTAGGGAGTAATCACTTGGTGGGGGCACCGTATGATAACCTCCTAATTGTCCCTCAACCGGTGATTCATCCTTCCCTTTTGATGAAGTGCCAATGTCCTCAAGTTCCCCTTCTCGAGGTGGTTTTGTCGGTTGCGCGACAAAATCAACAAGAGGAGGATTGTTGACTTGTGGTGGAGGAACATCGACACTTGCATTAGGATTTATAATGGGGGTTGATTTGGGAGCAATCAACTCCATCATCATAGCCTTCATTTGAGATACAATGGATGACTCCAATTTCTTGAGGTCATCCAAAGTAGCCGGAGTGCTATCGACTATTGATGGTGGAGGTGATTGCTCACCGGGAAGGAACCCATTCTCTCCATTCTCTTGTTCGGCCATTTCTTAGGCGGTAAAGCCCGAGCAAGAAAACCTTGCTCTGATACCAATTGAATGGATCGTAGCGAACAAGAGGGGGGAGGGGTGAATGGGCGCTACGTCAAGTTTTAGTCTTTTTCAATTTTTAGTGCAACGGAAGATAAAGGTGATAGCTTTAGCAATGGGGGTGAACCTACAATGATCCTAGACAAGTACAACAAGCAAAGGAATCACACAAGATAGTAAGAGTAAGGAGCGGGACAACCGGAGGGCGCGAAGACGAGGCGAGGTTTGTTTTCACAGTTCCTCCCACAAAAGGGAGTACGTCTGCGTTGAGGAGGTGCTAGCCTCACACAAGAGGCTAGACGGCCAGACCACGAAGGAAGGCCTCACCTTCTTCCTCGAGAGAGCTCCACAAAGGTGCTCCCCCTTCTCCACTAAGGCACCGGTCGAGGCGGTGATTCCTTCACAAGGTTGGGGCGAGCTCCACACCACAAGGAGGCTCCCAACAACCCATGGGGCTAGTACAACACCAAGCTAGCCTCCATGGATGCACTTCTTCCAAGATTCCACAATAGGAACTCTACCACCAAGATCCACTAAGGACTACCACGAATTGGTGAAATTTCTCTCGGTAGAACGATAGATCGGGGTCTCCTCCACCACTCCTCAAAGTATCAGCAAGATTGATTGGGTAGGGAGCGAGATCCTCTAAGTTTGAGCTCAGCAACAATGAAGGAGAGCGAGAGAGAAGAGCTAAAGACGAGCTGGGGAAGAAGGGGCCTTTTTATAGGTCCCTCCAAATCCAACCGTTATGTGCTGTTTTTGCCTAAGCGGTACTACCGCTTTGGGAAGCGGTACTACCGCTCTAAGTTCGAAATTCCCCAGATCTAGTCCATGTGGACGCAGAGCGGTACTACCGCTAGAGGTACCACTTCAGGTACCGCAATGGGGTCCAAACCTTACTGGATCCAAGGCGGTACCAGAGCGGTACCGAAGCGGTACTGCCGTAACTTAGTTACGGTACCTGGGCGGTACCATGGGCGGTACTACCGCTCGTGAGCGGTACTACCGCTCCAGGTACCGCAGAGGTACCGCAACTCGTACTGGGGGACAAATCAGCTCAGAACTCAGAGCGATACCGTGGGGCGGTACCTATAGGGGTAGCGGTACTACCGCTACAGGTACCGGTAGTACCGGCCTGGCTAAATCAGCTTTTTCCTCTTTTCCTCTCCTACCATGTTACCTCGCGACACACACACAAAACCAGAAAGCCTAAGAACTACGCTTCGGTCTTCTGATCATAATGTGTCCGGCGAGGGCACCGTACACCTTGCAAACCTATCAATGACAAACTTTGTGCACGGTTAGAATTGTTCGAGTGTTGTCAACAAACACACAAAACAAGGGATATAGATCTTGCTCTTACAGTCTGTGCGCCACACCGCCGGTTGGTGGTACACGCCGGAGGACGCTGGGCAAAATCACGGTGAGGCGCGAGCGGACCTCAAGAGAAATGGCCGCCGACTGGCTGGGCATGGTGGACGGTGGCGAAGTCCACCTGGCGCTGGTCCTGTGGTCCACTCTGACGAATAGGAGGGCCCCTGCTGGGTGACCTCGGGGTTGTGCCTTCTCGCAGCAGCTATGCAATTTATCTAGAAAAAATTATGCAATCATGCCTGATACGTCTCCAACGTATCGATAATTTCTTATGTTCCATGCTACTTTATTGATGATACCTACATGTTTTATGCACATTATATGCCATATTTATGCATTTTCTGGAACTAACCTATTAACAAGATGCCGAAGAGCCGATTGCTCGTTTTCTGCTGTTTTTGGTTTCAGAAATCCTAGTAACGAAATATTCTCGGAATTGGACGAAATCAACGCCCATGTTCCTATTTTGCCCGGAAGCATCCAGAACACCCGAGAGCCGCCAGAGGGGGGCCCTGTGGGCCCCAGATGACATGGTGGCGCGGCCAGGGCTGGGCCCGCGCCACCCTATGGTCTCGTCGCCCCTTTGACCCTCCTGCGCCGCCTCTTCGCCTATATAAAGCCCCTGCATCGAAAACCCTTACGGAGGAAGCCACGGTACGCGAAACCTTCCAGAGCCGCCGCCATCGCGAAGCCAAGATCTGGGGGACAGGAGTCTCTGTTCCGGCACCCTGCCGGAGCGGGGAAGTGCCCCCGGAAGGCTTCTCCATCGACACCGCTGCCATCTCCACCGCCATCTTCATCACCGCTGCTGCTCCCCTGAGGAGGGAGTAGTTCTCCATCGAGGCTCGGGGCTGTACCGGTAGCTATGTGGTTAATCTCTCTCCTATGTACCTCAATACAATAATCTCATGAGCTGCCTTACATGATTGAGATTCATATGATGATGCTTGTAATCTAGATGTCATTATGCTAGTCAAGTGGGTTTTACTTATGTGATCTCCTGGAGACTCCTTGTCCCACGTGTGTAAAGGTGACGAGTGTGTGCACCGTGTGGGTCTCTTAGGCTATATTTCACGAAGTACTTATTCATTGTTGAAGAGCGTAGTGAAGTGCTTATTTATATCTCTTTATGATTGCAATGTGCATCGTATCACAATTTATCTATGTGCTACTCTAGTGATGTGTTATTAAAGTAGTTTTATTCCTCCCGCATGTGTGCAAAGGTGACGATGCGTGCACCGTGTTAGTACTTGGTTTATGCTATGATCATGATCTCTTGTAGATTGCGAAGTTAACTATTGCTACGATAATATTGATGTGATCTATTCCTCCTACATATGCATGAAGGTGACGAGTGTGCATGCTATGCTAGTACTTGGTTTAGTCTTTTGATCTATCTTACACTAAAGGTTACTAAAATATGAGCATTATTGTGGAGCTTGTTAACTCCGGCATTGAGGGTTCGTGTAATCCTACGCAATGTGTTCATCATCCAACAAAAAGTGTAGAGTATGCATTTATCTATTCTCGTTATGTGATCAATGTTGAGAGTGTCCACTAGTGAAAGTGTAATCCCTAGGCCTTGTTCCTAAATACTGCTGAGTTACTACTCGCTTGTTTATTGTTTTACTGTGTTACTACTGCTGCAATACTACCACCATCAACTACACGCCAGCAAGCTATTTTCTGGCACAGTTGCTACTGCTCATATATATTCATACCACCTGTATTTCACTATCTCTTCGCCGAACTAGTGCACCTATTTGGTGTGTTGGGGACACAAGAGACTTCTTGCTTTGTGGTTGCAGGGTTGCATGAGAGGGATATCTTTGACCTCTTCCTCCCCGAGTTCGATAAACCTTGGGTGATCCACTTAAGGGAAAACTTGCTGCTGTTCTACAAACCTCTGCACTTGGAGGCCCAACACTGTCTACGGGAAAGGAGGGGAACGTAGACATCAAGCTATTTTCCGGCGCCGTTGCGGGGAGGAAAGGTAAAAGGTACTCACACTCCGGATCTCGGCTACTAAGCTATTTCCCGGCGCCGTTGTAAGTACTCAAAGCTATTTCCTTTAGACTCTGCAATTGCGACATTTGGTTTCTTGTTTACACTAGTTAGGCAAAATGGAAAACAACAAAAATATGAGAGATCTTTATGAACTTTATCTTGAATTAGGACATGATGTGTTTGAAGAGAGAATTAAAAAACCCATGGAACTTTATATGCATGATAATGGGAATGTTATTACTATGAATGCTTTGAACACCATTGTTGCTAATGCTATGGAAAATTCTAAGCTTGGGGAAGCTGGCTTTGATGAGCATGATATTTTTAATCCCCCAAGCATTGAGGAGAAAATTTACTTTGATGATACTTTGCCTCCTATTTATGATGATTATAATGATAGTAGTCTTTTGTTACCACCTGTTATGGAGGATAAATTTGATTATGATTACAATATACCTCCTATATTTGATAGCTACTTTGTTGAATTTGCTCCCACTACAACTAATAAAATTGATTATGCTTATGTTGGGAGTAGTAATTATTTTATGCATGAGACTCATGATAAGAATGCTTTATGTGATAGTTATATTGTTGAGTTTGCTCATGATGCTACTGAAAGTTATTATGAGAGAGGAAAATATGGTTGTAGAAATTTTCATGTTACTAAAACACCTCTCTATGTGCTGAAATTTTTGAAGCTACACTTGTTTTATCTTCCTATGCTTGTTACTTTGCTCTTCATGAACTTGTTTATTTACAAGATTCCTATGCATAGGAAGCATGTTAGACTTAAATGTGTTTTGAATTTGCCTCTTGATGCTCTCTTTTGCTTCAACTTCTATTTCTTGCGAGTGCATCATTAAAACTGCTGAGCCCATCTTAACGGCTATAAAGAAAGAACTTCTTGGGAGATAACCCATGTGTTATTTTGCTACAGTACTTTGTTTTATATTTATGTCTTGGAAGTTGTTTACTACTGTAGCAACCTCTCCTTATCATGTTTTTGTGCCAAGTAAAGTTTCTATGTCAAAGTTGATGTTATATTTGGGATCGCTGCGCAGAAACAGCATTGCTGTCTGTCACGAATCTGGGCACAGTTCTCTGTAGAAAATTCGAAAAAATCTGCCAATTTACGAGCGTGATCCTCAGATATGTACGCAACTTTCATTAGTTTTGAGTTTTTCCATTTGAGCAAGTCTGGTGCCATCTTAAAATTCGTCTTTACGGACTGTTCTGTTTTTGACAGATTCTGCCTTTTATTTCGCATTGCCGCTTTTGTTAAGTTGAATGAGTTTCTTTGTTCCATTAACTTTCAGAAGTTTTGTGCAATGTCCAGAAGTGTTAAGAATGATTGTGTCACCTCTGAACATGTGAATTTTTGATTATGCACTAACCCTCTAATGAGTTTGCTTGAAGTTTGGTGTGAAGGAAGTTTTCAAGGGTCAATAGAAGAGGGTGATATAATGTGATCGAGAAGAGTGAAAGGTCTAAGCTTGGGGATGCCCCCATGGTTCATCCCTGCATATTTTAAGAAGACTCAAGCGTCTAATCTTGGGGATGCCCAAGGCATCCCCTTCTTCATCGACAACTTATCAGGTTTCTTCTAGTGAAACTATATTTTTATTCAGTCACATCTTATGTACTTTACTTGGAGCGTCTGTGTGCTTTTATTTTAGCTTTTGTTTTGTTATCTTAGTTCTCTGAATAAGTTCATCCTTGTGTGGGAGAGAGACACGCTCCGCTGGTTCGTATGAACACATGTGTTCTTAGCTCATAATATTCATGGCGAAGTTTCCTCTTCGTTAAGTTGTTATATGGTTGGAATTGGAAAATGCTACATGTAGTAATTGGTAAAATGTCTTGGATAATGTGATACTTGGCAATTGTTGTGCTCATGTTTAAGCTCTTGCATCATATACTTTGCACCCATTAATGAAGAAATACATAGAGCTTGCTAAAATTTGGTTTGCATAATTGGTCTCTCTAAGGTCTAGATAATTTCTAGTATTGAGTTTGAACAACAAGGAAGACGGTGTAGAGTCTTATAATGTTTACAATATGTCTTTTATGTGAGTTTTTCTGCACCGGTTCATCCTTGTGTTTGTTTCAAATAAACCTTGCTAGCCTAAGCCTTGTATCGAGAGGGAATACTTCTCATGCATCCAAATCCTTGAGCCAACCACTATGCCATTTGTGTCCACCATACCTACCTACTACATGGTATTTCTCCGCCATTCCAAAGTAAATTGCTTGAGTGCTACCTTTAAACAATTCAAAAGTTATTACCTCTTATTTGTGTCAATGTTTTATAGCTCATGATGAAGTATGTGGTGTTTATCTTTCAATCTTGTTGGGCAACTTTCACCAATGGACTAGTGGCTTCATCCGCTTATCCAATAATTTTGCAAAAAGAGCTGGCAATGGGATTCCCAGTCCCAAATTAATTAACTTAAATAGACACTCCTCCATGGTTTGTGATTGTTGGACGGCACCCGAAGGATTCGGTTAGCCATGGCTTGAGAAAGCAAAGGTGGGGAGGAGTGTCATCATAATAAAACTAAAATAAAAAGGCACTCCTTCATGGTATGAGATTGTTGGCAGGCACCCGAGGATTCGGTTAGCCATGGTTTGTGAAAGAAAGGTTGGAAGGAGTGCCACCCAAAAATAAAATAAAATGGGAGCCGCTCTTTGAAGGTTTGTCTGGCAAGGGGGTTAGAGTACCCGCTACCATTCGTTGACAACAACAAACACCTCTCAAAACTTTATTTTTATGCTCTCTTTATGTTTTCAAAATCAGAGCTCTAGCACAAATATAGCAATCGATGCTTTCCTCTTTGAAGGACCTTTCTTTTACCTTTATGTTGAGTCAGTTCACCTATTTCTCTCCACCTCAAGAAGTAAACGCTTGTGTGAACTGTGCATTGATTCCTACATACTTGCATATTGCACTTGTTATATTACTTTGCATTGACAACTATCCATGAGATATACATGTTATAAGTTGAAAGCAACCGCTGAAACTTAATCTTCTTTTGTGTTGCTTCAATACCTTTACTTTGATTTATTGCTTTATGAGTTAACTCTTATGCAAGACTTATTTATGCTTGTCTTGAAGTACTATTCATGAAAAGTCTTTGCTTTATGATTCAGTTGTTTACTCATGTCATTACCATTGTTTTGATCGCTGCATTCATTACATATGTTTACAATATGATCAAGTTTATGATGGCATGTCACTTAAGAAATTATCTTTGTTATCGTTTTACCTGCTCGGGACGAGCGGAACTAAGCTTAGGGATGCTGATACGTCTCCAACGTATCGATAATTTCTTATGTTTCATGCTACTTTATTGATGATACCTACATGTTTTATGCACATTATATGCCATATTTATGCATTTTCCGGAACTAACCTATTAACAAGATGCCGAAGAGCCGATTCGTTGTTTTCTGCTGTTTTTGGTTTCGAAATCCTAGTAACGAAATATTCTCGGAATTGGACGAAATCAACGCCCATGTTCCTATTTTGCCCGGAAGCATCCAGAACACCCGAGAGCCGCCGGAGGGGGCCCCGTGGGCCCGGATGACATGGTGGCGCGGCCGGGGCTGGGCCCGCGCCACCCTATGGTCTCGTCGCCCCTTTGACCCTCCTGCGCCGCCTCTTCGCCTATATAAAGCCCCCGCATCGAAAACCCTTACGGAGGAAGCCACGGTACGCGAAACCTTCCGAGCCGCCGCCATCGCGAAGCCAAGATCCGGGGACAGGAGTCTCGTTCCGGCACCCTGCCGGAGCGGGGAAGTGCCCCGGAAGGCTTCTCCATCGACACCGCTGCCATCTCCACCGCCATCTTCATCACCGCTGCTGCTCCCATGAGGAGGGAGTAGTTCTCCATCGAGGCTCGGGGCTGTGCCGGTAGCTATGTGGTTAATCTCTCTCCTATGTACCTCAATACAATAATCTCATGAGCTGCCTTACATGATTGAGATTCATATGATGATGCTTGTAATCTAGATGTCATTATGCTAGTCAAGTGGGTTTTACTTATGTGATCTCCGGAGACTCCTTGTCCCACGTGTGTAAAGGTGACGAGTGTGTGCACCGTGTGGGTCTCTTAGGCTATATTTCACGAAGTACTTATTCATTGTTGAAGAGCGTAGTGAAGTGCTTATTTATATCTCTTTATGATTGCAATGTGCATCGTATCACAATTTATCTATGTGCTACTCTAGTGATGTGTTATTAAAGTAGTTTTATTCCTCCTGCATGTGTGCAAAGGTGACGAGTGCGTGCACCGTGTTAGTACTTGGTTTATGCTATGATCATGATCTCTTGTAGATTGCGAAGTTAACTATTGCTACGATAATATTGATGTGATCTATTCCTCCTACATATGCATGAAGGTGACGAGTGTGCATGCTATGCTAGTACTTGGTTTAGTCTTTTGATCTATCTTACACTAAAGGTTACTAAAATATGAGCATTATTGTGGAGCTTGTTAACTCCGGCATTGAGGGTTCGTGTAATCCTACGCAATGTGTTCATCATCCAACAAAAAGTGTAGAGTATGCATTTATCTATTCTGTTATGTGATCAATGTTGAGAGTGTCCACTAGTGAAAGTGTAATCCCTAGGCCTTGTTCCTAAATACTGCTGAGTTACTACTGCTTGTTTACTGTTTTACTGTGTTACTACTGCTGCAATACTACCACCATCAACTACCCGCCAGCAAGCTATTTTCTGGCACAGTTGCTACTGCTCATATATATTCATACCACCTGTATTTCACTATCTCTTCGCCGAACTAGTGCACCTATTTGGTGTGTTGGGGACACAAGAGACTTCTTGCTTTGTGGTTGCGGGGTTGCATGAGAGGGATATCTTTGACCTCTTCCTCCCTGAGTTCGATAAACCTTGGGTGATCCACTTAAGGGAAAACTTGCTGCTGTTCTACAAACCTCTGCACTTGGAGGCCCAACACTGTCTACAGGAAAGGAGGGGGAACGTAGACATCAATGCCACAACAGAAAAGAGCAATCAAATTTTCCCCTATATGTATCTGAACTCACAGTGATTTAGTAATCCATAGGTCCTAGATTGTAAGCCCATATGGTACCCTATGATTTTTTCTGTTAGATCTACTACAAGATCTAAATTGATCATCGATATCACGATTTAATAGATTATTCATTTCCTTGAACTATGGGAGTTGAGTATCCAACGGAGATACTGGGAGAAAAAATAGAGTATACAATCAGCAAATATGGTCAGATCTCAACATCAAACCAAATCTTGTGGGGAAAAACAAATGAAGATGGGACACATGTTAGAGATTAGGATGGAAAGCTGCCCATAATAAATCAAGGAGGAGAAGGTCGCATCTGCATGTACAATCGAATGGAACAGAAGGTTGTAGGGCATGTTTCCATGGTTGGCTCCGCCAATGCTGGGAAACAGGCTCCTCACGAGGATGAGAAGTTTGTAGGGCAGCCCTTTCATGGTCGGCTCAGGTAGTGCCTTCTGATGGAAAAATTACGGGAGAAGACAATCAAAATCGATATAGATTCCGAGTCCCTAAGGGAGCTGGGAGGAAGAGAGGAGAAAATGACGCGTCCCTGTATGGGCGGCGCTTGCCTCCTTGGCTGCCTCCCCCGCCTTGTCTCCCTCCTCCTGGACGGACATTTCCTCGATCACAGAATGGCTACACCTTTGCCACAATAACTCGCCTCAGGAGGCTAGGAAGGGGGTGAAATCTCTTATCATGTTGGCAGCTTGGGAAATATGGAAGGAGCGAAACCGACGAGTTTTTCAGCATGAGGAGCTCTCCGTCTCGGCCCTTGTGTCTCGGATTAGAGATGAGGCGATTCTTTGGAATATGGCGGGCGCAAAGATCCCCTTTGATCCTGGTTGAGTTCGGACGCCTTTTTTTCCTTCTTCTCTCCTTTTTTCTTTGGCGACTAAGGCTCCTTGTTGCCTTAGTTTTCGCTCCTTTTCTGTACCAAACTTCTATCTAATCAATGAATTTAGCAGCTCTCCTGCTAACATTCAAAAAACCACGTAAAACACAGCTATCCCAGTAAAACCAGGGCTGGTCCATACATATTTAGGGTCCTGGGGCGAGACAATGAAAAAAGGGTCCTTGAAGCTTTAACATTGCTCGCTCATTCGCCACACCGTCTTCTCTTTCTAATGTGCTTAACACTCTATTAACACTCTTTGAGATCCGGTGAAACATGAAGAACTGACAAACCTATATAAAACAGAATTGGAGATGTGAAGCGGTCAACGCCAGGGATCCACGGTAATTAACGGTGAATAATATTCACTATGGGGAAAAAATGGCATTGCCGTGCAGCCAATCATTGCCGTGCGTCGCTGCAGGCAAAGACATCATTGCCGCGCGCAGCAAGTAGCACGCACGGCAAAGACAAACCGCATGGCAAAGTTTGAGAGCAGCGCACGGCAAAGAATCCCTGCACGGCAAAGTCAGAAGTGACGCACGGCAACGAACCTATGCACGGCAAAGTCCAACCAAAGCGCACCGCAAAGAAACGACGACGGCAAAGACCCTACACGCTGCATGGCAAAGAAATACTGCACGGCAAAGGCTCTGGACGTTGCCGTGGCGCACCCTTTGCCGTGCAGCCAGACAAGTTGCACGGCAAAGGCGCCTTTGCCGTGCGTTCCTTTCTTTGCCATGCGCCAACATACATTTTATTTATTTTGTTTCTATTTTATTTCATCTAATACTTATATTTATTTTTTTAATTAGTTTTACTTTTTGATGACTATTTATTAGTGTTACTTAAAACAATGTGCAATATAAAATTACTCTCCATGTTCATCCCCCACATATATCAGGGTTTCGGAGCAATCCGCGCTTCGAAAAATCTGCTAAGTGTTATCGCCCAAATATGAGGAAGGTCACACCGGGGAGCTACTTTTGCACCATTACACCTTCTACTACACTTTCACACATATCATAGGTCCACATGCAAGATTTGGTGGGGTTCCGGTGCTCCGGCGGTCGTTATCCCCCTCCTTCCCCCAAAAACAGCGGTATGTGTGCCCCGACGGGTCTACCCCCTAGATTTCTCCGTGCGAGGGTGCACCAATGTACTTTTTCATTCTTTTAGGTTGTTTAGGACATATACACATTGAGAACCAAGATTGGGACCCTTTGGCACATATACCCGCAGCTAGAGCCATTATCACACGATCGAGGGTGTGCCTGATCTACTGGTTAGGGTTCGGTTTAGGGTTAGGGCTAGGGTTTAGGGGGTAGGGCTAGGGTTTAGGGTCAAGGAAAGGATTTATGGTTAGGTATACGTTTAAGGTTTAGGGTTAGGGTTAGGCTTTATGATGCAGGGTTTTGCAGCTCCGGTGTCATCACGTGTAGTTAATGCTTTAGGGTCTAGGGGTTTAGGGCTCGAAGCCTCCCCAATTTAGGGTTTAGGGGAGCTACTTTTGCACCATTACACCTTCCACCACACTTTCATACATATCATAGGTCCACATGCAAGATTTGGTGGGATTCCGGTGCTCCGGCGGTCGTTCTCCCCCTCCTTCCCCCAAAAACAACAGTATGTGTGCCCCGGCGGGTCTAGCCCCCAAGATTTCTCCGCGCGAGGGTGCACCAATGTACTTTTTCATTCTTTTAGGTTTGGTTAGGACATATACAAATTGAGAACCAAGATTGGGACCCTTTGGCACATATACCTCAGCTAGAGCCATTATCACACGATCGAGGGTGTGCCTGATCTACAGGAGCGGACCTTGATCTACTCGTATGTCTTGAACACCATGGTCGAAGTGAAGACGTACATCAAGTAAGTGCGAACCATTTAATTATTCGCAAACATTCACGGCCTAGATCCACTCGTATGTTCGTGGCTAACTTTTCCTCTTTTCATCGGTATAGGAAATTCACGGCTATACATTGGAAGAATAGCCACAGGGAGCCTACCCCGGAAGAATCCAAGGAAATTTTTGATAAGGGCGACAGTACGTTTCGGTTTCAGTAGCTGGTTCTGTGGTTTGGTACTATTCTATCCGAATTAGCTAGCACTTTCGACATTTAGCGGTCATTTCTCGTTCTAAACTTCTCGTGCTAAACTTGTAGGCAAGAACTGACAAAGAGATGAAGTCAGATCTAAGAAAAATTGCTAGGGGCATTTGACCATTCCGTCAAAGCGTTCAACTCCTATGACGTGAACGGGTATCGCTTCCAGACCCATAAATACACAACAAGCCGGCCCAACGCGAAGACAATAAATAGCGGGGTGGTATGTCAAGGTGATGATGGGCTCCATTACTATGGAAGAGTCGAGGGTATATACGAGCTGAATTACGGGTTTCATGAAGGGCTAAATCCCGTCGTCTTCAAATGTCATTGGTTTGACCCACGTCGGGTGAGACGGATCCTGAAATTGGGTTGGTCGAAGTTGAAAGGAACTCTGTTTATAAGGGAGAGGATGTGTACATCTTGGCTACCCAGGCCCTTCAAGTATTCTATCTCCCGTACGCGTGCAAAAACCCGACAAAACGTCTACATGGATGAGATGTTGTGATGACGGTACCTTCACGGAATAGGCTGCCCCCGCCAAACAAGGAAGATTACCGTCGCGTAGACCCCTCAACAAAGAATGTCGAGTTTTATCACGAAGAAGGGCTCCCCGGCCATTTCACAATCGGCTTGCTGGCTGTCGATGACATGGTCGTAGACGATGAACAATAAGATGCGGGCATGGATGGAGACAATGCAGAAGATGAAGCTGAGGATGTTTGTGCCCCGGAATACCTGAGTTTGCTCGAGGCGTTCAGAGCAGGGATTGAGCTCGATGCAGATGAACCACCTCCAGGTTTTATTGATGATTATTGGTTCGCCGAGCCTAATGACGATGACGAAACACGCGGTCCAATCACGGATGGCGACACAGGCTACTGATCTATGTAGTAGTAATTGTGAGGCTAGCCTATTTGTAATAACTCTGTGTAATAGTGATTGTCTAGCTAGGTTATTTGTAAAAACTCCGTGCAATGTTTGAGAGAACTCTATGCTAGCTATTTGTTGCTTCCACTAATTAATGTTCATCTATTTGCATTATTGTTGCTTTCACTAATGTTCATCTACTTATATCTTTGTTGCTTTCACTAATATTCATCTCTTTACATTGCGTACAAATAAACCACTCTCTTCATTTGTGTTTGCAGGTGATTGAAACATGCCGCCAAAAAAGGGGTGGCGGTCTTAAAAAGAAGCTCAAGGACTTGGTAGGTGTAGGGACTTTGAGGCGGGGAGGTGATACGTCTCCAACGTATCGATAATTTCTTATGTTCCATGCTACTTTATTGATGATACCTACATGTTTTATGCACATTATATGTCGTATTTACGCATTTTCTGGAACTAACCTATTAACAAGATGCCGAAGTGCCGGTTCACGTTTTACTGCTGTTTTTGGTTTCAGAAATCCTAGTAACGAAATATTCTCGGAATTGGACGAAATCAACGCCCGGGTTCCTATTTTTCCCGGAACCATCCAGAACACCCGAGAGCCGCCGGAGGGAAGCCACAGGGGCCCCACACCACACCCTGGCGCGGCCGGAGGGGGGTCGCGCCGCCCTATGGTGTGGTGGCCCCGGGCCCCCTCCGAGGCTGCCCTTCCGCCTATTTAAAGCCTCCGTCGCGAAAACCCTATTACGGAGGACGAAACCCACGAAACTTTCCGGAGCCGCCGCCATCGCGAAGCCAAAATCCGGGGGACAGGAGTCTCGTTCCGGCACCCCTGCCGGACGGGGAAGTGCCCCGAAGGCTTCTCCATCGACACCGCTGCCATCTCCACCGCCATCTTCATCACCGCTGCTTGCTCCCATGAGGAGGGAGTAGTTCTCCATTGAGGCTCGGGGCTGTACCGGTAGCTATGTGGTTCATCTCTCTCCTATGTACTTCAATACAATAATCTCATGAGCTGCCTTACATGATTGAGATTCATATGATGATGCTTGTAATCTAGATGTCATTATGCTAGTCAAGTGAGTTTTACTTATGTGATCTCCGGAGACTCCTTGTCCCACGTGTGTAAAGGTGACGAGTGTGTGCACCGTGTGGGTCTCTTAGGCTATATTTCACAGAATACTTATTCACTGTTATGAATGGCATAGTGAAGTGCTTATTTATATCTCTTTATGATTGCAATGTATTTTGTATCACAATTTATCTATGTGCTACTCTAGCAATGTTATTAAAGTAGTTTTATTCCTCCTGCATGATGTAATGGTGACAGTGTGTGCATCCGTGTTAGTACTTGGTTTATGCTATGATCATGATCTCTTGTAGATTGCGAAGTTAACTATTGCTATGATAGTATTGATGTGTATTATTCCTCCTACATAAGCATGAAGGTGACAGTGTGCATGCTATGTTAGTACTTGGTTTAGTCGTTTCGATCTTTCTTGCACTCTAAGGTTATTTAAATATGAACATTTAATTGTGGAGCTTGTTAACTCCGGCATTGAGGGTTCGTGTAATCCTACGCAATGTGTTCATCATCCAACAAGAGAGTGTAGAGTATGCATTTATCTATTCTGTTATGTGATCAATGTTGAGAGTGTCCACTAGTGAAAGTCTAATCCCTAGGCCTTGTTCCTAAATATCGCTATCGCTGCTTATTCTTGTTTTCTTGCGTTACTACTGCTGCGTTACTACTGCATGTTTACTTTCCGCAATATTACTACCATCAACTGCACGCCGACAAGCACTTTTACGGCGTCATACTACTGCTCATATTCATTCATACCACTTGTATTTCACTATCTCTTCGCCGAACTAGTACACCTATTAGGTGTGTTGGGGACACAAGAGACTTCTTGCTTTGTGGTTGCGGGGTTGCATGAGAGGGATATCTTTGACCTCTTCCTCCCCGAGTTCGATAAACCTTGGGTAATCCACTTAAGGGAAACTTGCTTGCTGTTCTACAAACCTCTGCTCTTGGAGGCCCAACACCTGTCTACAAGAATAGAAGCACCCGTAGACATCAAGCACTTTTACGGCGCCGTTGCCGGGGAGGAAAGGTAAAAGGTACTCACACTCCGGTTCCAGGTAACAGATACTTTTCGGCGCCATTGTGTGTGTACTCGAAGCTATTTCCTTTAGACTCGCAATTGCGACATTTGGTTTCTTGTTTACACTAGTTAGGCATAATGGACAACAATGACCTTTTTATTCTATTTCCTGATTTAAGACATGGATGGTTTGATGCGAAAATTAAAAAACCCATGGAACATATTAATATGAATGCTTTGAACACTATTGTTGCTAATGCTATGGAAAATTCTAAGCTTGGGGAAGCTGGCTTTGATGAGCATGATATTTTTAGTCCCCCAAGCATTGAGGAGAAAATTTACTTTGATGATACTATGCCTCCTATATTTGATGATGAGAATAATAATGATAGCTACTTTGTTGAATTTGCTCCCACTACAACTAATAAAATTGACTATGCTTATGTTGGGAGAAGTAATTATTTTATGCATGAGACTCATGATAAGAATGCCTTATGTGATAGTTATATTGTTGAGTTTGCTCATGTTGCTACTGAAAGTTATTATGAGAGAGGAAAATATGGTTGTAAAAATTTTCATGTTACTAAAACACCTCTCTATGTGCTGAAATTTTTGAAGCTACACTTGTTTTATCTTCCTATGCTTGTTACTTTGCTCTTCATGAACTTGTTTATTTACAAGATTCCTATGCATAGGAAGCATGTTAGACTTAAATGTGTTTTGAATTTGCCTCTTGATGCTCTCTTTTGCTTCAAATACTATTTCTTGCGAGTGCATCATTAAAGCTGCTGAGCCCATCTTAATGGCTATAAAGAAAGAACTTCTTGGGAAATAACCCATGTGTTTATTTTACTACAGCAATTTTTGTTTTGTTGAGTCTTGGAAGTTGTTTACTACTGTATCAACCTCTCCTTATCATGTTTTGGTGCCAAGTAAAGTTTCTATGTTAAAGTTGATGTTATATTTGGGATCGCTGCGTAGAAACAGCATTGCTGTCTGTCACGAATCTGGGCCTAAGTCTCTGTAGAAAATTCGAAAAAATCTTCCAACTTACGAGCGTGATCCTCATATATGTACGCAACTTTCATTAGTTTTGAGTTTTTCCATTTGAGCAAGTCTGGTGCCATTTTAAAATTCGTCTTTACGGACTATTCTGTTTTTGACAGATTCTGCCTTTTATTTCGCATTGCCGCTTTTGTTAAGTTGAATGAGTTTCTTTGTTCCATTAACTTTCAAAAGTTTTGTGCAATGTCCAGAAGTGTTAAGAATGATTGTGTCACCTCTGAACATGTGAATTTTTGATTATGCACTAACCCTCTAATGAGTTTGCTTGAAGTTTGGTGTGAAGGAAGTTTTCAAGGGTCAAGAGAGGAGTATGATACACTATGATCAAGAGGAGTGAAAGCTCTAAGCTTGGGGATGCCCAAGGCATCCCCTTCTTCATCGACAAAGTATCAGGTTCCTTCTCTTGAAACTATATTTTTATTCGGTCACATCTTATGTATTTTACTTGGAGCGTCTGTGTGTGCTTTTATTTTTGTTTTGTTATCTTAGTTCTCTGAATAAGTTCATCCTTGTGTGGGGGAGAGACACGCTCCGCTGGTTCGTATGAACACATGTGTTCTTAGCTCATAATATTCATGGCGAAAGTTTCCTCTTCGTTAAATTATTATATGGTTGGAATTGAAAAATGCTACATGTAGTAATTGGTAAAATGTCTTGGATAATGTGATATTTTACAATTGTTGTGCTCATGTTTAAGCTCTTGCATCATATACTTTGCACCCATTAATGAAGAAATACATAGAGCTTGCTAAAATTTGCTTTGCATATTTGGTCTCTCTAAGGTCTAGATAATATCTAGTATTGAGTTTTGAACAACAAGGAAGACGGTGTAGAGTCTTATAATGTTTACAATATGTCTTTTATGTGAGTTTTGCTGCACCGTTTCATCCTTGAGTTTGCTTCAAATAACCTTGCTAGCCTAAACCTTGTATAGAGAGGGAATACTTCTCATGCATCCAAAATCCTTGAGCCAACTACTATGCCATTTGTGTCCACCATACCTAACTACTACATGGTATTTCTCCGCCATTCCAAAGTAAATTGCTTGAGTGCTACCTTTAAAATTCCATCATTCACCTTTGAAATATATAGCTCATGGGACAAAATAGCCTTAAAAACTATCGTAGTATTGAATATGTACTTATGCACTTTATCTTTTATTAAGTTGCTTGTTGTGCGATAACCATGCTTCTGGGGAACGCCATCAACTATTGTTGAATATCATGTGAGTTGCTATGCATATCCGTCTTGTCTGGAGGATCTATCACCTTAATGATTGGAGCATGCAAATTGTTAGAGAAGAACATTGGGCCGCTAACTAAAGCCATGAATCATGGTTGAAGTTTCAGTTTTGGACATATATCCTCAATCTCATATGAGAATAATAATTGTTGCTACATGCTTATGCATTTAAGAGGAGTCCATTATCTGTTGTCCATGTTGTCCCGGTATGGATGTCTAAGTTGAGAATAATCAAAAGCGAGAAATCCAAAATGCGAGCTTTCTCCTTAGACCTTTGTACGAGGCGGCATGGAGGTACCCCTTTGTGACACTTGGTTGAAACATGGCATGCAAAGATCCGGTAGTCCAAGCTAAGTAGGACAAGGTGCGGGCACTATTAGTATACTATGCATGAGGCTTGCAACTTGTAAGATATAATTTACATAACTCATATGCTTTATTACTACCGTTGACAAAATTGTTTCATGTTTTCAAAATAAAAGCTCTAGCACAAATACAGCAATCGATGCTTTCCTCTTTGAAGGACCATTCTTTTACTTTTATTGTTGAGTCAGTTTACCTATCTCCCTCCACCTAAGAAGCAAACACTTGTGTGAACTGTGCATTGATTCCTACATACTTGCATATTGCACTTGTTATACTAATTTATGTTGACAATATCCATGAGATATACATGTTATAAGTTGAAAGCAACCGCTGAAACTTAATCTTCCTTTGTGTTGCTTCAATACCTTTACTTTGATTTATTGATTTATGAGTTAACTCTTATGCAAGACTTATTGATGCTTGTCTTGAAGTACTATTCATGAAAAGTCTTTGCTATATGATTCACTTGTTTACTCATGTCATTACTTTTGTTTTGATCGCTGCATTCATTACATATGTTTACAAATAGTATGATCAAGATTATGATGGCATGTCATTTCAGAAATTATCTTTGTTATCGTTTTACCCGCTCGGGACGAGCAGAACTAAGCTTGGGGATGCTGATACGTCTCCAACGTATCGATAATTTCTTATGTTCCATGCTACTTTATTGATGATACCTACATGTTTTATGCACATTATATGTCGTATTTACGCATTTTCTGGAACTAACCTATTAACAAGATGCCGAAGTGCCAGTTCCCGTTTTTCGCTGTTTTTGGTTTCAGAAATCCTAGTAACGAAATATTCTCGGAATTGGACGAAATCAACGCCCGGGTTCCTATTTTTCCCGGAACCATCCGGAACACCCGAGAGCCGCCGAGAGGAAGCCCCAGGGGCCCCACACCACACCCTGGCGTGGCCGAGAGGGGGCCGCGCCGCCCTATGGTGTGGTGGCCCCGAGCCCCCTCCGAGGCTGCCCTTCCGCCTATTTAAAGCCTCCGTCGCGAAAACCCTATTACGGAGGACGAAACCCACGGAAACTTTCCGGAGCCGCCGCCATCGCGAAGCCAAGATGCGGGGGACAGGAGTCTCTGTTCCGGCACCTGCCGGACGGGGAAGTGCCCCGGAAGGCTTCTCCATCGACACCGCTGCCATCTCCACCGCCATCTTCATCACCGCTGCTGCTCCCATGAGGAGGGAGTAGTTCTCCATTGAGGCTCGGGGCTGTACCGGTAGCTATGTGGTTCATCTCTCTCCTATGTACTTCAATACAATAATCTCATGAGCTGCCTTACATGATTGAGATTCATATGATGATGCTTGTAATCTAGATGTCATTATGCTAGTCAAGTGAGTTTTACTTATGTGATCTCCGGAGACTCCTTGTCCCACGTGTGTAAAGGTGACAAGTGTGTGCACCGTGTGGGTCTCTTAGGCTATATTTCACAGAATACTTATTCACCGTTATGAATGGCATAGTGAAGTGCTTATTTATATCTCTTTATGATTGCAATGTATTTTGTATCACAATTTATCTATGTGCTACTCTAGCAATGTTATTAAAGTAGTTTTATTCCTCCCGCACGATGTAATGGTGACGAGTGTGTGCATCCGTGTTAGTACTTGGTTTATGCTATGATCATGATCTCTTGTAGATTGCGAAGTTAACTATTGCTATGATAGTATTGATGTGTATTATTCCTCCTACATAAGCATGAAGGTGACGAGTGTGCATGCTATGTTAGTACTTGGTTTAGTCGTTTCGATCTTTCTTGCACTCTAAGGTTATTTAAATATGAACATTTAATTGTGGAGCTTGTTAACTCCGGCATTGAGGGTTCGTGTAATCCTACGCAATGTGTTCATCATCCAACAAGAGAGTGTAGAGTATGGATTTATCTATTCTGTTATGTGATCAATGTTGAGAGTGTCCACTAGTGAAAGTCTAATCCCTAGGCCTTGTTCCTAAATATCGCTATCGCTGCTTATTACTTGTTTTATTGCGTTACTACTCGCTGTGTTACTACCGCATGTTTACTTCCCGCAATATTACTACCATCAATCGCACGCCGGCAAGCACTTTTCCGGCGCCATACTACTGCTCATATTCATTCATACCACTTGTATTTCACTATCTCTTCACCGAACTAGTACACCTATTAGGTGTGTTGGGGACACAAGAGACTTCTTGCTTTGTGGTTGCGGGGTTGCATGAGAGGGATATCTTTGACCTCTTCCTCCCTGAGTTCGATAAACCTTGGGTAATCCACTTAAGGGAAACTTGCTGCTGTTCTACAAACCTCTGCTCTTGGAGGCCCAACACTGTCTACAAGAATAGAAGCACCCGTAGACATCAGGAAGCTGAGCTGCTACCCCCATCCTACCGCTCCACCAGTGCGGCCGTGTAGGAAGAATGCGACGCGGGTACTCACTCCTAGTCCTAGCCCCCCTCCCGCAGCCGACGATGATGATGAGGTGGAGGATGGGAATGAGGAGGACCAGGAGCAGCACGGGGGTGGGGATGACCAGGAGCAACACGAGGGTGGGGAGGACGAGCAGTACGGGGGTGGGGAGGATGAGCAGTACAGGGGTGGGGAGGACGAGGAGGAGGAGGACGAGGAGGATGAGGGGGACGAGGAGGACCTCTCGGAGGATGAGGGGTTGGGGAACTTACCGTTCGAGCCTGATCCAAACCTAGTTTGGCAAGCGCCAGCGGAGCACTAGTACGTTGCAGCTGTGGAGAGGCTGAGGCCATGTGATAAGGGGCCATATCAGCGTGGGAAAACACGGCTCCCCATGCTGAAGGAGTGGCCCTACAGCCATGTTCTTCTAGAGCCCGCTAGAAGGAGGTACATGATAATTTCGGCATTTCATTATCGCAATTTTGTCATTATCAAAATTATTATCACATACATATTGATGTTGTCGTTTCATGGGGCAGTTCGTTTAAGTTTGAAGACCCGTCGCAGAGGCTGCCACGTGGTACGCGAACATCATTGGGGCCTACTTAGAAGGTATATCCCTGGGTAGTTGATCTCCCTACTGGTGGCCGCGACGTAGCTTGGAGGTGGGCGCACTACAGGTTCGCCCCAGATCCTCTTGGGAGGTACGACAACATGAGGACGTGGTTGTTCGTGAATTATGGGTACGTGGCATTTGACTTCTTATCATTCATACACTCTCCTTGGTTGACAGTACGTGCACTAATGCCCCTTGTTTTACCTATGTGCATGGTTGCAGAGATACTTCCGGAAGGCCTAGGGTAAGGAAAATGCGTGCGATGATGTCCTACACCAGATGGCAAGGACGAGGGTGACTGGCATGCACTACGAGGCACGTATTCAGTGCATCCGCAACTGGCACGCCGACCTCTTCATCCATATGACTAAGGAGGACGCTGATACGTCTCCAACGTATCAATAATTTCTTATGTTTCATGCTACATTATTGATGATATCTACATGTTTTATGCACATTATATGTCGTATTTACGCATTTTCTGGAACTAACCTATTAACAAGATGCCGAAGAGCCGATTCTTTGTTTTACGTCGTTTTTGGTTTCAGAAATCCTAGTAACGAAATATTCTCGGAATTGGACGAAATCAACGCCCAGGGTCCTATTTTTGCACGAAGCTTCCAGAAGACCGAAGAGGGAAGGAAGTGGGGCCACGAGGCGCCGCCACACTAGGGCGGCGCGGCCCAGGCCCTGGCCGCGCCGACCTGGCGTGTGGGGCCCTCGTGTGGCCCCCCGCGTTGCCCTTCCGCCTACTTAAAGCCTTCGTCGCGAAACCCCCAGTACCGAGAGCCACGATATGGAAAACCTTCCGGAGACGCCGCCGCCGCGAATCCCATCTCGGGGGATTCGGGAGATCGCCTCCGGCACCCTGCCGGAGAGGGATTCATCTCCCGGAGGACTCTATACCGCCATGGTCGCCTCCGGAGTGATGAGTGAGTAGTTCACCCCTGGACTATGGGTCCATAGCAGTAGCTAGATGGTCGTCTTCTCCTAATTGTGCTTCATTGTTGGATCTTGTGAGCTGCCTAACATGATCAAGATCATCTATCCGTAATACTATATGTTGTGTTTGTCGGGATCCGATGGATAGAGAATACTATGTTATGGTGATTATCAATCTATTACTTATGTGTTGTTTATGATCTTGCATGCTCTCCGTTATTAGTAGAGGCTCGGCCAAGTTTTTACTCTTAACTCCAAGAGGGAGTATTTATGCTCGATAGTGGGTTCATGCCTTCATTGATACCTGGGACAGGTGACGTAAAGTTCTAAGGTTGTGTTGTGCTGTTGCCACTAGGGATAAAACATTGATTCTATGTCTAAGGATGTAGTTGTTGATTACATTACGCACCATACTTAATGCAATTGTCCGTTGCTTTGCAACTTAATACCGGAAGGGGTTCGGATGATAACCTGAAGGTGGACTTTTTAGGCATAGATGCAGCTTGGATGGCGGTCTATGTACTTTGTCGTAATGCCCAATTAAATCTCACTATATTTATCATGTCATGTATGTGCATTGTTATGCCCTCTCTATTTGTCAATTGCCCGACTGTAATTTGTTCACCCAACATGCTTTTATCTTATGGGAGAGACACCTCTAGTGAACTGTGGACCCCCGTCCTATTCTTTACATCGCATACAATCTACTGCAATAATTGTTTTACTGTTTTTTCTTGCAAACAATCATCTTCCACACAATACGGTTAATCCTTTGTTACAGCAAGCCGGTGAGATTGACAACCTCACTGTTTCGTTGGGGCAAAGTACTTTGGTTGTGTTGTGCAGGTTCCACGTTGGCGTCGGAATCCCTGGTGTTGCGTCGCATCACATTTCGCCACCATCAACCTTCAACGTGCTTCTTGGCTCCTCCTGGTTCGATAAACCTTGGTTTCTTTCTGAGGGAAAACTTGCCACTGTGCGCATCATACCTTCCTCTTGGGGTTCCCAACGGACGTGTACATCTACGCGCATCAAGCACTTTTTCTGGCGCCGTTGCCGGGGAGATCAAGACACGCTGCAAGGGGAGTCTCCACTTCCGAATCTCTTTACTTTGTTTTTGTCTTGCTTTATTTTATTTACTACTTTGTTTGCTGCACCTAAACAAAACACAAAAAAAATAGTTGCTAGTTTTACTTTATTTTACTGTCTTGCTCTCTATATCAAAAACACAAAAAAATTAGTTACTTGCATTTACTTTATCTAGTTTGCTTTATTTACTATTGCTAAAATGAATACCCCTGAAAATACTAAGTTGTGTGACTTCACAACCACTAATAATAATGATTTTCTATGCACACCTATTGCTCCACCTACTACTACAGCAGAATTCTTTGAAATTAAACCTGCTTTACTGAACCTTGTTATGAGAGATCAATTTTCTGGTGTTAGTTCTGATGATGCTGCTACCCATCTTAATAATTTTGTTGAACTTTGTGAAATGCAAAAATATAAGGATGTAGATGGTGATATTATTAAATTGAAATTGTTTCCTTTCTCATTATGAGGAAGAGCTAAAGATTGGTTGCTATCTTTGCCTAAGAGTATTCATAAATCATTGAAACTTTGGGAATTCGCTGAAGGGGGAGAAGGACTAACTCTTATTGATAACTCTGTTATAATTCCTAAAGGGATAGCTGCGGGTGTGCATACAACCATTCTTGGGAGAACAATATCCATTGATTACCTTGTCATTGAATGCACAGGAACAGGACAAATCACACTCGGAAGATCCCTGCTGAAACTATTGGGAGCAGTCATAGACATGAGAGAAGGCACCTTAAAATTCACCTCTACACCCGGGTGTAGCCATATATTCCCTAAGCCAAAGAGTAAGAAAGAGGACAATAAAGGTAAGGGTAAAGCCCAAGGTAATGTCGATGTTTCATCTCTTGAAAATACTTGAAATACACTTTCTGCGCCTAGCTGAAAGGCGTTAAAGAAAAGCGCTTATGGGAGACAACCCATGTTTTTACTACAGCACTTTGTTTTATATTTGAGTCTTGGAAGTTTTTTACTACTGTAGCAACCTCTCCTTATCATGTTTTTGTGCCAAGTAAAGTCTCTATAGTAAGGTTCATACTAGATTTTGATTACTGCGCAGAGACAGATTTCTTTGCTGTCACGAATCTGGGCCTATTTCTCTGTAGGAAACTCATAAAATTATGCCAATTTACGTGAGTGATCCTCAGATATGGACGCAACTTTCATTAGTTTTGAGTTTTTCCATTTGAGCAAGTCTGGTGCCATTTTAAAATTCGTCTTTACGAACTGTTCTGTATTGACAGATTCTGCCTTTTATTTCGCATTGCCTCTTTTGCTATGTTGGATGAATTTCTTTGATCAATTAATGTCCAGTAGCTTTATGCAATGTCCAGAAGTGTTAAGAATGATTGTGTCACCTCTGAATATGTGAATTATTAATTGTGCACTGTAGCACCCTACCTTTTAATAAAGGCAAGATACCTGTGTATAGTGCTATTCCCGGGATCACTGATAGCACACACATTACAAAATATAGTAATCATTGCAATAGTATCAAATTACTACATCGTTGATCCAAAGGGTAAAGAAAAACCTTACAAATTGCATAGTCACATGGACTAGCTCAAATAAAATGTTCAGAATAAACACAGCAGAAAGTAAAATAGCAATGAGCCTTCATCATCTTCATGTGCCACAGGCAGTCATGTTGGAATGTAGACTCGAGATCCTACCACGTACTTCTCCTCAGAAAAATCCTGCATGTTTGAATATGCAGCCCCACGAATGGAGGTCAGTACAATGATGTACTGGCAAATGACACTTATATGGTGGCAGTTTTTAGGCATGACTATCTACATGATATTTGGCTAGTGGAGTTTAGGCACAATTTGCATAAAGCCAATTTTATCCTATATTTTATTTAAAACAAAACATTTTGAAAATCTTTGAATGATATTATGAAATCACACCATGGAAAAATCCTCCATGGGTTTTAGAATAATCACATGGTTACATCTCCCATGAGTTTTCAAAGGTTGATTCAAATTTTAAATACATTCAGAAAAGGTGATGAGATTCTTCCGTACATTCCTTGTCCAGGAGCTCAAATTGTCCATAACCGGGGACACGGCTAATATCTTAGATTTAACTCTCGAGAGGTTGCGCTCTTTACCCACAATTCACAACCAAGCCTTTTTGCCAAAATTCTTCATATTCATTAAGGCCAGGACGAGGTCATTACGAAGCTTTTCCTTAGTAGCCCCTCCACCTACCGGATCCGCCCGTGCCCAACATTCCACCCTCTGGCGGTACCCAGGCAAGGTTTCCCACTAAGTACTTAGCTAAGACAGAGCCCATATTGTATTGTGGTTGCACTGGAAGCTAACTAAAACATGGACGACATAGTAATCTCTTTAATCCTGAGTGGCCATCCACAAGTGCACCCTCAGGCGATGACAACCACAATGTGGCCCTGAGTAGCCACTCAACATTTGCGCACTCTCGTGGATTCATCACTTTAGTCCCTAGGGCGCGTGAGGAATCACTTTAGTCCCTAGGGCGCGTGAGCCTGAGCAGCCGCCCACCAATCAACCAATCCACCCAGGTAATTCATTAAGGTTGTTAATTTTAATTCCCAACACTCACAATCCAGAATAATCAAAACAGCAGTGGCATTTTGTTATTGCTAGGCAAACAAAGAATCCTAGCAAGGGTTCTTGGTGGCTACGCACTACTAGGACTGATAAGCATAGCATAATTTTCGAAAACAAAATCCTACCATGCATACTAGTTTATAAAACACTAATGCATAACAAAATAGGGAGGTAATTGAGTGTCACTTGCCTTTTTGGTAATTGAAGATCGTTCAGTTCTCTCAACAAAACACGTCGCTCTTCACACAAACTATAAGATAAAAAAAAAATAGCACAACATAAACACACCATTCATACAACAACAAAATCAAGCAACGAAAACAACAAGTTATTATTCATTTTATTTTAGCGGATAAAGAAGATATGGCATGAGGCATGGCTTGCAAGATATGTCTTTGAGATATTGAATGACATGATCAAATACTTCAAAAAAATGGATACTGGAAAGGAGTCGATGGGATACAAATAGATAGAATTTGGAAAGACTCATGTGATTAGAATCACATAAGTATCAAATGGTGCTTCTAGAATACTATCAAGTAAAGTGTGACAACACTTAACAAAATTGCACAAGGTGGCACACATACTTTAGTAATGAACTAGTGATATGTAGAATTACTCAAATTACTCATTTGTAAGTTGAATAGCTCTAAACTAAGTCAAAGAGTGATTCAGAATGAATTTTGATAGACACGTTATTGGTTCAAGGTTTGTGCTATGTAGTAGAGGGTCTCTACATAATATTTGCACAAGGGAGGGATCTATAGTTAAGATTGTCACTATTTACTCAAATAACTCAATTGTTATTTGAATAATATGAACTAGACAACCAGTGGTAAGCTTGCATTATCTGTGAACATGATAAAGAATTATAACTGGTCCTGAAAGATTGGTATGATCATAAGGATCATTTTGGCTAAAGGATCAATGTTGAAACCAGTTATTGGGCTACACTTTTCGCGAAAAGTTATTAGAAGAAGTTTTCCGGATGGAAGAACTTTCTACATGAAAGTTGTAGAGAATTCCATTACAAGCGTATCGCCAAATGAATCTCTCAGAAAAAGTTTGTATGATTTATTTTATAGACGATGTTGCGGATCAAAGTTTACCGCGATAATAAAGTGGGCGAAACTGCCACGCAAAATGTCTAAAACAATCAACATGATTTGCCGATTCCAACGATATAAAATTTGCTAAGTTTGAACCTACGTTTGATTTTATATGGATTTTACAAAACTAGGTAGCAGCGGTTAGAGTTTTAATGGTGTACGAAAAAGTTGTCCGAATAAGTTGCTCGGATGAAAATACTTCCAACACGAAAGTTGTAGATAATCAACTTACAAACTTAACGAAAGAACAACCGTTTGAAACGGAGCTCTAGATCAATAGTTACGGAATTTCTAAGTTTTCAGAAGTGAACTAGCTAACATCTATGTTGATCAATCGGAAAAACCTCAGCGCGTGTAGTTCAGGCTCATGCGACTGGAGGAGAGAAGAAAAGAAAAACAAGAACGAATATCGGTGTCAGCTGACTGATTCACAGCAGGTTGGATATACAGGTTGAATACATGACATTTTTCTGAAAGCTCTCCCTCGTAGGGTTCTAAATATATAAAGCAGGGGTACACGAGGGTAGAGAGATTGCCTTGAGCGAGAAAAATAACAAAATCAGTTATAGATCTTGCTAGAGAAGTGCATGTGCGCTAGTCCAAGCTAGTACATCAGGAATCGATCTTCAGGGAATTTCTATAGCGGGGGACATGGTCTTCATATGCATGACTAACATTTTCTATTGGAAGGGCACTATCTGAATGTTTATAGCGTGGCTCAGCGATGTGAATCCATTGCTAAACAGGAGCGGTGAAAATAAAAGGCATGGATATGACCATACCAGATATCGTGCAGGATGTTGTCCGGGACGGCGGTGCTTGAACGGAAATCATCGGAGGCGCTTCCGACTGTGGATTGAACAGAATAATAATTTTATCATCGATGGTGCACAACGACGGTAGAAAGAGAAGGATTAAAGTTAACGAGGCCTTGGTCCTCATGAACATGCCGGAATCGACGATGGCATGGACAGCGATGCGGAACTTTGACGACGCAGTTCACTCGGAGGTGGTCAGCGCTTGGGCGCTGTTTGGTGGAGGAACAAAATGAAACGAGAGGAAGATTGGGCGCTGCTTATAGAGAGCGGATCCCCTCTACGGGACGCCAAACGAGACTCGACAGCCGTTTCAGCTCCAACATTAGTGCGATGCAAAGAACACTAAAATAGGGTCTTAATGCTCTGAATTGAACCGCAGTTCAATGAGGAATAACTTTCGTGTTTAAGGCGAGACGTTTAGGAATCTAGAATTGATGGAATCATGAGAGGAAGGTCTTGCCATGGTTGTGAGATGCGTTCAGTTTCTGACCGTGAGTACAGGAGGAGGAAGAACGATTCTTCTGGTCAGTTCGGTCACATAGGCCAACAATTCGGCCCAAGAAGGAAGAAGAAAAAAAAAACAAACAGGGAAAGGAGAGGCGGGTTGGCTTGGTTTGGACTGGGCCGGACAGGTTAGGTTAGTTTGATTTTTTTGTGTCTTCTTTTCTATTTCTGCTCCTATTGTTTGAACTAGGTTCAAATCCAAAACTGGTTCAAACCATTATGAAAACATTTCATTATATTTTTATAAAAGATACCAGTATAAAGATAATTTGAAGGTGAGCACCATGGAACTGGTTTTTACTTGAAAATAAATCTCAACACTCAAAATATTGCATCTAGGCATATATGACCATTTTATGCAAAATTACAGAATAGGGTTTTGTTAAATATTAAGAAAACTGAATATTTATGGAATATCTAATTTTTAGAAAAGTGTTTTAACTAACACACAAAAGTTCAAATTCCATGTGGAATTTCAATCAAGACAAACAATTCAAACAATATTATTTATTTATTTTAACATTTCGAAATTTAGAAAATTTCGGGATGTGACATGCACTAACCCTCTAATGAGTTTGCTTGAAGTTTGGTGTGAAGGAAGTTTTCAAGGGTCAAGAGAGGAGTATGATACACTATGATCAAGAGGAGTGAAAGCTCTAAGCTTGGGGATGCCCCCGTGGTTCACCCCTGCGTATTCTAAGAAGACTCAAGCGTCTAAGCTTGGGGATGCCCAAGGCATCCCCTTCTTCATCGACAACATCATCAGGTTCCTCCCCTGAAACTACATTTTTATTCCGTCACATCTTATGCACTTCGCTTGGAGCGTCGGTTTGTTTTTGTTTTTGTTTTGTTTGAATAAAGTTGGATCCTAGCATTCTTTGTGTGGGAGAGAGACACGCTCCGCTGTTGCATATGGACAAATATGTCCTTAGGCTTTACTCATAATATTCATGACGAAGTTTCTTATTCGTTAAATTGTTATATGGTTGGAATTGGGAAATGCTACATGTAGTAATCCTAAAATGTCTTGGATAATGTCATACTTGGCAATTGTTGTGCTCATGTTTAAGCTCTTGCATCATATACTTTGCACCCATTAATGAAGAAATACATAGAGCTTGCTAAAATTTGGTTTGCATATTTGGTCTCTCTAAGGTCTAGATAATTTCTAGTATTGAGTTTTGAACAACAAGGAAGACGGTGTAGAGTCTTATAATGTTTACAATATGTCTTTTATGTGAGTTTTGCTGCACCGGTTCATCCTTGAGTTTGCTTCATATAACCTTGCTAGCCTAAACCTTGTATCGAGAGGGAATACTTCTCATGCATCCAAAATCCTTGAGCCAACCACTATGCCATTTGTGTCCACCATGCATACCTACCTACTACATGGTATTTCTCCGCCATTCCAAAGTAAATTGCTTGAGTGCTAACTTTAAAATTCCATCATTCGCCTTTGCAATATACAGCTCATGGGACAAAATAGCCTTAAAAACTATTGTGGTATTGAATATGTACTTATGCACTTTATCTCTTATTAAGTTGCTTGTTGTGCGATAACCATGCTTCGGGGACGCCATCAACTATTCTTTGTTGAATATCATGTGAGTTGCTATGCATGTCCGTCTTGTCTGAAGTAAGAGAGATCTACCACCTTAATGGTTGGAGCATGCATATTGTTAGAGAAGAACATTGGGCCGCTAACTAAAGCCATGAATCATGGTGGAAGTTTCAGTTTGGACATATATCATCAATCTCATATGAGAATAATGATTGTTGCTACATGCTTATGCATTAAAGAGGAGTCCATTATCTGTTGTCCATATTGTCCCGGTATGGATGTCTAAGTTGAGAATAATCAAAAGCGAGAAATCCAAAATGCGAGCTTTCTCCTTAGACCTTTGTACAGGCGGCATGGAGGTACCCCTTTGTGACACTTGGTTGAAATATGTGTATTGCGATGATCCGGTAGTCCAAGCTAAGTAGGACAAGGTACGGGCACTATTAGTATACTATGCATGAGGCTTGCAACTTGTAAGATATAATTTACATAACTCATATGCTTTATTACTACCGTTGACAAAATTGTTTCATGTTTTCAAAATAAAAGCTCTAGCACAAATACAACGAATCGATGCTTTCCTCTTTGAAGGACCTTTCTTTTACTTTTATTGTTGAGTCAGTTTACCTATCTCTCTCCACCTCAAGAAGCAAACACTTATGTGAACTGTGCATTGATTCCTACATACTTGCATATTGCACTTGTTATATTACTCTATGTTGACAATATCCATGAGATGTACATGTTATAAGTTGAAAGCAACCGCTGAAACTTAATCTTCCTTTGTGTTGCTTCAACACCTTTACTTTGATTTATTGCTTTATGAGTTAACTCTTATGCAAGACTTATTGATGCTTGTCTTGAAGTACTATTCATGAAAAGTCTTTGCTTTATGATTCATTTGTTTACTCATGTCATTACCATTGTTTTGATCGCTGCATTCATTACATATGTTTACAATAGTATGATCAAGATTATGATGGCATGTCACTTCAGAAATTATCTTTGTTATCGTTTTACCTGCTCGGGGCGAGCAGAACTAAGCTTGGGGATGCTGATACGTCTCCAACATATCGATAATTTCTTATGTTCCATGCTACATTATTGATGATATCTACATGTTTTATGCACATTATATGTCGTACTTACGCATTTTCTGGAACTAACCTATTAACAAGATGCCGAAGAGCCAGTTGCTATTTTCTCGCTGTTTTTGGTTTCGTGAAATCCTAGTAACGAAATATTCTCGGAATTGGACGAAATCAACGCCCGTGGTCCTATTTTTGCACGAAGCTTCCGTAAGACCGAAGAGGGAAGGAAGTGGGGCCACGAGGCGCCGCCACACTAGGGCGGCGCGGCCCGAGCCCCGGCCGCGCCGACCTGGCGTGTGGGGCCCTCGTGTGGCCCCCGCGTTGCCCTTCCGCCTACTTAAAGCCTTCGTCGCGAAACCCCCAGTACCGAGAGCCACGATACGGAAAACCTTCGAGAGACGCCGCCGCCGCGAATCCCATCTTGGGGGATTCAGGAGATCGCCTCCGGCACCCTGCCGGAGAGGGGATTCATCTCCCGGAGGACTCTACACCGCCATGGTCGCCTCCGGAGTGATGAGTGAGTAGTTCACCCCTGGACTATGGGTCCATAGCAGTAGCTAGATGGTCGTCTTCTCCTAATTGTGCTTCATTGTTGGATCTTGTGAGCTGCCTAACATGATCAATCATCTATCTGTAATACTATATGTTGTGTTTGTCGGGATCCGATGGATAGAGAATACTATGTTATGGTGATTATCAATCTATTACTTATGTGTTGTTTATGATCTTGCATGCTCTCCGTTATTAATAGAGGCTCTGGCCAAGTTTTTACTCTTAACTCCAAGAGGGAGTATTTATGCTCGATAGTGGGTTCATGCCTTCATTGATACCTTGGACAAAGTGATGAAAGTTCTAAGTTGTGTTGTGTCTGTTGCCACTAGGGATAAAACATTGATTCTATGTCTAAGGATGTAGTTGTTGATTACATTACGCACCATACTTAATGTAATTGTCTCGTTGCTTTGCAACTTAATACCGGAAGGGGTTCGGATGATAACCTCGAAGGTGGACTTTTAGGCATAGATGCAGCTGGATGGCGGTCTATGTACTTTGTCGTAATGCCCAATTAAATCTCACTATATTTATCATGTCATGTATGTGCATTGTTATGCCCTCTCTATTTGTCAATTGCCCGACTGTAATTTGTTCACCCAACATGCTTTTATCTTATGGGAGAGACACCTCTAGTGAACTGTGGACCCCGGTCCTATTCTTTACATCGCATACAATCTCATCGCAATACTTGTTTTACTCGTTTTCTTGCAAACAATCATCTTCCACACAATACGGTTAATCCTTTGTTACAGCAAGCCGGTGAGATTGACAACCTCACTGTTTCGTTGGGGCAAAGTACTTTGGTTGTGTTGTGCATGTTCCACGTTGGCGCCGGAATCCCTGGTGTTGCGCCGCATCACATTTCGCCACCATCAACCTTCAACGTGCTTCTTGGCTCCTCCTGGTTCGATAAACCTTGGTTTCTTTCTGAGGGAAAACTTGCCACTGTGCGCATCATACCTTCCTCTTGGGGTTCCCAACGGACGTGTACATCTACGCGCATCAGACGCTCGCGACACGCTCATGCAGCCGTGGCAGTACCTGCAGGTATTTGCATTTATGTGTTATTGATTTCTTTATCGCCATGTAGTTTATTTTACCATAATGTGGGTTTATCTTGTATATGTAGAACCCTCCTCAGTACATCGACAACGACGACAAGTGCTTTCTGGCGATGGTCATGTGGTGGACATGCCCCCAGTACCTCAAGAAGCACGAGGAGGGCAAGAAGAAGCGGGCAGAGATGCGAGGTGGATCGCATATCCAAGGCAGCATCCCCATCTCTCTTCACCTGCAGAACGAGGTGAGCAAATTAATGGTTCCTTCATTCTTTGAATTCACGTTATATATTGTTAACTCCGCAAGGGTGTGCCACTTCACTTAATTACATGTTCTCTTTTGCAGGAAGTCAGGACAGAAGCGAAGCCTAACGTCTTTGCCGTGCTAAAAAATATGAAGCAAAGGAAGACGCCGCATCCTGAGACAGGGTCCTTGTGGGTTAACCCGCAATCCGAGACCCAGTGTACGTCGTATGTCTCCAAGTTCAAGCAGAAGCACGGCGAGAGCTCCAACCCAGAGGCCGAGTACTTTGACGCTGAGGTTGCGGTGCTTGCGGGAGAAGGCATGAAGCATGGCCTCCTATGGCTTGGTGACGGGTGCGTCGGCCCAGCGACTATTCCATCTCTCTGCCAGATCCGTCGTGGTCGTAAGAGCGGCCAGCCTCAGGTAGAGACCCGTCCACGGGCTTCAGATCTAGCCATCGAGCGATTACGGGTATGTTCTTCCTCGGGCCTCTACATTTCCTTTACATGCTTTCCATTGAAATGTTCTTCCTCGAGTCTTCCTCTTCTTCCTTTCTCCTTGCCATGGATGCCGCCATCGTCCACTCAGAGCCCAGTGACACCTTCCACCGTGAACAACACGAACATCATCCGGAGCATGAACCCCGGTGAGTCCTCCTACACTTGTGCCCAACCCGCTTCTTGTACTTGTTCAAGTGTACCCATGGATCCGAGAACATATCTAGTGATACCAGACCTTATTTGATACCATGATACCACTCTTCAAAATTTAAATTGTAAGTGTCAAAAAATTTGGAACCAAAATTTTGGGTGTTCACAAGATGTGTGTTTACATACCCTGTAACTTCCATAACCAAATTCGAAATATCCTTAGAGAAACAAAAAAGAGAAATCCAGCATGAATAGTGTCACATAAAGACAAAAACACAAAATGACACTATTCACATAACATTTGTCTTTTTTTGTTTCTCTTTGTGTATTTTGAATTTGGATTTGAAAATTCTAGACAATGTAAACACACATCTTGTGAACAGCCACAAATTTATTTTAAATTTTTTTGTCGCTTACAAATTTGAAATTTGCAAAGTGGTATCATGGTATCATGTGAGATGTGGTATCACTAGATATTTTCCCCCATGGATCCATGCTTCTTCAAATTTCATGTCAACATGCAAATGCTACTACTTGTTCAATTCCATGCAAATGCTAATTCCATCAACCTTGTAGGAAGAGGACAAGGCAATGACGATGATGCCATGGGAAGCAATGGAGGAGGACAAGGTTGATGGCATCGATTCTATGAACTCGTCGTCGTGCACTTGTCGTTGTTGTAATGGATTGTATGCACTTGTAATGGATTGTAATAATGGACATTGCTATTTAACTTGTGTGGATGGACTCTATGTAATGCATTGTATGCATGGATATATGCGTTCGATGTATTTGTGGTGTTGTTGATGTGTTTGGTGATGATATGTTGAAGATTATATGTTGTATACGCTCTATTGTCAAATGGTATTTTTGAAATGCAGGAAATATTCAAAAAACAGTAAAAAAATAAAAAAATAGGGCCCTTTGACGTGTGTATGCACACCGCACAGGACTTTTGGTCACTTTGCCGTGTGCACACGCACAGCAAAGGAGCCACATGGCGCTCACCTGTGCTCCTGGGAGCTCCTGGGGGTGTGCTGGAGCGAACTTTGTCGTGCGGGCTGGCATGCGGGCGCACGGCAAAGCCAGCGGCACGGCACAGAGTTGCCGCACGCACGGCAAAGAGCATGCCGCACGGCAACGTCACCGCACACGGCAAACACCACGGCGCACGGCAAAGACTAACCGCACGGCAGCCCAACGCACACACGGCAAAGGCCTTTGCCGTGTGAATTGGCGATGCGCACGGTAACGTGCACGTTGCTGTCGAAACCTTTGCCGGCTGTTCTTTGCCGTGCGTCCACGCACGGCAACATCTTTGCCGGTTGTACAGGGTCCTTTGCCGTGCGATTCTTCGCACGGCAACGTGTAGTTTTCCCGTAGTGATTAGAACCGAGATAGACATACCATCTTTGATGCAGTGATGCCTAAGCTGACTAGAACTTTGAGGATGGGAAGAAAAATTATTGGAAAATAAAATATTGTCGTTTGGCTTCATTAGTGGCAGCAGCGAGCTTGAAATTGGGGCCGACAACGCTATTAATTATCTAAACTTTGTGAAATTTGGCTAGCTACGGAGAAGACGAGTTGACAACTTTGAGTACAGACTACAAACAAATCATGGGAGCTTATCGATCATTTAGATTTTTAGTAGTACCGATCCCTCTGTGCTAGATACGTACGTGGTGGTCATGGGCCATCTTTCTCTCCTTCTAATTTTATCTTTTCTCTCTTGTTTTTCTAGACTTGTTATATTGTAATATAGAAATATTCTCGTAGTGAAGAACTACCTGGGCCGGGCCCCTACCTCGCGAGGGCCTGGGGCGGTTGGCCCTTTGCCCCCCTTATGGGCCGGCCCTGAGTAAAACCGAAAGACTGGAACTGAAAGGTATTAAAATAGAAAGGATCCAGAAATAACCAGAAGTGCTTTAAAGAGATCACCGGAAAGAAGCCGGTCACCACAGATTTTTCATTGCAAAAAAAATAGGAAAAGCAAATCCCAACGGAAAAGACGTGCAGTTACCAATCTCTCATCTACAGTAAAAATCCTAGACGTGGCAAAGTCTGGTTGGATTTAAGTCTACCATCTACAGTACCCAGATAGCTAATATTTCAGCAAAAGGGGTCAACTTTGATATAGGTTATAGGTTATAATGTACAGACTCCTTTCTATTTGATAATATAAAAAATTCAGTGGTAAAACTTACTGTGAACCTTTCAAAGAAAAATAATTGAGCCTCAAAGTGAATAAATCTTACGCTTAACTATAACAGTTCTAGAATATGAAACTGTACAGGTGTTAAAAAATGCCGAGTTTAAATGGTCGGACACTCTGGACAATTAGAAGCTTACCGAGTGTGAGCCAAGTCACACGATACATTTATAAACGCGCGGGATAGAAACACTCTGCACAACATGATAAAAACCCTCTGCGCGGTTTATTGCACTCAACATTATTTCTTTTGGAGAAAGCATCCGGTGGAAACCCAGATCTAATGAAAACCTGAAACATGGTCTTTTGGATGCCAAACGGGTGGACAAGACGTGTAACCAATCTATCCCAAGCATGTTGCGAAACAAGGACCACATGCCTTGTTACTGCTGTAATTGATCTCAGGTAACAAACTGAGAGAAGTATGAGGGGAAGTGGTCCACCACGTTCACCTCACCTTGGAGCCTTGATCGGAGGCTCAAAACAACTGTGTGGAGCAAAACAAGTTTTGACACGTGATGTAAACCAAAATGAATGGCCCAAAATTTATAGGGCATGCCCCAAAATATGCCCTATCATATAAACGGCCACGACCCCGGAAACCAACCTTTACTTTGCTATATTTCCTAGCCCACAGTCGCGCCTCACCGTCCTTGACACCGCGGGTCTTCCAAGCTTCACCCTTGCAAAGCTACCAGGAAAATATATTCTCCTCTCTTTTTTTCATCTTGGATGGGTACCACTACCTAGAGACCGACCTTTGAGAAGGGAAAAACCCATCCCGCGCGCGTGCTGTCGCGACTACACGTGTCGCGCGCGGAACGTGTCCCCGGGAAAAGACGCGAATCGTTTTCCGGGTTTGGTTTTTCCCTTTGCGCTCCGGTAGACCCGTTAACAATATGCGGACCCGTTACGCTTCTTTTTCCCTTTACGCGCGCTGTACGTTTTCAAAAAATTGGGCGGGACTTCCTTTTTGGCTTTTTCCCTTTGTATTTCCGGGCTGTGAGTTTTCTGGGGAATTAATGGGAGGGAGGTAGCACTTTCAAATAACATTTTTTTTTAAATTCCAACAGAGTGCTACAAGATGACATACGTCGAAGCGAGTGCTACGGCTCGGCTTCGCCTCGTATCAAGCGCCTTCGGCGCATCAAACATTAATAAACATAATGAATGGCAAACATATGTCGTTGTCCCCGTTTGTCGTTACCCCCATATGTCGAAGCGAGTGCTACGGCTCGGCTTCGCCTCGTATCAAGGCGCCTTCGGCGCATCAAACATTAATATACATAATGAATGGCAAACATATGTCGTTGTCCCCGTTTGTCGTTACCCCCATATGTCGAAGCGAGTGCTACGGCTCGGCTTCGCCTCGTATCAAGCGCCTTCGGCGCATCAAACTATTGTTTTTTTTTCTATTTTTTTCCTTTGGAAATATTTTCGTTTGATTTTCTCTTTTATTGTCTGGAAAGATTTCCGTTTTCTCTTTTATTGTCTGGAAATATTTCCGTTTGATTTTCTGTTTGTTTCTCTGGATATTTTTCTTTACCAATCGTTGTGAAGTACATCCCCGCCTTAGAGACGAGTACAGCGTAGGAACCAAGAGGAGTACGAAGGCCGTTGTTTCTCTGTTTGTTTCTCTTGATAGATTTTCCGTTTTGTCTAGCGCAGGTACATGTTCCAATAGCTGTGAAGTACATCCCCGCCTTAGAGACGAGTACAGCGTAGGAACCAAGAGGAGTACGAAGGCCGTTGTTCCTCTGTTTGTTTCTCTGGATAGATTTTTCGTTTTGTCTAGCGCAGGTACATGTTCCAATAGCTGTGAAGTACATCCCCGTCTTAGGGACGAGTACAGCGTAGGAACCAAGAGGAGTACGAAGGCCGTTGTTCCTCTGTTTGTTTCTCTGGATAGATTTTCCGTTTTGTCTAGCGCAGGTACATGTTCCAATGGTTGTGAAGTACATCCCCGTCTTAGGGACGAGTACAGCGTAGGAACCAAGAGGAGTACGAAGGCCGTTGTTCCTCTGTTTGTTTCTCTGGATAGATTTTCCGTTTTGTCTAGCGCGGTACATGTTCCAATGGTCGTGAAGTACATCCCCGCCTTAGGGACGAGTACAGCGTAGGAACCAAGAGGAGTACGAAGGCCGTTGTTTCTCTGTTTGTTTCTCTTGATAGATTTTTCGTTTTGTCTAGCGCAGGTACATGTTCCAATAGCTGTGAAGTACATCCCCGCCTTAGAGACGAGTACAGCGTAGGAACCAAGAGGAGTACGAAGGCCGTTGTTCCTCTGTTTGTTTCTCTGGATAGATTTTCCGTTTTGTCTAGCGCAGGTACATGTTCCAATGGTTGTGAAGTACATCCCCGTCTTAGGGACGAGTACAGCGTAGGAACCAAGAGGAGTACGAAGGCCGTTGTTCCTCTGTTTGTTTCTCTGGATAGATTTTCCGTTTTGTCTAGCGCGGTACATGTTCCAATGGTTGTGAAGTACATCCCCGCCTTAGGGACGAGTACAGCGTAGGAACCAAGAGGAGTACGAAGGCCGTTGTTCCTCTCGTTTGTTTCTCCGGATAGATTTTCCGTTTTGTCTAGCGCAGGTACATGTTCCAATGGTTATGAAGTACATCCCCGCCTTAGGGACGAGTACAGCGTAGGAACCAAGAGGAGTACGAAGGCCGTTGTTTCTCTGTTTGTTTCTCTTGATAGATTTTTCGTTTTGTCTAGCGCAGGTACATGTTCCAATAGCTGTGAAGTACATCCCCGCCTTAGAGACGAGTACAGCGTAGGAACCAAGAGGAGTACGAAGGCCGTTGTTTCTCTGTTTGTTTCTCTGGATAGATTTTCCGTTTTGTCTAGCGCAGGTACATGTTCCGAGGGTTGTGAAGTACATCCCCGTCTTAGGGACGAGTACAGCGTAGAACCAAGAGGAGTACGAAGGCCGTTGTTTCTCTGTTTGTTTCTCTTTATAGGTTTTCTGTTTTGTCTAGCGCAGGTACATGTTCCAATAGCTGTGAAGTACATCCCCGCCTTAGGAACGAGTACAGCGTAGGAACCAAGAGGAGTACGAAGGCCGTTGTTCCTCTGTTTGTTTCTCTGGATAGATTTCCGTTTTGCCTAGCGAAGGAAGAGGAGTACAACTTATGTAGTAAGAAGAGTACGGGATCTGTGTCTCTTTCCTTTTTCTCTACCGTAGTTACAGGTGCAAAGGCTTGTCGAGTACAGCGGTGATGACGAATCGAGTAGAGTTCGCAGCAATATAATTTCAGACATACGATACTAGCATTAACATTACAGTGTCAATTAATTCGAGGAGTTTCTCAAATATTACATATAAAATATTGAAAAGTACGCATGACACTAGCATTAACTAATAACCAAATAGAAATACTTGTACGTAATTCGTTGCGTTGTTCACATTGTTTCAGTACGACACATTGTACTTATTTTAACTTACGCCTCACATTGTAACTTTGTTATGACCAGCTTGAGCCAGAGCACTCGCCACGTAAGAATGGAGATCCTCTTTCATCTTTGAAGGTAAATGAGCAAATGTCTCCTTCTTTCAGGTAAAATTCTTCAACTATATCTCGGAAACCTTTCTTTATCATAGTTTTCCCATTCTTATCCATCTTCATGGTAGCATACATTGTAATGTCTCCCGATGAGCAGCTGACAACAACTTTAACCGGTTCTTGTATGAATCCCCAAATGTGTTCATTAGTGAATTCTTCTGAAAATTCCTAAAAAGATATTAACGAACCATTATTAGTTTTGTGGTACACTATGTCGAAGTTTTCTTGTCATGTAGACAGTAAGTATTTAATATAATTGACGAGATAAACTTACGAAAACTCCGATAAACTTACCATCTTACATATGTCTCTTGTAACAAATGATTTAGTCATGGTGCAAATATAATGTTTAATAGTCTGGTGTCTGGTTCGTGATGACTTCATTTGTCAGGTGGAGTACTTGAGTGTAATTCATCTCCACGTGGTTTCCAAAGACGCATGCTTCGTCAAAATTTTCGTCTCCATAGAGTCCAGGTCCTACAATCAAGAGGTATTAATTTTCATTGAAAACTATATATTGACTGTAATGTTTGCTTTCTTAGTTGCTAGTATTTGTACCTCTAACAGTTATTTTGCCCATATGTGAGATAAACTGTGCATAACTTTCATCAATATCTCTGTCAACAGTTTTGTCTGTGCTGTTGTCACTTTCATCATTGCTTTGGCTGTTTTCAATGGCAGTGTTGGTTGTACCCTGATTACCTGTTGCCTGAATTTCCTGAATATGATGATTCATTGTTTGTAGATCATATAGTTTAGTTGCATTAAGATTTAAACAAAATCAAATCAACTTTCATTGCACGGCATGAAATAATATGGTTTCTAGGCAACTAAGCATTAAATTATGATTATTTGAAAACCTGGTCTTGAGGGTTGACGCCGTATGTTGGATAGTTGTTGCACAAGTATCCGTACTCCTCTGCCCTTGATTGCGCAGTCTCCTGAATTCTTGCAAGCAGTGTTTCCTAGAGTTGACATTTCAATTAGTATCAGTTCATTCATTGTAAATCATATTTAAATTGAATTTAGGTCAACATTCATTTTACTTGATGAGTAGTAATATATTTTTTGTTGAACAAAGCATTAAATTTGATTATTTGAAACCTGGTAGTGAGGGTCGGACTCGCATATTGGACAGCTTCTGCACAAGTATCCGTACTTCTTTGCCCTGTTGTGTGCAGCCTCTTGCAGTCTTGAAAGCATTTTCTATGTAGAACAAAAAGGTAACCATCAAATTTCATATGCTTGCAATATATTTTGGAGACCATAGAACTACAGTTTATTGATGAATGCAAACATATAAATTTTGGATATAAATAATTTATTTCTTTCAATTTAGTACGAAATGATAGTTAAATTCATGTGATTTATAGTTATATCTTTTGTTATTTGTCATTTAAATATCATAGTGTGGAGTATTAGTATATTTTAGCAACGAATATATTGTTCATGATCTATATTAATCATTTAACCTTGTTTTCTTGGTTGATTTGGGATTAAAATTATATATATTTATTAATATCTCTGTGTCCGCCTAGATTTGACCTTTTTTCCTTGGTTGACCTGGAATACGATGTATGTGTGTAATGTTTGTTCCTATCAGATCCATGAGCGGAACTTCAAGTTCGTGCTTGATTCACGAGGTTAAAAAAGAAAGCGTAGTGAGACTGTTTTCGACTAGACCCTAGATCTGTTTTCGCATTATTGTGGTATGCGGCCGATCTATTTAGATCATAGAGTTTCCACCGAATCTACAAGTTTTGGAGATATACATACCAATGATCCGAAACCTTGGATAGTTTTCCGAATTGCAGCTGGTGTGCTTGTGATGGAGATGCCGGCGATGCTCCCTTGCTTTCTTTTCTGTTTTGGATAAGGAGGTGGATTCTTGCAAAGCGGTTGGTGTGGAGCTGTTGATTTTACAAGCCAAGCTGGAGTAGTTTTGGTGTGGTTTCTAGCCTATGACATTTCTTACCTACTTCGGGGTGTTATTGTCCATTCACTTTTATATTTATTCTATTATGCCTCTATACATTTGGGACCTACTTGGGGGCATTATCGTCCACTCGCTTTTATGTTTATTCTATTACTGCCACTATTACACCCGGGAGCTACTGTGGGTCCTTGTCGTCCACTCTCTTTTACACTATGATATACGGGACCTACTGTGGGGCTTTGTCGTCCACTGCTTTTTACATATATTATATTGTTCCAGTATCCTGTGGATGTTGTGGTTCATTAGTTTCAAATTTGTGGATGGGATTGTTCTCGAAAAAACAAGAATAGGAAAGACAAAAGCGCGGGTACCAAGGGGAATAAGAAAAAAATTCCTTCTTCTCCAGCGCAGTACGAGTGCAAGGCTTATACGGTACGGCGGTGTCGGAAATACGAGTACGAGCGTCTTCACTAAGAGGAGCACTTGGACCTTGTTTCTCTTTGTTTCTCTGGATGTGCAAGCATTTTGGAATACGGAGGTGACGGAGAGACAAGTATAGTGTCCGCACCAAGGGTAGCATGGGGTCGTGTTTCTCTTTGTTTCTCTGTAACAATTTCTGTTTTGTCTAGCGGAGGTACATGTGCAAGGATTGTGGAGTACGAAGGTGACGGAGAGACGAGTACAGCGTCCGCACGGTGAGGAGTATGGTGCCGTGTTTCTCTTTGTTTCTCTACGAAAATTTCAGTTTTGTCTAGCGCGGGTACATGTGCTAGGATTGTAGAGTACGGAGGTGACTTAGAGACGAGTATAGTGTCCGCACCAAGGGGAGCACGGGGTCGTGTTTCTCTTTGTTTCTCTGTAACAATTTCTGTTTTGTCTAGCGGAGGTACATGTGCAAGGATTGTGGAGTACGAAGGTGACGGAGAGACGAGTACGGCGTCCGCACCAAGGGTAACACGGAACCGCGTTTATTTTTTTCTCTGCAGCAATTTGTGTTTTGTCTGGCGGAGGTACATGTGCAAGGATTGTGGAGTACGAAGGTGACGGAGAGACGAGTACAGCGTAGGAACCAAGAGCAGTACGAAGGTCGTTGTTTCTCTGTTTGTTTCTCTTGATAGATTTCCGTTTTGTCTAGCGCAGGTACATGTTCCAAGGACAGTGAAGTACATCCCTGCCGTAGAGACGAATACAGCGTAGGAACCAAGAGGAGTACGAAGGCCGTTGTTTCTCTGTTTGTTTCTCTTGATAGATTTCCGTTTTGTCTAGCGCAGCTACATGTTCCGAGGACTGTGGAGTACATCCCCGCCTTAGAGACGAGTACAGCGTAGGAACCAAGAGGAGTACGAAGGCCGTTGTTTCTCTGTTTGTTTCTCTTGATAGATTTTCCGTTTTGTCCAGCGCAGGTACATGTTCCAAGGGTTGTGAAGTACATCCCCGCCTTAGGGACGAGTACAGTGTAGGAACAAAGAGGAGTATTCTCTGTTTGTTTTTCTTGATAGATTTTCTGTTTTGTCTAGCGCAGGTACATATTCCAAAAGCTGTGAAGTACATCCCCGCCGTAGAGACGAGTACAGCGTAGGAACCAAGAGGAGTACGAAGGCCGTTGTTTCTCTGTTTTTATCTCTTGATAGATTTTCCGTTTTGTCTAGCGCAGGTACATGTTCCAAGGGTTGTGAAGTACATCCCCGCCTTAGGGACGAGTACAGTGTAGGAACCAAGGTGAGTATTCTCTGTTTGTTTTTCTTGATAGATTTTCTGTTTTGTCTAGCGCAGGTACATATTCCAATAGCTGTGAAGTACATCCCCGCCGTAGAGACGAGTACGAGCGTAGGAACCAAGAGGAGTACGAAGGCCGTTGTTTCTTTATTTTTATCTCTTGATAGATTTTCCGTTTTGTCTAGCGCAGGTACATGTTCCAAGGGTTGTGAAGTACATCCCCGCCTTAGGGACGAGTACGGTGTAGGAACCAATAGGAGTATTCTCTGTTTGTTTTTCTTGATAGATTTTCTGTTTTGTCTAGCGCGGTACATGTTCCAAGGGTTGTGAAGTACATCCCCGCCGTAGAGACGAGTACAGCGTAGGAACCAAGAGGAGTACGAAGGTCGTTGTTTCTCTGTTTGTTTCTCTTGATAGATTTTCTGTTTTGTCTATCGCAGGTACATGTTCCAATAGCTGTGAAGTACATCTCCGCCTTAGAGACGAGTAGAGCGTACGCGGCAACGGAATTTCAGACATACGATACTAGCATTAACATTACAGTGTCAATAAATTCGAGGAGTTTCTCAAATATTACAGCGTCCGCACTAAGAGGAGCAGAAACTTATGCACCAACCAACATGGTTGTTCGAAAGAGTACACTTGTTACACATTGATAAACACTGGTTCGAAACATATGTTTGCGGAGTTTCAACTTTGCATACGTTACAAAAGTATAGACACTAAAAAAGTTGTAGGTAGTTCAAAGCAACTTCTTAGTACAGAGGTTTGAAAAAGAAAAGTATTGCATTCGCATCTTTTATCAAACTTCGAGTTGTAGAAGTAAAAGTTTCCTGATGCTTCCATTTGGGCCATCATTTTGCACCTTTAAATCAAAAATTAGGAAAACATTATTTATTTTGTAAATTCACTACAACAACTTAATAATATTACTTTATTTTGTATTCAATGAGCAAATTAAATATTATCTTTATTTTTTGATTGTACCTGAATCCTTTGTTTTGGAGAAGCAGGTTACTTCGCACCCTGTTATGATACATTAACAAGTTTAAAAAACAATTTAAACGGTTGTTGTATTGGACATGTAGTTGAGGTTAACTCACATTTTTTCCACTTCTTGTTTTTTCTGCGAGTGCCTTCTTGAGTTGGAGATGCAGCTTCTTTGTCGACCTGGTTTTTTGTATTTAAATTTTGTTAGTCTTAAATTGTTGTACTTTTAACTTTAAATTTATGATTTGTAAGCAGTTCAATTAGTTAAATTTGAACAGAGACAACAAAAAATTGCAAGTGTGATTATGTCTTTTGTCGTACCTCATTATTTGCTATCCTTTCATCTTGCTGAATTTGCTTGCAACGTTCATCCTGTGCTTTCTTGAACAATGCGAAAGTTTGTCTGAGATGAAATGTTGTCTTCTGTAAACTTTCTATAACTTTAGCTTCGTTGTCAGAAATTTCTTTGACAGTAGTTGCTTGGTTTTCGTGATTGTTCCATTTTTGAGTCGGTCAAATGTAGTTGGTACTTTGTGTGATAGGTCGTATGCGCTAGTCGGCAAGATGTCAATCTGTTCCAATGTATCTTACGATATCTTGGTGTTTTCTTCTTCAATGGAACCACCGGTTGGAATGCTTGATCCTACGAAAGTACGCTTTGCCGACATCATTTGGTCTTCATGATGCGGATACATTCTTTTCGGTGGATTCCTTTTACGGTAGTAAACTATGTCATTTGGTGCTTTCCACTTGTTATTATGAGAAAATGAAAACATTGTATTAACTTATGCGAGTACGAGATATAATTAACGGAAAAGATAAAGGGTCATTGTAATTTTCTTACGGGTAAGTTTCCAAATATCCGGGTATTGGGGTCTTCCCCGCCTTTTTTAGCACGATCTGCTGCAGCGATGCTCTTTAGTTTTTCATAATCCATGAAGTGTGTACGAGGTGTTCTTGTGTCCAGGTGCGAAAGGCCTTGTTTCATACAACGGTCAAGATATAACGAAGCTGGTGCTATGATGCGGCCGAGCGAGGCGGTCCATTTTGATTTAGATTTTACTGTCTTTGGATGACTTGCTCTCTTGAGCTCATCTACAAGCAAGCGACACAAATCCATGTCCTTCAACTTTGATATGTCCAGATTTTTTACCATTGCTGCCTCCCTTGACACACGGACAGCTGTTCCGGGGCATATGAATTTCATGTACATAATCAACACAAATACTTTCGAGCTAAATCGTCGTTTGCTTCGTCTTTAACCAACGAGTCTTAGGAGCTTGCGAAGGTCATCGATATTCATATCCTCATTTTTCCTAAATCCAAGCTCAATTTTCAACTCATGTAATGTTTTGTCGTTGCCACTTTACGATGGTCTAGGAGTTGTGTTTGAACCGTCGGCAGCCCAAACGACGGATGGATAGCATAAGAAGTAATCTCAATTACTTTGTTTGCTACTCCTAGATTCGAGTCATGGTTCTTCGGATCTATTCTATTCATAAGGAAGCGAGCAAGTCGGATATTAATGTTTTGCACGATCTTCTTTGTCAAGCAAAGGACCCAAACCTGCATCCAGAAGCCTTTTTATATGCCGTTCCTCCAATATTTCAACACGGGTGAATAGCTGTCTAAGTGAGCATCTTCTTGTCTTGTTGATCGTTACGGCCATAAAATTTATTTTTGCCTTTTTTGCAATCCTTTTTGCCTTTTCCTGTTTCTTGCCTTTATTTTTTTATCTTCTGAATTTTCAGATATTTTCTCGCATGATTAAAATCAATTGTGTTAGACAAAAATGTTTAACAATATAATAAATGCATTTATTTTGCATCCAATGTACTAAGAAAATACTCATATTTACCTCGTTGTATTCATCGTTTTCTTCAACGGTGGTGTTGTTCTCTTCGTTGTCGTCATGCTCAGCGTGATGTTTGGTATTGCGAGACGATTTTCTTATTGCGGCGGTGTTTTCTGATTTCTTTCCTTCTTTGTCAGATTTTGTAGGCTGTGTTTTTTCTTCTTCATTGATATTTGGAGCACTTTGGCTAGAGCTGGTGACTACTGTCTCTTTTGTAGATGACAATCGTTTGCTTCTCCTTGGACTTTTAGAACCAATATCGGCGAGTTTCGGACTCTTTTTCCATTCTTGCTTGCCTCTTTCTCCGATGATATATTCTTGTGCTTTCTTCCTGCAAGGCTATTCAAATTGTTTAGCGAGGAGGCGGTTTGACTGCTTGTTGCAATATTTTTAGAGCAATCGCGCTTGTTCTTGCTTCACAATTTTTCCTTTTAGAGTGTATATTTGCATTTAATGCATTTATGTTGTCTTGATCTTACGGGAACACAACCGCCGGTGGCTTCAAGTTTAGTGGGGCAATTGGAGCTTCCTCGTGATTTATAGTGGCTGCAATAATATTGCAGAAATCATCTATCCAAAGGTTAATACATGGAAATCGTATTTAAAATTTAATATAATAGTTTGAAGCTATTATAGTCTTATATAGACGCGTTTTAGTTGTAGAGACGTTTTAGTTAATCTTAAACTCATTGTCACGGATGATAAGTACCGAGAAAATTTTTATATTAGAAATTTTGAATTTTTTTGTTTTGATATGATTTAAAGATAAGCCTGTTTGACTTCAAAAGAATCATAAGAGTAACACATTTTTGCATTGATTGATAAGTTTGTACATTACCTTCATTCAAGGACGGTGATTCCTGCTGACTTGTCATACCGGAGTTTTGCTATTCTTCCTGAAATTGAAATGCAAAAATCTGCATGGGAGGAAAGCAATTGTTTAAGTTTATCATGGAAACTATTCTTAAATTAATTTTGTTAAGATGAGTGCCATAGCGCACTTTCACACATAAAGGCTGTGATTATGTTTTAATTTGATAAGGCAATATGTGCGGGGGTTAAAGTTATTATTTAAATTTTCCTTGGTTTCTACTCATGGTTACACACATATTGCTTGTAGTTTTGCCTTAGATTAATAAGGTTTGTACCTGGAGATACGAGTGCATTACGAGTTCTAAAGCTGTTTACAACGATCAGATTACTAAGCAAATAAATATTTAATAACGAAAGGTCTTCTTTATACGCAGATGCCATTTATTTCTTTAATTTCTATTCCATTGGAGAAGAAACTAAAGGATGAGCAATCGGTTGACTTGATCCATACTGTGCCCGAACTCACAGATCTGAGATCTCTAAAGGCACGCGCGCGTCGCGGATTGAAGTGTGGCCGGCGGAGTCGGCGGAGTGAGTAGAGTAGCCACTTGTAATCCCCGCGACAACAACTCGGATCTCCACGGCTTCCGTCACCGCTGGTCGATGAGGAGGAGGGGATTGTAGAGAGGATAGGTGTTTGGCTGCTCGCTAGGGTTTGCCCTCACTTTTTGCTTGACCGGTGATGGGGGAAGAAATGGGAGCTGCCACACGGTCTATTTGTTCTAATTTGTATATAAGGAATACGGTTGTGGAGACAACGAATTCGAGGCATCGTAGTGCGGTCTGTTGCTTGATGGGAAACTAACCTCGGATGGAGCAGCGGTGGAGACTTTCTTGATTCTCCGACAAGTTCTTGTACGGGGTCGGCTTCGTACCGCGTCCTTGCGCTGAGTTCTTCCGTGTGTGTTTGAGTAGATTAGAGTTGAGTATGTAGGTTTTTGCCCTAATACGGTTCTAATATAGATGTAGAAGACGAATTTGGTTGATATTGTGGGACCCACCACGTCAGGTTTTTGCGGGATTTTTTGATATTTTGAACAATACCACTTATACTCTAACGACTTAATTCATTATTTTAATAATGGATATTATTACCAGAGTTGTTTCTTTTGGTATTTGTTGCAGCTTTTTTTTTTTAGATCAGTTTTTGTTGGGGATATTACGGATGCGGCGCGAAGATCAAATATTGTATCTTTTTGGTATTAGTTGATAGTTTACGTTTTTCGTGATATCTAATGTTGCTGATATTATGTAGTTCGTTTGTCTTGTATGCGCGAGTACGGGCGTGGCACGAAAACGGGTACAGATTGTTGGTAAGGGTTGAACAAAGGTTGCACATGTACCTCCGGTGGCATGTGGCGGGACGCGTGACACGTTGCTAGTATCTTCGCCGCGAATGCGGAACGGCGGTGCTTGTGGTGCCGTTGGATGCGCCTCGAGAGAGGAATCGTCGAGTCTCATCCGTCGCTCCGAAAGCTGTTCCCGGCCGGAGACTGTGGGGAGCTCATTCATGTCCCATCCGTCGCCTCGGAATTTGTTTTCGCTCTCTATATAGATTGCGTGGAGCTCTCCATAACTTCTGTGCTTCTCAGTTGCTCCAATCCACCAAAGTCTTGTCTTGTTCATCTTTTTCAAGTTGTTTCATCTACGGTAGGTATGACGTCCAATTCCACGGTCGGCAACCTGAAGCGGGGACGCGGTCGCCCTATTGGAAGCAAGGACAAGGTCCCCGGGCGTCGAGGAAGTTGAAGGCTGCCGCTGCCCCGCTGCGGATGTGCCGAGGCCCGGTTGGGGCGTCAACGCCACCGGCGAGAATTGCCTCGTGAGCGTCGCGGCCGCCGCGTCCGCCGGTGCCGTAACAACCTTTTGGGTGCCACGGGACATTCCGGCCGTGGCCGTCGTGGAAAATAAGCCGCCAGTGAAATGCTCGTGGAAGGAGGTGTCGATGACCTTGTCACCGGCGCACGAGTTCTTGGTGTTCGTCACCGTCCCGGGAGCTGATGAGGCGAGGCTTCCGGTCGCCTTTGCCAAGGCGTACGCGCGGTACGATCCGGGCTATGCACTCTTGCGAGAGGCGAGTCCGAAGCGAGGAGCCATGGAAGGTGTCGGCCATGCGGGAGCATGGAAGCACTGTACCTTCGTTGGCGATTGGGGCATGTTCGCTGCTCTCTACGGTCTTCGATGCGGGAATGTCTGTCGTTTCGCCACGGGGAGGATCTTGCTAGCTTCGTTGTCAAGGTCTTCAACAACGAGGCGTGCCGCGTTTCATTCCTCCCACTTTGTTGGTCTAGTATTAGCGACGTCGTCTACAACGAATCTGGTTGTGGAATCTTCGATTTGTTTCACTCTTCGTTCTTGTATTACGTTACTGTATTTCCGTATGATGTAATTTTCATGGTATTACTTGAAGTTGCAAGGATTTACTGGGTACTTGTTTTTTGAATTTGTACTTCTTGGTTTTGTTCTTATTCAAATGGTATACATTCTTTACGAGTCTTGTGGTAAAGCTGTCATCGATACAGTTGTTCAACGGGAACGAGTAGAAATATCGTGTCTCGTTGGTTTTAGATAATAATTTCTCTTTCTTGTAGGTACGAGTTGCTAAGAGGGCGGAGTACAAAAATGAAATTGACGGGAGTACATCTGATTTACGAAGAGCAACGGCAGATTGTTTCTGTTTGTTTTTGTTCATGTTTCATTTTATATAAGGTATATATTGTTAATAGCACTGGAGTAGTCCGTGGCAAGCTGAAAGGAGTACGAGTGCTGCATGGAGAGGGGTACGAGATTGTTTTGTTGGTATAGTTGGTTTCTTCGGTTCTAGGGGATAGGTACGGTTAGTAATATCGTAGAGTACGGTGTTGCAACTAAATCGAGGGACAGGTTGTGTCATGGAGAGGAGAACCAGATTGTTTCCGTTGGTTTCTTCGTTCTATGTGATAGGTACGGTTGGTAATAGGGTAGAGTACAGCTGATCCCGGTTGATAGTTATGGAGTACTTGTCCAATCGGAATCACGAGTACTAATACATAGTATGTATAAGTACCTAACGATGTCTTGCATAGGTACATTTATGTTGTTGATGGAGTGCTAAACCAGCGGGTGCATCTGTCTTCGCTGTACGACATGATGCATAAGTATGGTTGCATAGTATGCAATCGATGCGTAAGTACGGTTACATAAAATGAAATGGATTATTTTAATGCTATGTATTAAACTTATTTTTGGAACCGATGGACGACCCCTTGATCCTCATGCTTGCTTTCACCCCCACTACTTTTGACGGTTTTATAGGTGTTGGCGCATAAGTGTTTTTCATGGTCTATAATTAGCAACCGCTACTACTAACTGCCAACTCCAGTCCTTATATTCGAACATGAACATTTCCTTGTGTCTCTACCACATCATCCGGCTGAGAAACAACAACATACGCCGTACGGGAAAATCCACTCTTTTTCTGCGCAATCATCATCAATGGAGCAGGGTTCTTCCTCTCTCGTTTCGAGATCGCTTCGGTCCATTGACCCATATCGGCGCTCACTCGGACGTCATCACCGTTGCTAGAATGTCCCGAGGTATGCAGGTATGCGCAATGCTATCCGTGAGGATGCAAGGTTTCCTTTTGGATCGCCGTGTCTGCTGCATTCTGATCCTCGTTCATGGCCTGCTGATCGCACTGAACAGGTATTCATTGTTTTCCATTGATTGCATGAAAATGTTTGTGTACTGTATTTTACACTAGATAATTCGTAAATTCGCAGGGTATTGACGCATCGCTAATGCCACTGGACTCTCCTTCCGCAAAAGCATTTGTTCCTTTTACACGGGAGGGGCACGGCGACAAGCTTCTGGGTTGGTTCCAATGGCGAATGGGTTGCGGTTGTTCGGGAGCAAGCACGGTGGTCTGCGCAACGTCTACACGGATGAGGAGATCCCTCTCGCCATCCGTTCGTAACGTTGGCATCGTTCACGATGGGCCTTTCTTGTATCGGTATGATTTGGCACACATGCGGTTGTTGAAGATTCGGATAAGCTGCTGAACCATACGGGGTTGGAAACAAATGGAACTACTATGTCATAGCGGTGTTTGATAAGATAATTGCAATCATGCGTGGTGGTAGTAGGGACGTGCGGTGGAGGATCCTTCGCAATGATTACCTTGCACCTTCAAGGTATGTTGATGCCATTCTTACGGCTGGTAGGATCTACGCTATTCTTGCACCCGAGAGGGGACGTCCTTGTTTGGGAACCTACTATTTGGGGTTAGTTTTTGATTTACGTGCTTATAGTTTAATTTTTTCTTTATTTTTGCTCTTATTATTTTTTATTGCGTAGTGTTCTTTGCATGACGTTATTCCTAGTTATGTAATATCTGATGTATCTTAACTACATCTAAACAAATAAACGAGTCTTGGTGCTTGCTCCTCGGGTGATAGCTGCTCCGGAGATTATTGAGCAGCCAAACTTACATGGTGCTTGTTCATGATGGTAACAACATTCCTCCCGGCACGTGGTTCCTTTCTCCGGGGCATGAAGGCACCATTCTTTGGATTAATGTTAGAGGTCATGGTGAACCCGGTGAAGGTGATCCCATGGATCATATGGGTAGGGCGCTACTTGAATTACCCGTCGATGCGTTGTCATGTTTATGCAAGAGATTCTTACAATGAAGACCCCGTCACACCAAATTGGGTCGGGCTTGAAGATGCGCAAGGCACATCTGTGTTCGTTGGTATAAACTACCCTTTTACGCTTGGTCCTCCTGATGAAGGCTGGTGTCGACGGTGTCCATGCAGCTCCTGTTTTCACACCGGACTGTGTGTTTGCTACTCACAAGCGTTTCCACCAAGTACCACAGCTGTTCCAGATTGGTGCGGGATGTCAGTCAATGGTGGAGTTGGCATTGGTTCTACTTTTGAGTATGGTGTGGCTAACTGGGGTGATATTGTGGAGTCTCCTATGTGGTTTATTCCTACTTTGCCAGTTGTAGTGTGGGGATTTGGCTTTTAGAGATGAAGAAGTGTACGAGAACTCTATAAGTGTCGCTAGTGAAGTATTTTTAAGTCGGTTCTATTGCGGATGTGTTCTTTAAACCATGGGTTGAATTTGTATTAAAGTTTGTTTCAAGGATGTTTTATTCTTATATGTTCCTTTGTTTGTGTTGTATTGAAGAATCTTATATGTAGTATTGTAAATTTTAACAGACTTCTGGTTATTCAAGATGTTGTTGTTCTTAACTGTTTATTTATCTGTTTATCCACACCTTTTCTGTGCCAGTGTGGTGGAGTACATATGTTACCTTAGTACAAGTACAGCTGTGGCACCAACAAAGCCATCTATATAATAATATATGTAACATTGGAACCATTTTTGTTTGTATTAAAAGTATCATTGTTTGTTCCTCTAAACATGTTTTGTTACATTAACCTTTAAACATAGTCTGTTAAATGAGTCGCCTGTTAGAGCTGGTTCACCACCGGCACGACGACTCTTACGGCATCATCTCCTCCAGATCGTTGAGTCCTCTAACCGCCATCTTCCGCGATGTGTCATCCTCACCCCTGAGATCCAAACATTGCTGCGCCGCTGCAATTTGCTCCTCTAGGCCACCGCCACGACAAGTGTGCCCACGATGATGCTAAACATATCCGCGGTAGCGGTAGCTTCCGATCACGGCTTCGTCCGACGCTTCTCCTCTGCCATCTTTGGCTATGTTGAACTTTCATAATTTAGATGTCTAATTCGGGACCGGGAAAGTAAAATTGACACAAAATTACCTATGGGAGTTTGGGGCTCACCACGAGCGGACTTATAGTATATCGGCAATTCTGAATATCCTGTTATAGTTCGCGCCGTCTTGGTGCTGAGGAGTGGATAAACCTAACCCTAACCGTGTTTGGCAGTCAGTCGAATTTAATAATGCCTTGAAAATCATCGGGAATGGGAGAATATTATGTAGTACTGGTAGTACTAGTATTTGTTTAATTAGATAAGAATTGCAACACAAAGGATGACATATCCTAGTGGTTCGAAGGTGTTACGCATAGGTCGTGAGTTCAACTACTCTTACGTGTCATTTATGTTGAGGTAAAAGCTGAGTGTGGATATGAGGTGATGTGGGACAGTTTAGTAACAGCGGTTGTAATTGTTAGTAAATTGTGTCACATCATCTTCTATCCAACACCTGTTGTACATTTTTTTATTATTATTATTATAACGGGTGATATAATCATTTCATTTGTAATGTAAGAGCATACTGCGCCCCCGAAATAGTTGTCGGCGGAGACGTCGGCACTTCGGTATGGGTGACGCCCTAATGTTTCGTTTTTCACGCAAGCTCCTCCCACCACGATGTTGGCACTGGCTAGCACCGCGCTGGCTTGCCGCCTCCCGCCACCGCCATGCCTCCTGGCGATATAGCCGTTCCGCCTCCTTGAATGCTAGTTGTTCCTCCTCCTACCGCTTCTACCGCTCTTTACGTTGACCCCACTACTCCGCCTGCTGCCGTGCGTCCTACGGTTGTTGTGCCTCCTTGCGCTCTCTTCGCTCCGCCTCCTAGCTCCGCCTCTCGTCGCGACATAGGCACCTACGGTTGCTTGATGGTGTCATCTCCTCCGACGCCTCATACTATGCAAGTTGTGGTTCCGCTAACACGACTTATACGGCCGTCTCTAGCGCCGCGTCGTCGCACGAATCGAACATTGTTATATTTCTAGGGTTTTTGAACCAATGAGGCGGGAGGGAGGGATAATATAGAACGTCGGCTAGGCAGGAAACCTCCCGCACCGTGTCGTGTCGGGGAGAATTTCCGCGCAATGTAGTGGATAAAAATATGTCATTTGTTAGGTATTTAATGTAGTATATGGTAGTGTGGCGAGATACATCGGAACGGTGCTTCTGCTAGACATGGTATGGCCGAATCAATTGAAGCACGTGTCACATCTAAAGTGCTAGGAACACAACGATCGCAAGAACAAAAAAAGGAAGCACTTTGTCGGTCAACGTCCTGCCGTTTTGTTGATAACCCTATAGGATAAGTAGGGAAAATTGATTATAACCATCCCTCCTCACGCCTTCCTTATTCGCACGTCCGTACGTACGCACGTTTGCACGTATAACTCACGAGTTATTATTTATTAAATGTAATTAATCCGCTTTTAGGCTATCCGGCTGTTCACATCCGAATGAGGGAATATAATTCGGCGGTGATGTTTTCTCACTCATCGTCACCACGTTAATCTTCTATAAAATAGAACCTCAAACCAAGCGAGATAAGTGTCAAAACCATCATTTGAATCATTTTCTTCTCCCATCGTTATGTCTCGCCAAGGAAGTGACACCGTATATTCGTTCGAGCATCTCTCAATGGATTTCAAGGTCATCTGTAACTACAAGGTACTGCAACAATGGAGAAGTGGATATACCGCGTATCGAGAAGATTTCCTTTGCGACGCCGGGCCAAAGATTGTTGGTCTTGATTGCGAGTTCAACGACAAAGTGAAAGGAATAAAGCGAGAAACATCTTCCGAGAGGATAGACGGCAACGTGCGGCGGTTTTGCGGCTATGTGTTGCCAATGACATCATTCTTTTCCGGGTATCACGAATTAGACCATACTTTTTTCTACCAAATGTTCCGAATTATATACGTCGTTCATCTTTATTTTCGATTTTCTCAGATATTTCACGCAACAAAGGTTCCAGATTTGTTAAAGAAATTCTTGAGCTCGGCGAAGGTCTGGTTTTTTGGTGCAGCAATTGATATGGATCGCAGGATGCTGATGCCGTACGGATTAAAAATCAGGTGTGCCTTCGACTTGCAGAAGATGATCAATATCCATAAACTAGGTCAAGGTGTTAAGAATGTAAGAATACCATCACTCTATGACCTGTCAAATTACGTGTTGGGGACAAGTTTGGAAAAGAAAGGTGATTCGTGCAAGAAAATAAGAGAGGAAGGTTGGGCAAGCCCCGAATTAAGGTTTGAGCAGGTCAAATATGCAGCCTTGGATGCACGGCTAAGCTTTGAAATTCCTAGGAAAAAATGGGCAATTAAGGGATACGATATTACTGGATAAATTTACAATGTATGGTCGATCATCGTTATCATTCATATGATTTATTGTAATGTGTTTATATACAATTATTAATCAATGTAATGTGTGTTAATGTGTGCTTTGGATATTGAAATTTTCTTTTGTATATCGATGCTTGGGTTGAGCGGTTGTATTGACACGAGTATAGGCTGCGATAGAGTATGAGTACCGGTTGTAGTACGTACATTCGATAAGGGCCTTAAGTATACCCGCTTTTAGTGCGGGATACGGGTGCAAGTTGTATCGAGTATAGTTGTGAAGGGCGCACGAGTACAGATTGGGAAGCAACAGGAGTACATAAGTGTTTATCTATGTTCAGCATGTTTTTTGTTCACTGGGCGATCTAGTACAGCATGTTTTTTTGTAAAGATTACCGTGGTGAAAGGTGCGTGAGTACAGATACGGTACGAAGAGTATTACAAGCGTGTTTCTCCATGTGTTCTGCATGATCTGTGTTCTCTGGAAAGGTACAGGTGCCGAAAATCGTCGAGTACAGTAGTGAAGGCTGCACGAGTTCATATTTGGCACCGAGTAGAATACATGAGTGTTTCTCTATGTTTTTTGCAATGTTTGGTTTCTCTTGTACAATACGAGTTCTTTAGGTTGCACGAGTTCAGCTTTTACGACGGGAAGTGGAGTGCGGGAGTGTTTCTCCATGATTTCTTCAAGTTTTGGGTTCTTTGGCAATGTACGGAGTGCCACAATGGGTCGAGTACGGTTCGAAGGTTGCACGAGTTCAGCTTTTACGACGGAAGTTGAGTGCGGGAGTGTTTCTCCATGATTTACGCAAGTTTTGGGTTCTTTGGCAATGTACAGGTGCCACAATGGGTCGAGTACATTTCGAAGGTTGCACGAGTTCAGCTTTGGCACCAAGTTGAGTACAATAGTGTTTCTCTATGATTTTCGCAAGTTTTGGGTTCTTTGGGAATGTACGGAGTGCCACAATGGGTCGAGTACGGTTCGAAGGTTGCACGAGTTCAGCTTTGGCACCATGTTGAGTACAAGAGTGTTTCTCCATGTTTTACGCAAATTTTGGGTTCTACGACAAGTTACGGGTGCCCCAATGGGTCGAGTACGGATGTGAAGGTTGCACGAGTTCAACTTAAACAGCAAGTTGATTACAAGTATGTTGCTCCATGTTTTCGGCAAAATTTGGTTATCGTGGGAAGGTACGAGTGCCACAATGGATCAGTACGATGTGAAGGTTGCAAGTTCAACTTAAGACAAGTTGATTACAAGTATGTTGCTCCATGTTTCGCAAATTTGGGTTCTTGAAGTACGATGCCACAATGGGTCGAGTACGATGTGAAGGTTGCACGAGTTCAACTTAAACGGCAAGTTGATTACAAGTATGTTGCTCCATGTTTTCGAGCAAGAATTTGGTTATGTGTGGGAAGGTACGAGGTGTCACAATGGATCGAGTACGATTGTCAAGGCTGAACGAGGTCAGCTTTGACACCAAGTCGATTGCGGGAGTGTTTCTTCATGCTTTACGCAATATTTGGGTTCTTTGTGAAGATACGAGGTGCCACAACTTGTCGAGTACGGTTGTGAAGGTTGCACGAGTTCGGGTTTTACAGCAAGCTGGAGTACGGAAGCTGCTTTTCTTCATGTTTTCTCCAAGATTTGGTTTCTACGGGAATATACAGGTGTCACAATGAATCGATAACAATTGTGATGGTTTTAAGAGTTCATCTTTGGCACCAAAAGAGGATAACAGGACTATTTCTCTATGTTTTTCATCATGTTTTTTGTTCACTGGGAAGTGACAGGTGTGAGCTGTATCAAGTACATTGGTGAATGTTTCGCGAGTACACCCTCGGAAGTAATAGGAGTACATGAGTTTTTTTCATGTTTTCTGCATGTTTTGGGTTCTCTAGGAAGACACAGGTGCATGGGATGAATACAGTCGTGAAGTTTGCATGAATACAGGTTTAGCACCAAAAGGAGTACATGACTGTTTCTATATGATTTCGCAAGTTTTGTTTTCTACGGTTAGGGACGGGTGCTAGAAGGGTCGAGTACGGTTGTCAACGTTGCACGGTACATATTTGTCACCAACGGGAGTACATAGTGTTTATTCATGTTTTATCGAAGTTTTCGGTTCTACGGGATACATAAGTATCGATATAAAAAGTACATACTTGCAGCATATTCACTAGTATGCGACTCATCGATAAACACCGAGATAAAAGGGCAAGTTCAACACAAGTACTTACTTGTAAAATGCATAAAAAAAACTGGATTATAGTGTATACAAAGTTCTACACGATATAGGTTTACAGTACACGATGAAGGTCCAACACAAGTAGTAAGATCTAAGACCATCACAATGTTTTCAAGTTTTTGTCACCAAAACAGCATCAAAAGGTATTCGAGGAAATGAACCGACACATACGATTCATGTGTAGTGCTCCACCATTCACCATAGGGGATGTGCTTCAAAATATAGAAGGCAACAGTGAATAACAAGTTAATAAATATATGAGAGATTTAATTGTTTTATGAAAAATCAGTTTTGAACATGTGAACATTCTTACTATGATTTCTTCACTCATAAAATGAGCATGAAGGTTTTAATTCTAGGATTTCCTCCGGCAAATTGGCCTTGTTGTGCACGGTGAATATTAAGATGTACAGATACTCAGCTTTAATGTCATTTATAAAGGGCTGCAATGGACGAAGACAATAGTAGTTACTTGCATATCTTATAAACACTTGTATCTTACTAACAATGTGTAGTTCACTAACACTTACGTGATCATTTAGAATTGGCTGATATCCTTCCCTTTTACCCAACAGAACCTTTCCATCGTATAGGTACGCACCCATCAGACAGTAAAATGCGCACTGATTTACTCCTTGCTGTGGGCACTTGATATATATTGGCTTGTTTGCAAGGGAAACCCATGTTTTTGGTTGATTACTTGCATTGTATGCGTCTAAACCATATACTTTTTTGAGCAGAAGTTCCATCCTTGCCATACTGTAGGAATCGGGAAATAAATGATTCCAAACTAATGATCCACAACAACAAATATTATTATTTTGAAAGCATGGAAAATTATTCTCTACTTACTATGATATCGCATTCCGTATGGTATGTGCTCCTTGTATACGATGGACTACATCCCTTTGTGTCATCATAGTTTCTAGAGTCCAATATTTCGAATTCTTTTTTGTATTTGTTCATCACATACAAAGTATAGTGATAACTTTTGAAGTACGGCATCAATATCTGTTTTGAGATTGGACATATAGGAACAAGATGAAAAATGTAGTTATGTATCTTCGTAATTGTATTGCACCTTTAGAAGTAGGGAGCTTACAAGTTTTGCGTCAAGAAGGCTCTTTTCTTTGTCAACATATCTAGGGAAAGTGTCCGGTGCGGTTTGCGGATCGAAATCTTTTTTGTAGTTAAATGTTTGATCCCTTTTTTTAGAGGCTTCTTCTATTTGTTCTTTTGTACGATTCCAAATACCCACTGGAGAACATGCTTGCATCATACGTTGCAAACATAGATTATATCAGATTATATCGGTAGTTATTGTACAATATAATCAACTGTTATAATGCAACATATATTGTTGATCTGCAATGCATACCATGATAAATCCTGGGCTTAACAACACTCTTTCTCCGATAGCGTACAAATCGGAGGTACTCCTCATCTCGTCAATGATGTAGTCCAATGTAGTACCATCCGATAGCGACCACTACTAAATTGTCTAGCAATGTCAGCCCCATTGTTTGGTACATTGAAGTCGGGAATAGCACTTGTGCATAGCTGGTGCATTGAATACCTCGGTTCGCAAGGAAATCCAAAAGGTTAAAATTAACAAGTGGAAGATATGAACATTATGCGAGTGCATGATAAATTACTTACGATGCAAATTTGTTTGATGTCACTAGGAGGTTGTACGGTCTTTTGCTTTGCATTGGTGTTTGAACTTCTTTGGTCTATCTTGTGCCACTGAGACTTGCGATGATCTCTTGCGGTATGTTTTGGTCTCTTTGTTGCCGTGGCGTCGGATGGAGAAACAAGTTTCCTCTTCTTTTTGTCTAAATTATCGGTATGCTCAACATCTACATAATTGTACTACGAATCCTTCGTTGGAGTACGAAAACTTTGTGACCCGGTGGTTCTAGAGTACATATCATCATCCGAACCTTTTGTAATAAGCCGGATCCTGGGTTTTTTGAATCGACGGACAATCCTCATACATTACGAGATATAGGAATGGCATGTACTAAGTGGTATTTTGTAGTCGGCACACCCCGCATGTCTGCTGAATAAACAACGAGCACTCCTATTTCGAGATATAGGAATTTGTTCTTCACATTGTTTCCTGTTTATATCCGCGAGCAGACCTGATTCACCCTTGGTTACGGTAATGGAAACACATCCGGCATCCTTATACGGTTCCGGCATTTCTTCAACGTCAATCATGCTCTTGATGAGTGCCATCCCTTCTATGCCTGTGCCCTCTTCTTTTACATAGTACATGCTTGTAACCCGGCCATATCCGCGTATCTCTAACATTGCTAGCATATTGGTATATGTAATGTAAGATTTGCTTAGTTTCTTCTCCAAATTATCTTTTCCATCTAGGTGAAACCTAACATCCCACACTTCATCCTCCAAGCTAAGAAAAAACCACAGGAAAATCAAATCAAAATTCTGGATATTGCCAAACCCTAGATTTTCTAGGGTTGCGGTACGCAAAAATTAAAGAGGAGGGAAGGAAGCTTACTCGACGCCGCCGAGTGATGAGGTCCACCGATGGCTCTCGGCCGGGCGCTCCTTCCAAACCTTCGGCAATGGCGACGCAGCCGCCGGGAACGGCGACACGTCGCCCTCGGCCGGGTTCGAGGTGTCGCGGGACTCCGAGACTTTATCGCCATATTCGTCGCAATGCCCGCCGCCTCTTCCACCATCTAACGCATCGCCGTAGTCGCGGTGAGTCGCCATTGAGGAGGAACGAGAGAGGGAGGAACGGTTCGTGTCTACCCTGTGGCACGTGGCGGGAAGCGGTGTCGACGATACTGCGGTTGCCATTGTCGCGCCGTCAGTGTACGCGTTGGCACGTGGCAGTACCCGGCGACAAGTCGCAGACACGTTGCTAGGATATCTGCCGCGAATGCCGAACGGCAGATGCCATGGTGCCGTTGGATGTGATTCGAGATTGGAATTAGTGTGTGAACTTAAATCATTAATGTGTGTGACCAAGTGTTCTCATTTAGGTCACGGGTGTAAGCGTTGCGCGGGAGCACGTGTCTCACCACGGCCTCCCTCTCTTTTACGGATAAGACCCGTGACCCTCTTCCCCTGTTCAAGCGCAGTGTGGGAGACATTTTGCAGGGGAAACGAAACGATATCATCTGGTGGGGCGGGGCGGAGGTGAGGGGAGGGGTGGTTAGATTTGCTTCGGTGGTTCGTCGCCGGGAGGATTCTTCGGGGCCACAGACCTCGGAGGCCCTCATTCCTCGCTGCCAGGGTCATCGGATACCCTCTTTCCTCTACCGGTGGCATTTTGTTCTTCTGGTAAAAAAATTGATTATCCTTCAAGTGCTGAAATAGACAGATCCGACAGTTGATTTTGATGTTTGTCCACCTAGTATTGATGTTTTGTTCATATATTTCCGTCTGTTGTATTTCCATTGTCCACCTAATACGGATCCGTATATTATTGGTTTAATACATGCTATTTTTTGTACCATTTTTGTCCTTGTGTTGTTTTTTGTACTCGTGTTTGTTGCATCTATGGTATTTGGGTGGTTGTATGCAATTAGTTTGTTTTTTCTTTTCGACTCTGTTTTCCAAGTAAAATGTACTATGTGTGCACTCATAAAATTATAGTTTAATGTTTGGTTTTTCTTGTATAAATTTAAAATAAATGTGAAGGAATATAGTCTAATAAGTTTATCATTGAATGCATGTAACACATGTGTATATTTGTTTGGACGAGAAAGCACATTATGGCTCATGAGGAGACTAGGAGGCCCGTTGTTTCACGTTTTGTTTTGGAGTACACGGGGTTGGAACCTGGTGCGGTGAACGATGTGATGCTTGTGTGTGTTCGTTTCTCTTTTCGTGTCGAGAGTTTGTTCAACGCAATACACACGGTGCGGTCACTCTTCACTTGCTCCAATAAGATACATGATCAACACATCCAACAATTCTCAACTTGCTTGTTAGATGCAGTAATCCATTTGATACATACTTGTTGGGTTCAGAACGAATCATGTTCAAACATGATGAAAAGTTGATCATATGTATTAAGGTTCAAACGCTTAGTTTGATGCCACCAAGTGAAGATATCTTTTTCTACGGCAATGTGCAGCAGTTCCTTGCTATACACGAAGGGATGGATATACTCAACTATCCGAGGGGATTTGGTACGTCACCTGAAGATGTGGAGCTGCATCAGAACCCAACAGCATGCTGCGACAACAATGTGGATCCTTGGTGTGGAGGAAGGGCCTGGCGATTGTTTGCTCGGGGTGGAGTTGAAGTATTTTGCTTGGCCCTAAGGATTTTGTGTATGCATTGCGTGTTGCAAACTTGCCAGATGTGAAGTGGGCTGTTGATGAGGAAGGCTCGCTGTACTTGAAGTTCTCCAATCGTTACGCGTTTGATTTCACTTCCATAAATCACTTCTTCATATGTGGTCGCTTGATGTTGAAGTTTTATAAAGTTGCTACTTGTAAGGAAAAGACACCCTGATTTTGATGGATCGTTCAAGTCAATTTATAGCGAGGCGGAACATCAATGACACCTGGGATGTTGTTGAGTCGGCATAAATCTATATATATAAGTTTTTGCAATGTCGGATGAACGTGGAATCAAGTGTTTGTTGAAGGACA